>NW_011494886.1:266781-305931 GCF_000754665.1 Bison bison bison
TAAACAACATATTTTAATTAAATATTGCATTGAATAAAAATTAAATGATCAATGATAATAAAAATATATCACAATTTATAAGCTGTAGCTAGAGCAATGTTTCTAGGGAAATGCTTAGCACTAAAAGCTTATATTAGGGAAAAAATGTCTGAAATGAAGGACCTAAACTTCTATTCTAAGAAACTAAAAAACAAATTAAATTAAGCCCAAGACATGCAGAAATTCAGAAATAAATATAAGAGCAGAAATCAATGAAATAGAAAGCAAAAACAATAATCAAAGAAAGTAAAATATTTGATGGGAGGGAATCAGTGAAATGAACGTTTAACCAGAGGGAGAAAGATAAAGAAAAAAGAAGGGAAGAAAGGAGGCAAGGATGGAGAGAAGAAGGAAGGAAGGAAAGATAAGGCATATATTACTATCAACAGGAATCAAGAGCCTTCAGACTTTAAAAGGACAATAAGGTAACATAGTGAAAAATTTTATGACAATAAATCAAAATGGACACGTTCTTTAATGATACAAACTACCAAAAGTCATCCAAGAAGAAGTAGAAAACTTGTATTGTCCTATATAAATTTAAAAAATTGAATTCATAATTAATATTCTCCTCCATCCAACACATACACACTTGCACAATTCCTTAGGCTCAGATTGTACCATTGAAAGTTTTTTCCAAACATTTAAGAAATTTCAATCTTACACTTTCAGAAAAGAGAAAAGGGAATGATTCTAAATCATTTTATGAGGTTAATGTTATCTTGATTTCAAAAATACATAAAGACACCACAGGAAAATAAAACCACAGGCTGATGTTCCTCATGAATACAGCTACAAAAAATTTGAAAGAAAACATTAGCAAATTAAATCCAATAAAAATGCAAAAAGAAGAATTCATTATAATGATGTGGAAGTCAATCCTGGGAATTCAAAGTTGGTTTAATGCTTAAGAAACCAATCAATATAATTCACCATAATAAACGATAAAACATATGATCACTTCAATGGATGCAGAAAACTGATAACTTTATTTTTAAATTTATATGGAAATGCAAAAAACACCAAGAAAAACCAAAATAATTTTGGAAAGTAAGAACAAAGTTGAAGCACTTACATTGACTAATGTTAAGGCTTACCTTAAAGATACAGTACTCAAGACAATATGATCTTGATCTAAGAGTAGACCAATTCATCGATGGAACAGATTAGAGAGCCCAGAAATAGACCCATGTGTATACAATAAATTGATTTTTGACAAAGGTGATAAGTTAATTAACTGAGAAAAATATATTCTTTCAACAAGAGACGCAAGAATAATTGGTTATCTTTTTTCTTGTTTATCTTTTTATAATTTTGCATTTATTTGTTGAGGTTTCATTTTAATAATTTGAAAGTGTCCTTCTTTTTGCTTTGAAAGAATATTTAAAACTAGTGACCTAGATTTATTTGTTTTCTATCGCATTTAACTTTCCTTATGTGTTACTGTTATGTTTTCTTCTTTCCAGTTGTACTGAGATATAATTGACATACAGCACTATATGAATTTAGGGTGTATAGTATAATGGTGTGATTTACATACATCACAAAATGATTACACTACTGAATATGGGTATGGAAAAAGATAAACTTTAACCTCCTCAGCAAATGCAGAACTTAAGTCAAAATAGGTAGTAAACTAAAATTATGAAACTTCAAAAGAAAGCATAGGAGAAAATCTATGTGACATCAGGTTGTGGTTCAGTCACTCAGTTCCGTTCAACTCTTTGTGACCCCATGGAATGCAGCATACCGGGCTTGCCTGTCTCTCACTATCTCCCAGAGTTTGCTCAAACTCGTGTCCATTGAATCAGTGATGCCATTCAACCATCTTATCCTTTGTCTTCCCCTTCTCCTCCTGCCTTCAATCTTGCCCAGCATCAGGGTCTTTTCCAATGAGTTGACTCTTTGTATCTTCCAAGGAGCAAGCATCTTTTCATTTCATGGCTTCAGTCATGATCTGCAGTGATTTGAAGCCCAAGAAAATAAAAGTCTGTCATTCTTTCTATTTTTCCCCATTTATTTGCCTTGAAGTGATGGGACTGGATGCCATGATCTTAGTTTTTTGTATGTTGAGTTGTAAGCCAGCTTTTCACTCTCCTCTTTTACCTTCATCAAGAGGCTCTTTAGCTCCTCTATGCTTTCTGCCATTAGGGTGGAGTTATCTGTATATATAAGGTTTTCTCCCAGCAATCTTGATTCTAGGTTGAACTTCATCCAGCCCGTTATTTTGCATGATGTATTATGCATGTAAGTTGAATAAGCAGGGTGAAAATATACAACCTTGACGGACTCTTTTCCCAATTTTGAACCAGTCCATTGTTCCATGTCCAGTTCTGACTGTTGCATCTTGACCTGCATACAGGTTTCGCAGGAGGCAGGTCAGGTGTCAGGTACTCCCATCTCTTTAAGAATTTTCAACAGTTTTCTTGTGATCCACACTGTAAAAACTTTAGCGTAGTCAATGAAGCAGAAGTAGATGTTTTTCTGGAATTCCCTTGCCTTTTCTATGATCCAATGAATATTGGTAATTTGATCTCTGGTTCCTCTGCCTTTTCTAAATCCAGCTTATACATCTGGAAGTTCTCGGTTCACTTATTGTTAAAGCCTAGCTTGAAGAATTTTGAGCATTACCTTTCTAGAACTCACAAATGAGTGCAATTGTTCAGTAGTTTGAACATTCTTTGGCATTTCCCTTCTTTGGGATTAGAATGAAAACTGACCTTTTCCAGTCCTGTGGCCACAGATGAGTTTTCCAAATTTTCTGGCATATTGAGTGCAGCACTTTAATGGTATCATCTTTTAGGATTTGAAATAGCTTAGCAGGAATTCCATCACCTCCACGAATGGCTCTTAAGGCCCACTTGACATCAGGTTAGGCAATGAATTTTTAAGTAGCATCCAAAAAACATAAAATGTTTTGAAAGAAAATGTGATAAAATAAACATCAAATTTAAAGCTCTTTCTGAAAACCATCCTTACCAGAACCAAAAGGCAAGTCATAAAATGTGATACAGTTTTTGCAAAAATATATCAAGCAAACACCTTACTTCCAGAATATATAATATATAAAGAAGACTTACAACTCAATTTTGACAATAAAAAATAGATAAATATATGAAAAGTATTTCACCTAAGAACATACACAAATGCCTAGTAAGCACACAAAGTATTGTTTATTATCACAAATAACTGAGAAATTAAAACTACAAGGAGGTACCATTATACATGCACTAGAATAGCCAGAGTTAAAAAGACTGATCTCACTCACTAAGTGCTGGTGAGAATATGAACAACTAGAACTTTCAAACATTGCTGGTAAAAATGAGAAATGTTGCAGTCACTTTGAAACTAATATGCAGTATTTTATATAATTAAGGATATACTTATTCTCTTTTTCGGTAATATTCTAGGAAAAGTAAAAATAAATGTCTACTCAAAAACATGTACATGTATGGTCACAACAATAATAACCCCAAATTATGAACAAACCAAATGTTCATCAATTGAGAAATCAATGAATAAATTGTGATGCATCCATACTATGGAATACTGCTCAGCAACACAAACAAATAATATACCCAACAACATGAATGCATCTCAAAAATGTTTTGCTAAGTGAAAGAAATCAAGCAATGCACTTTATGATATCAGTTATGTTATTCTAGGAGAGACAAACCTATAGTAACACCAGGTAAATCAGTGGTAACTGGAAAATAATCAATAACAAAATGCCATGAGAATACTTCTAAGATAAAGGAGCTAGTCTATATTGTTATTAAAATGGTGCTTATGTAATTTTATACAATTACCAAAATTCATCAGTCTGTAGCCTTAAAATGTGTGGATTTTATTGTACATAAAAATACATTTTAATAGAGAAAGCGAGACTACATTTTGCTCAGGGGGTCACAGGAGACTTTATTAACAGTTTTTTTAATGTGTGTGTGTGTGTGTGTGTGTGTGTGTGAAATCTGGGACTTGAATGATGAATAAAATGTTCTGATAGGTAAGAAAATTCCAGTCATGGGGATCTCATTGCCTGGCACAGAAGCTAGTAGATGCTTATGGAGGAATTTCTAATACTAGAAATGCTTATGGAGGAAAGAAGGGGAAAAGAAAAGAAAGAGATCAGCCATTCTCAAAAGAGAAGCAAAGTTCAGGATGGCCAAATTTCTCATGTTCCTGGATCACAGAAGAGTCCTTGATTTGGTAAAGCATTTGGATTTTACTTAGACTGTGATGTTAATTCACTAGAGAGTTTGGAATAGTGGAAATACATTTTCTCATTTACGTTTTGAGATTTTTCTGGCTGTTGGGTGAATTGTATATAAAAAGGAAGACAAAAGTAGACACAGGAAGATAGAATAGAAGTCTGTTATCAAAGTCTGCATGAAAGGTGATGTTTGGAACAGAGTAGAAGTTCTGAAAATAGAAAAGTGAATGGTTATATTTTGTAAACAGATCTACAGAGATTTGCTGGAGTGGTGGTACAGGAAAATGAAGACTCAAGGATGATTACCCATACAAATGGTTTGAGCAAATAAGTAGGTGGTGATGCCATCTCCTTAGATCAAAAAGATTTTATCTAAAAAGGAAGATTATATTGTGAAATTTTAGTATTTTAAAACACTTCTGCTTAATATATATTTTTCATGAATTGTCAACATTCAATTTTTATGAACATATTATGTATAAAAGTAGGAAAGAATCTATATTCAAAGCTGGTTTGCTATATCACATTTCACAATTGGGTGCTGACTTCTAATATTCAAAGCAGTTATTTTCTTAAATGTGAGACTTCTGATAACAAAATATAAGACTGCATGGGAAAGATACAATTTCATTAAGCAGTGGGATATAGGGTTTAAAATAAATATGTTAGATGGAATGATGAAGGGTTTTACAGTCTGCATAAACAGTCATTGGCCGGCTCTGTCTTCATTTTCCTAATTTCTTCAGAATCCTGAAAAAATACAATCTGAGACAAAAAGAAATCATTTTTCACATGGTTCCCTGGTGATATCTTGTCTGATATAAATTACTTCATTAAAATTAAACCATTCAGTGTTATAAGGGTTAAGATGACTTGAAATTAAAATTAACCTCCCTGGAAAATAAGAGTCTCCTATTACTTATATTTATAAGCACTGGATACCCTGGGAGCTTGCAAATCCACACAGTACTGAAGGATTTAAACCAGCAAACATATCTCTGAAGAGACAACCAAGACTTAAAGTTCTGAAGCTGACAGAAATGTTAATAGAATTGGTTCGTTGCAATCCATTAATGTTCAGGAACAAGGGCCCAGAGTCTACTCTCTGCCCCAAACATACCTGGCTCTGTAGCTCTGAAGCCTCACCTTCAGAAAGAAGACATACAGATGGCCAAAAGGTACATGAAAATTGCTTAACCTCACGAACTATTAGAGAAAGTCAAAGTGTTAGTTGCTCAGTCAAGTCTGACTCTTTGTGACCCCCATGGACTTCAGCTCGCTAGGCTCCTCTGTCCATGGGATTTTCTAAGCAAGAATACTGGAGTCAGTAGCCATTTCCTTCTTCAGAAAGTGAAAGTGAAGTCGCTCAGTCATGTCCGACCCTGCAACCCCATGAACTGTAGCCTACCAGGCTTCTCCGTCCATGGGGTTTTCCAGGCAAGAATACTGGAGTGGGTTGCCATTTCCTTCTCCAGGAGATCTTCCCCACCCAGGGATCAAACCCAGGACTCCTGCATTGCAGGCAGATGCTTTACCCTCTGAGCCACCAAATATGGGATCAAACTAGTGTCTCCTGCATTGCAGGTGGATTCTTTACTGTCTGAGCTACCAGGGAAGTCCAACAATTAGAGAAATGCAAATCAAAACTACAATGACATGTCACTTCACACCAGTCAGAATGGCCATCATTAAAAGTCAACAAATAAATGCTTGAGAAGATGTGGAGAAAAATGAACTTTCCTACACTGTTGGTAGAAATGTAAAATGGTGCAGCCACAATGGAGAAGAGTATAGAGGTTCCTTAAAAAAAGAGAGCTAACACATGATTCTCCAATACCACTCCTGGGCATACATCTGGAGAAAACCATGCTTCAAAAAGGTAGATACATGCATCCAAATATTCATTGCAGCACTACTTACAATAATCAAGACATGGAAGCAAATGTCCATTGACAGAGTAATGAATAAAAAAGATGTGGTACACATACTTTATGAAATACTACTCAGTCATAATGAAGCAATGCCATTTGCAGCAACTTGAATGAACCTAGAGATTATCGTACTAAGTGAAATAAGTCAAAGACAAAGGTCATATAATATTGCTTGTATGTGGAATCTTTTTCTTTTTAAGTTGGTACAAAAGGAAATGCAGCTTTGCAGTATTCAACTTTGCCATTTAATATTGAACTACATTTTTAAATAAATGTGGTTTTGTTATACATCATTTTATTGTGCACTTCTCACTTCATTTTTTGTTAGTAATGACTTATTACTTGTGTATTTTATATTTATTTATACAAAAAAGCAAATTTGAGTGATTTTCTTATTCAAGTTCAAAATGGGTCATAAAGCAGCAGAGGCAACTTGCAACATCAACAATACATTTGACCCAGGAATTGCTAATGAATGTACAGTGCAGTGGTGTTTCAAGAAGTTTTGCAAAGGAGATGAGTTTCTTGAAGATGAGGAGTGTAGTGGCTGACCATCGCAAGTTGACAACAACCAACTGAGAGCCATCATAGAAACCCATCCTCTTGCAACTATGTGAGAAGTCTCCAAATAACTGAATGTGGACCATTCTATGGTTGTTAAGCATTTGAAGCAAATTGGAAAGGTGAAAAAGCTTGATAAATGGTGCCTCATGAGCTGACTAGAAATTTTAAAAATTGTCATTTTGAGTGTGATCTTCTCTCATTCTGTGCAACAACTATGAACCATTTCTCAGATTGTGCTATGTAATGAAAAGTGGGTTTTACATAACAACTAGCAAAGACCAGCTCAGTGCTTGGACTGGGAAGAAGCTCCAAAATACTTCCCAAATCCAAACTTGAACCAAGAAAAGATCATGGTCACTGTTTGATAGTCTGCTGCCCATCTGGTCCACTATAGCTTTCTGAATCTTAGTGACACAACAGGCATTCAGTACATTTTTCCCTTTGTTGTTCAGTCAGTCAGTCATGTCCGACTCTTTGTGACCCCATGGACTATACCATGCCAGGCCTCCATGTCCCTCACCATCTCCAGAAATTTTCCCAAGTTAATATTCATTGCATTGGTGATGCCATCCAGCCATCTCATCCTCTGATGCTCTCTTCTCCTGCCCTCAATCTTTCCCTGCATCAGGGACTTTTCCAAAGAGTTGGCTGTTCACATCGGATGACCAAAATACTGGAGCTTCAGCTTCAGCATCAGTCCTTCCAACGAGTATTCAGGGTTGATTTGCTTTAAGATTGACTGGTTTGATCTCCTTGCTGGACTTTCAGGAGTCTTCTCCAGCACCACAGTTCAAAGGCATCAGTACTTTGGCATTTTGCCTTCTCTATTGTCCAGCTCTAACAACCGTATGTGACCACTGAGAAGATCATAGCCTTGATTATACGGACCTTTGTCGGCAGAGTGATATCTCTGCTTTTCAACACACCATCTACGTTGTCATAGCTTTCCTGGAAGCAATTTCCAGGAAGCAGTCATCTTATGATTTCATGGCTGCATTCATCATCTGTAGTGATTTTAGAGCCCAAGAAGAGGAAATCTGTCACTACTTCTGTCTTTTCCTCTTCTAATTGCAAAGGAGAATGGAAATGATATAATTTCACATCTTGAAAATTTTCACTTACCATAATATTTACAAATAATACTGTGAGTGGTATATGTGATATGGAAGCAGATTGAAACTTTACTAAAGAGACTTTTTATTAATTCTTTGTGTGACTATTTAGGTTTTTTTTTTGTTTTTGTTTTTGTTTTTTTGCATTTACATTGATATATAAGGCTATTCCTGTTCACTACAGATTATAGAACATTTTAGACATAGGTAGAGGGTTTAATTTTAAAAGAAAAAAAACCCCATTACTTCAAATACAAATCAAATACAATTTGAAATAACTTATGAAATAATTTGATTTAAAGATAAACTACTGTTTTCCCTTGGTACATTCCATAAATATTTTCAAAATAAACTTTTTGCAATAAAAACCCTTTCCTCTACTCCTCGGCACCACCACTATCCCAGCTGTACTGAGGAATATAATTTTCAATGCATTTTGAAGCACACATTTACCTGAATTGATGTACTCAGTCCTTCCTTATCAGTACTGAACATCTGCTCTGTGTCAGGCATCATATTAGGCTTTGAGAAATATGACATTCATAACAAACCATTTTAATTTTTAATTACAAGATATGCCAAATACTTTCTAAGCAACAATGTGTTAGCCTATATTAAAACATTAATTTTGCCAATAATAAATATGAATTTATTTTGTAATAGTTTAGGCCCTGCTCCCATCAGCCTGAAATGACAAATGCATCTAACACCCCGTGCCCTTCTTGGGGTCAGGTTTTCTCAGCCCTACTCCAACTGCAGTTTTTTCTGGCACTACCTTTGACAAACTCTAACATGAGAGCATCTACCCTCAGCTCTAACATGGATTTTTCACATCTGTTCTTGGACTTTCTGACTCAGCAGCAAGCACACAAATGCAATGGAAAGAATGAGGGAGTTAATATTCTATGAAACACTTGTGAGTAAATGTTCCCCTCTTCCAGCCTGTGTGTAATGATTCTGCAGGATAGCTCCTCAGAAGTTCACTATGTGGGGCCCGCTTAGTATTGAAGGTGCATTGGCTTTCCCTCCTCTCTACTGCCTTCCTCCTTATCCTTCCCTCCTGATTCCTCGGGTAACTCCTCAAAATAAGCAATTTCTATGCAAACCCTTGTCTCAGCCTCTGCACAAGGTGGAACAGTGGTAAAGAATCTGCATGCTAGTGCAGGAGACACAAGAGACATGGGTTCAATCCCCGGGTCAGGAAGATCCTCTGAAGGAGGAAACGGCAACCCACTCCAGTATTCTTGCCTGGAGAAACCCATGGACAGAGGAGCCTGGTGGGCTACAGCCCATGTGGTCTCAAAAGAGTTGGCCACGAGTTAGCAACTGAGCAACAACAACAATAACAAAGACTAGGACAGGAAGGTTTCACTAGTCACAAAATCTTCAGTGAGGCACATAGCTGCAATATTTCTCCTGAAATATTTCTCTTCCCTTCAAGAAACAGTTCATTGATATAGTCTTCTATTCACAACTTATCTAATAAAACCGAAATTTCTTGCTTAATGTTAAGGGTTCTTCACAATCTACTTCCCCATTCCAGCCATCTCCACTCTCAGGATGTAAGCTTACTCCCTCTTTTGTGCTCAGCCAGAATCCCCTTCTAGATGTCCTCTCACTACTAGTCAACATATCCTGCATTGACTTGTGCTCTAAACCCTCAAGTTTAAAACAATGGTATTGTCTCAAAACCTTTTATTTTTTTTTACTCTTTCCAATTATACTTTGAGGATAAAGGCACTAGTTATAATCTATTTTTACATTTCATAGCACTTAGCAAAATGTGTACACAAAGTAGGTCCTTAATAAATGTATACTGTTCACTGATTTTCCTTCCAGCATACTTGACACGACACTACATGTTTTCCAACATCAGCTGGGCAAGAAAGACAGCCTAGGACTTCAACAAGGCCAGACTCATTACTCTCAGCTTTTGGACAGATCAAGGATATGACTAAATCTAACAAAACTTAGCATGTACAGATGCATGTACTCACACACAAAAAATAAGTTACTATGCTTCTACTTCACGGTTCACGTATTGCTGAAGCCTGGCTTGGAGAATTTTGAGCATTGCTTTTCTAGCATGTCAGATGAGTGCAATTGTGTGGTAGTTTGAGCATTCTTCGGCATTGCCTTTCCTTGGGATTGGAAAGAAAACTGACCTTTTCCAGTCCTGTGGCCACTGCTGAGTTTTCCAAATTTGCTGGCATACTGAGTGCAGCACTTTCACAGCATCACCTTTCAGGATTTGGAATAGCTCAACTGGAATTCCATCACCTCCACTAGCTTCGTTCGTAGTGATGCTTTCTAAGGCCCACTTGACTTCACATTCCAGGATGTCTGGCTCTAGGTCAGTGATCACATCATGATGATTATCTGGGTTGTGAAGATATTTTTTGTACAGTTCTTCTGTGTATTCTTGCCAGCTCTTCTTAATATATTCTACTTCTGTTAGGTCCATACCATTTCTGTCCTTTATCAAGCCCATTTTTGCATGAAATGTTCCCTTGGTATCTCTAATTTTCTTGAAGAGATCTGTAGTCTTTCCAATTCTGTTGTTTTCCTCTATTTCTTTGCACTGATCACTGAGGAAGGCTTTCTTATCTCTTCTTGTTATTCTTTGGAACTCTGCATTCAGATGCCTATATCTTTCCTTTTCTCCTTTGCTTTTCGCTTCTCTTCTTTTCACAGCTATTTGTAAGGCCTCCCCAGACAGCCTTTTTGCTTGTTTGCATTTCTTTTCCATGGGGATGGTCTTGATCCCTGTCTCCTGTACAATGTCACAAACCTCTGACCATAGTTCATCAGGCACTCTATCTATCAAATCTAGGCCCTTAAAATATATTTCTCACTTCCACTGTATAATCATAAGGGATTTGATTTAGGTCATACCTGAATGGTCTAGTGGTTTTCCCTACTTTCTTCAATTTAAGCCTAAATTTGGCAATAAGGAGTTCATGATCTGAGCCACAGTCGGCTCCCGGTCTTGTTTTTGTTGACTGTATAGAGCTTCTCCATCTTTGGCTGCAAAGAACATAATCAATCTGATTTTGGTGTGAATTATTTGGTGATGTCCGTGTGTGGAGTCTTCTCTTGTGTTGTTGGAAGAGGATGTTTGCTATGACCAGTGCATTTTCTTACCAAAACTCTATTAGAAAAAGCAGAGGAACCAGAGATCAAATTGCCAACATCTGCTGGATCATGGAAAAAGCAAGAGAGTTACAGAAAAACATCTATTTCTGCTTTATTGACTATGCCAAAGCCTTTGACTGTGGATCACAATAAACTGTGGAAAATTCTTCTAGAGATGGGAATACCAGACCACCTGACCTGCCTCTTGAGAAATCTGTATGCAGGTCAGGAAGCAACAGTTAGAACTGGACATGGAACAACAGACTGGTTCCAAATAGGAAAAGGAGTTCGTCAAGGCTGTATATTGTCGCCTTGCTTATTTAACTTATATGCAGAATACATCATGAGAAATGCTGAACTGGAAGAAGCACAAGCTGGAATCAAGATTGCCGGGAGAAATATCAATAACCTCAGATATGCAGATGACACCACCCTTATGGCAGAAAGTGAAGAGGAACTCAAAAGCCTCTTGATGAAAGTGAAAGAGGAGAGTGAAAAAGTTGGCTTAAAGCTCAATATTCAGAAAACGAAGATCATGGCATCCAGTCCCATCAGTTCATCGCAAATAGATGGGGAAACAGTGGAAACAGTGTCAGAGTTTTTTTTTCTGGGCTCCAAAATCAGTGCAGATGGTGACTGCAGCCATGAAATTAAAAGATGCTTACTCCTTGGAAGGAAAGTTATGACCAACCTAGATAGCATATTCAAAAGCAGAGACATTACTTTGCCAACAAAGGTCCGTCTAGTCAAGTCTATGGTTTTTCCTGTGGTCATGTATGGATGTGAGAGTTGGACTGTGAAGAAGGCTGAGCGCCGAAGAATTGATGCTTTTGAACTGTGGTGTTGGAGAAGACTCTTGAGAGTCCCTGGGATTGCAAGGAGATCCAACCAGTCCATTCTAAAGGAGATCAGCCCTGGGTGTTCTTTGAAAGGAATGATGCTAAAGCTGAAACTCCAGTACTTTGGCCACCTCATGTGAAGAGTTGACTCATTGGAAAAGACTCTCATGCTGGGAGGGATTAGGAGCAGGAGGAGAAGGAGACGACAGAGGATGAGATGGTTGAATGGCATCACCGACCTGATGGACGTGAGTCTGAGTGAACTCCGGGAGTTGGTGATGGACAGGGAGGCCTGGCGTGCTGTGATTCATGGGGTCGCAAAGAGTCGGACTCGACTGAGCCACTGAACTGAACTGAACTGATGCTTCTACTTCAGGGTAATATGTCTTTTTTTTTTTTTCAAAAGAATTGTAAATCATTGTCAGTAACTCAAATTTTTAGGGAAATACAGCTTTTTAACTTTCTTGGGGAGTTTATAAAACAGAAAACTCTATCTGTAAGGAACCACTACCCTCGATTACACCTGGGCTCTAGTCATAGTGCCATTATTGAACCCCCTTCCTATAGTACATAGAAATTAGTAGTATATAATACAGTTTGAGGATGACCATTTCTAAAGAGCTCAATGTTCCTGACAAGCGCTAACATCAGCAGGATGTGTTTGCTGTCATCTATAGTCACTGCCTTAGTTCAAGCCCTTAGGATTCCTCTTCTGGATTAGTAGTATTTTCCCAGGACTGTCCACTGAATAAAAGTGAGTCTTTTTATTATGACCTCCAAAGTCCTTCCTGGTTTGGTCTCTGAATATGTCTTCAGTTGGATATCTCACATTCTTCTACCTCTCCCAAATCTAAATTCCTATCATTCAGAATTAATTGCAGTTTTCTTTTAACTCTGCCTTTGAACATTCTGTTTTCTCTTTTTGAAATGCACTGACCTTTCTTTGTTTGATTAACTCATTTTTTATGCTTTACACTCAACTCATTCACCATTTCCATCAAGGAGAAACCCCTTATGCTTCCACCTCAGTTTAAGAATTTATTGATGTATGTCCATCATAATAATTCAAAGTATTACACTAAATAGTATTTAGCTGATTTTCTATGTCTAAGTTCAATTAGCCTAAAAGTTTCCTAAGGGCATAAGCTAGTTTATATTTGCATTGGTTTCCTCAACATATAATAAGACATCAATACATGTTTAAAGAATAAATAATTTAACTTACTGGATATTTAATTTATTGGATATAATATCTAAAGGATATTGAAATAAAAGCTAATATTCTATTGCTGTTAAAATGTAAAGGGTAAAGCAAAGGTCTTAATTATAAAAAGATATCTGGGGGGAAAGGGGGGACTAAAATGAAATGAGAAAAAATTAAAGCAACAATGTAGAACTGAGGTAGTCACACAAATTCATCACTGGTGATCCCCAGAATCCAAGATGGTCTAGGGAAGGACAAAAGAGCTCAATTAGAGAGATTTAGGGAAAGAGCTACGTAAAAGTATTTTTTGCTATAGAAGTTTCACAGACTGGTATAGAAATTTCTCACACTGGTAAGCACCTCACGCATACTAATTGACTAAATGATAACTAAATTTGGGGTTTTGAGCTACTCTGATGGGTACAGATCCTGGATCCATCATTTACTTGCTGAAAGTGTTTAACTTTACTGGACTTGTTTCTTCACCAACAATGTAGGGCCACATGAGTATGTGGGTTGTAGTGAGGATTAGTAACAATGTGTGTAAAGAATATAATACAGATACTAAGAGCATATTTATTTGCTAAATGGCAGGTATATTAGTCAGTGTCCTCCAGAGAAATAGAATATAGTGACATAAATATATACAGATATATGTGTATATATATATAGCTGTTGTCTGGTTGCTGAGTCGTATCCTATTCTTTTGCAACCCCTTGGACTCTAGCACACCATGCTCCTCTGTCCATGGGATTTCCCAGACAAAAATTCTCAAGTGGGTTGCCATTTCCTTTTCCAGGTGATCTTCCAGACCCAGGGATCAAATCCACATCTCTTGCATTGGCAGGTGAATTCTTTACTGCTGAGCCACTAGAGAAGCCCATATATATATTAATATATATATGAATATACTGTATTATATGCTGGAGACCCAGAAAAATCAGTGGTATAGTATGAAGGCCTGAGCACAAGGGCAAGCAAAAGGTCAATTTCCCAGCTCAAAGATTTAGAGAGAAAATTCAATCTTTCTTTGCCTTCTTGTTCTATTGAGACCAAATGGAATGGATGTGGTACACCAATGGAAGGGCCTAACAGAAGCAGAAGAGATTAAGAGCTGGCAAGACTACACAGAAGAACTATTCAAAAAAAGTCTTAATGACCAGGATAACCACGATGGAGTGCTCATCTAGAGCCAGACATCCTGGAGTGTGAAGTCAAGTGGGCCTTAGGAAGCATCACTATGAACAAAGATAGTGAAGGTGATAAAATTCCATCTGAGCTTTTTGAAATCCTAAAAGATTATACAGTTAAAGTGCTGTACTCAATATGTCAGCAAATTTGGAAAACTCTTCAATGGCCACAGGACTGGAAAGGGTCAGTTTTCATTCCAGTTCCAAAGAAAGGCAATGCCAAAGAATGTTCAAACTACCATACAGTTGCATTCATTTCACAAGCTAGCAAGGTAATGCTCAAAATCTTTCAAGACAGGCTTCAATAGTAAGTGAACTGAGAACATCTAGATGTACAAGCTGGATTTAGGAAAAGCAGAAGAATCAAATATCAAATTCAAACATCTGTTGCATCATAGAAAAAGCAAGGAAATTTCAGAAAAATATCTGATTCATTGACTATGCTAAAGCCTTTGACTGTGAAGATCACAGAAAAGTGTGGAAAATTATTAAAGAGATGGGAATATCAGACAACCTACCTATCTCCTGAGAAACCTGTATGCAGGTCAAGAAGCAAGTTAGTTAGAACTGGACCTGGAACACAGGACTGGTTCAAAATTGGGAAAAAGTGTATGTCAAGGCTGTATATTGTCACCTTGCTTATTTAACTTATACTCAGAGTACATCATGGGAAATGCCAGGCTGAATGAATCCCAAAGTGGAATCAAGATTGCCAGGAGACATAACAGCAACCTCAGCTATGGCAGAAGGTGAAGAATAACTAAAGAGCCTCTTGATGAAGGTGAAAGAGGAGAGAGAAACAGCTGGCTTAAAACTTAACATTCAAAAACCAAAGATCATGGTATCCAATCCCATCACTTCATGGCAAATAGAAGGTGAAAAAATGGTAGTAACAGATTTTATTTTCTTGGACTACAAGATCACAGTGGGAGGTGACTGTAGCCATGAAATTAAAAGATGCTTGCTTCTTGGAAGAAAAGCGATGAAAAACCTAGACAGTGTATACAAAGCAAAGACATCACTTTGCTGACAAAGGTCTGTAGAGTCAAAGCTATGGTTTTTCCAGTAGTCACGTATGGATGTGAGAGTTGGACCATAAAGAAGACAGTGACAAGTAACTGATGCTTTCAAACAGTGGTGCTGGAGAAGACTCTTGAGAGTCCCTTGGACTGCAAGGAGATCAAACCAGTCAATCCTAAAGGAAATCAACCCTAAGTATTCATTGGAAGGACTGATAAAGCTCCACTACTTTGGCCACCTGATGCAAAGAGCCCACTCATTGGAAAAGACCCTGATGCTGGGAAAGATTAAGGGCAGGAGGAGAAGGAGACAACAGAGGATAAGATGGCATCACCGACTCAATGGACATGAGTTTCAGCAAATTCTGGGAGATAGTGCAAGACAGGAAAGCCTGGTGTATTGCAGTCCATGGGGTCTTAGAGACAGACACAACTTAGCGACTGAAAACACCAGCTTTGGGGAGGGCCATCTACTTTACTCAGCTCATCAGTTCAACTCTAATCTCTTCCAGAAACACCCTCACAGACACACCCAGAAATAATGTTTAGCTATTTATATGGGCATCCCTTGGACCCATCAATTTGACACATAGCACAGCAGCTGTTGTTCTAGTAGCAGCAGTAGTTGTTGCTTTCATTTTAGTAGTAGTAAAAATCATCTTATGTGAAGAAAAGATATCCTTGATTCTTTGAGTGTCAGTAGCAGAACTCCTCTACTAAGTTTCTACTATGCACTTTCACCATGGGATCTGGACTATTTCCTCCTTTCTCAAATTTGCTGCTCTTGACAGTCTGAGAGATCTCAAGCATACCAAGTTGTTCTAGTATAAATTAAATGAGAGACAGCATCATGGCCACTTTGAGTTCTTCATTACCATATTCAACTAAGAAGATGCTTGAGTAAGCCTTTTCTCCGTTAGAAGCATTCTGGTAATTGAGCATCTTCTCATGCCTTTATTTAGTGACCATTATAAGACCACCAGAAAAAGAAACAGAGAAAAGGCACAGTAGATTGGATGTTGAACTATTTTTTATTATTATACCATGTTTTAAATTCTCTCTCATCTCCCTGCCAGCAGCTCCAGACACTTTTAAATCTCCGAGACTGAGTGAGAGTATTGTCTAAAGTGCCTGAATAACAAATTATTTTTAACAGAATCCCCCAGGTCTTTCCAAGGAGAGCCTGTGACTCAGAAACCACCCTCTCTCCTGCTGATGGCCATCTTTCTCTCATCTCAGGATAAATAGACCACTTTAGTGTAGATAACCACTCCATTTATAGTGGGACTGCCAAATTAAAGAGATCCACACTTGATGTTTGTCCTAATTAGCTATTACTAACATACATGAGATTTGTGGGTTTGTTTTTTAAGTTTGATGTGCTGCAAGAGTTTACACATAAAGTAAACACTCTTGTGTTGCCAGGATGTTTTTTTGCAAGCCACCTTTAATTCAAGTTTGAAGCAAAATACAATAATGATACATAGGTCTTCTTAACAATATTCAAATATCTGTCTGATGGCAAAATTCATTAAAATCCACGGGGCTCTAATGATAAGCCAGTACTTTTTGCTTAACATCAAGATAATACATGCAGAACTTTCTCAAAGAGCCAGCTGGAAACATATCTTATCAAAAAGCAGGGTCCAAATTATGAATATACTCAGAGTATACATAACATTCACTGTCATATTGGAAGAGCCAAGAAACAACAAACCAACTGCCTGCAGTAGCATACATTTAATGATTTAAAAGAAAATAATGGATTTCTGTGATAATCTATCTTGGCATCCAGAAAATTTAAAAAATATCAACTGAATAAATTTTATCTTCAAATTTATATTTTCCATTTAGGCATATTACTTCAGTAAATAGAAATATTTTAAAATAAATACAAAAAGGAATAGCTTGACAATGATTAATTTGAATGTAGTACGTATATTCACACAGAGAGGAAACTTTATGGAATTACACTCACTGCTATACAAATTAAAGCCCAAAATAGGACAACATATTATCACAGACCTATACTTATTACTCTATATAATTCGTAACATAGCAGCTTTCAGGAAAATTACATGTTTCCATAAAAAGCCATCCCACAGTCTTTGGTTTTTGAAGCTGTGTGCTCCTAAACCTAGGAATTTGGAGTTTTAGAATGTCACACCTGTACAATTGGATACTGTTCTTCATGCTATTGTCCAATCAATTATCTTCTTATTCCAAAAATCCATTTATAGAAATAATAGCAACATAATTTTTCCTTCATTAAGTATAATTATGATTATAATAACAATGGCAAAAATGTATACACTTTTTTCTCAGAGGGGCATTGAGACATTTATAGATGTATGTATTGTTAGCATTGTCTTTGTGAAATAAGTTGAAGCAGATTATGCAGTTTTCACCTAGAAAAATGAGGGCAAAATACTTTTCCTAAGGTTGACCTTGGCATGATTATATCATAGGTTTTTATTTATCCACTAAACACTTAACATTTCACTATCTGTTCCCATCTCTGAATAGCAATCAAACAATATTTTATTCATATAATATCTATACTTCTATGATTCTTACCAGTGTTCCAAAACATATCCTCAAATGAAAATGAGCTTTTCTCACCCTACATCTACTAGTGTAACCACTTTATAACACCCAATACTTTTACTTATCACTTCTTTTCAAGCCATAGCAATTCAGTTTGAGAGGTTTTCTGAGATGTCTTTGATATGGAAGAGCCATTGGAAAAAGAAGCTTAGAAAAAAACAGGAGATTCTAACACTGAAGTATAGAAATAAACACAGTAAGGCACTGGTGAAGGTAACACACCATTGCTATCACAATGAGATATGATATTTGAATTAAGTTGAAAGGAATACGTTTCTAATTATACAGCTAAATGGCAGGTGACAATTTGAACTGTTTGATGTAGTTTACAGATTTAAAGTTTGCAGTGCCTTTATCTGATTTCTTCTCCCCATCCTTTGATAACCTCTTAAATGGAATGCTGAGAAAGGCAACCTTCAAAAGTGATTGGACACATAGGAGGCTTAACTTTTCCTAATGACCTTTTAATGCAAAGCAAAAGGTCAATAGTGTTACTCACACTGCGTTTGACAAAGAATGTGGACTAAGTCTAAATGACAAAAGCTTGTTGTTGGAGGTCACTTCTCAATGGACTTTCCTGACATTAATGCTTGTTATAATCCAGGCAACTAGTTTTCAAGTTGCTGTTCTCACTTCAAAGCCCTGCTTATTATAGATAACATATCTGTCAAAGACATAGGTCACTGCTTACTCAGTTACTTGAATAGTCTGTAGAAATAAACCTTCAAAGGTTACTCATCCTGTCACAAGAAACATATTCTGGTACATTTTCTTTAAACTAGCTTGAAATTTTAAGCCATGTTTCAAGAACATACTGGAGAAGGCAATGGCAACCCATTCCAGTACTCTTGCCTGGAAAATTCCATGGATGGAGGATCCTGGTAGGCTGCAGTCCATGGGGTTGCGAAGAGTCAGACAGGACTGAGCAACTTCACTTTCACTTTTCACTTTCAGGCATTGGAGAAAGAAATGGCAACCCACTTCAGTGTTCTTGCCTGGAGAATCCCAGGGATGGCGGAGCTGGGTGGGCTGCCATCTATGGAGTCACGCTGAGTCGGACAGAACTGATGCGACTTAGCAGCAGCAGCAGCTAGAACATGCATGTAAAGAGTTTAGGTCTTTGGCATTTAAATGTGTCAGTGGTGTTATTACTGTGGGTATGTTTTCAGGGTCTTCTTGGTTTATATGCATTTTCAGAAAGTGTGGTAGAGTGGAATGTGGACTGAATTCACTCAGCTGACCAGAGTTGCAGTGTCTACTCTGACAGTCACCACTTTTTAATTAGTATTGTTTAAGAAGCTGCTCTTAAGGGCTGCCTAAAATTTATATGAGAGTCTAGTGGACAAGTGTCCTGTTTGGGTCTCAGTTTTCTAATTTATACATCTGAGATTTGTATAAATGATCTGTAATAGTACCTATACAGATATTGCATTTCACATATGGTTGTCCCTTGTCACTTTTAGCTGAATTGTAGCATCTTGAACATTTAGTAGCTACATTTATTCATATTACAGTGAATACTCTGATCTCTACTACTCCTTCAATTTTGGAAAACATGTTTTCCTAGCACTTTGGACAATCTAAACATGTTCACTGGCCATCTCCAACTAGGATATGTTTCTTTCTCTAAGGGACACAGAAGAAAGAATTGTCCCATAACTTCAAATTCAAAGAATCATATGATATGAGGCTAGGAGAATCCTTGAACAGTCATATACTTTAACTGTGTTACTCATTAAACATTCAAATTGGTTGTTTCCTGCCAAAAGGTTTGCTAGACCTGTACTGTCTGGTGAGTCACTAGCCACATGTAGATGCATGAATTTAAATTAATTAAAAATTTTAAAGTAAACATCCAATTTTTCAGTTGTTGGTCACATTTCACATGCTCATAAGCTGGCACATGGAGCCAGTGGATTCTCCATTGAACAGCAGAGGTACAGAGCTTTTCCACCACCACAAAAAATTCTATTAGGGATTGCCAATGTAAATAAAGCTTTAACACTATCATTACAGAAAACTCAGTACCTCCCAAGAGTATCTGTGATGCTTTTTAAATACTACTTTTTAAGGAATTTTTCCATATATATAATCAAACTTCTACCCATTTGTACTAGCTCCATTCCCTAAAATGTACCTAGAAATTACACGTTCTTCTACACGGTTCCCTTTCAGATTTTTCAAGAAATTTGTCACGAGCCTCTTCTTCTTTGTTTGTCCTCTTATATAACTATCTCCTGTATTTTATTAGATACATAACAGAATTTGGTAACTTTGCCTTAAAAATTCTGAAGTCACAAATTTTATTCTGAGTCAAAAATTTACAAACCTAGGTCACAGGTATATATATGCATAAATATTTTACATAAAAAGAAATAATTATGTATCCTCCAAATTCTCCATTTTCACCCTGATTTCTAGGCAAAGAATTGACAATCAGTAAATATTGGTTGAATAAATAAAATAATAAATTTAACCAGGGAATGTTGCTCTTAATGTATTAATGGCTTGCTCTTGAAGTGTAATCTTCTCCATGTAGTAAATTAAAAACTCTTTTGATTATAAAATAATAATATTCAATGTAGTTACCCTTGAATATGCAAAAGAAAAAATAATCAAGATGCTACCACTATAATTACTATTAATCTTTTTGTTGCCATGGTTTTTTGTGAACAAATTTAGAGTATATGTTCATATTTATAAGCTTATATTTTTCAACTGATACATCATGAGACCTGTTCCATGCCACTGAGAAGACTTCAAATAGCTTTTATTTTTTTGTTAGCTATATTGTATTAAATTATTTTATATTACTTCATTTTGGATTAGTAAATATTTACTTGAATTTATGGACTGCAGTGTTTCCCTTCCAAATACATATCTTGAATCCCCAACCACCAGTACCTCAGAATGTGACTGTATTTGGAGATTGGGTCTTTAAAAAGATAGCTAAGTTAAAATGGGATCCTTAGCATGAACCCCAATTTAACACAACTTGGTAATCTTATAAAAGATAAAGAATAGAATACAGACAAGAAGAGACAGTGGGATCACCACATGAGGACACAGGCAGAAGACAGGATCTGCAAATCTGCACATCAGTGAGAAATAGGCCTTCAGAAGAAACAAACTGCTGACACCTTGATCTTGGACATCTAGCTTCCAGAACTGTGAGAATATGTATTTCTGTTTCTTAAATCACTCAGTCTGTATTATTTTCTTATGGTAGCCCTGCTGCTGCTGCTGCTAAGTCACTTCAGTCGTGTCCAACTCTGTGTGACCCCACAGACGACAACCCACCAGGCTCCCCCGTCCCTGGGATTCTCCAGGCAAGAACACTGGAGTGGGTTGCCATTTCCTTCTCCAATGTATGAAAGTGAAAAGTGAAAGTGAAGATGCTCAGTCGTATCCGACCCTCAGTGACCCCATGGACTGCAGCCTTCCAGGCTCCTCCATCTATGGGATTTTCCAGGCAAGAGTACTGGAGTGGGGTGCCATTGCCTTCTCGGATGGTAGCCCTAGTAAACTAATATGTATTATTTCCAATTTTTAATTTTCATTAGCAAAGCTATGTTTCAAAAGTATCTTTGTGCACATCTCTGGTTATTTTCTCACATGGATGTTTAACCAAAAATTATTTTTAAAATTTTATGGAAAAGGCTTTGATATATATTTTCAAATTTTCTCATTAAAAGTTATACATTGAAACATGCACATGTTTTTCCAACTCAATAAACAAAGAAAAAAAAACCACATCACTCTGTGTTTCTTAAAAATTCAAGTGAAGTGGAACTTTTTTTTTCAAATAGTTATCAGCCTTGTTTTTGTGGTAGTGTGATGTACAAACTTAATAGTCTTAATATACATGTTAATATATACTGATTAGGTTTTCAAGTATTTGAACATATACTTTTATATATAGTATATGTTCTCTGCCCTTGCTTTTATCAGCCAACATTTTTTTGATATTTGTTTGCATCGTACAGTTGGTGGCACGGTGTAACATTATTCTGTACATCTCAATTATTTATCTATTCTCTTCTCAATGGGTTTTTAGGTTTTTCTTTTTATTATCAACATAATTGCTATGAGCATATTTGTATCTTTGTACATTGGAAAATTTTCTGTTATGATTTATGTTAATAAATGAAGTTACTGATTTTACTAGTTGAAAGGAACAGTGTAATGTAATGGTTAAGAGGATGAACTCTGAAGCCAGACTGCCTAGATTCAAGGCTGCTGGTACCAGTAATGGGCTTTTTGATGCTGACCAGGTTACCCAAACTCTCTATATCAATTCCTTTATATATAAAGTGATTAAAATTACAGTATGTACCTCACAATTATAAGGATAAAATGAAATAATATTGGTAAACTTAGGAAAATAAATGGAACATAGTAAACATTCCACAATGTTCACTATATTTCCAATAATATAATAATAAATTATTTTCCAAAGCAGTCATTTGAATTGATACTTCCACTAGTGTCACATGAGTTTGTGCACTTGATTTGGTGGAACTTTAGTCCATGATAAATAGCTATAATTTTCACTGCTAATGTTATATATTATTCTAATGTATTCATTAATCTCAGTTTAGTCATTCTCCTTTCAAAAAACTTTTAGATTGTTCTCAATCTAATCTTGCTATTATAAACATCACTATTAGGAATATTTTTGTATTTTGGTGTCTATTAGCAAATGTTTCCCCCAGGTTTATGCAAAATATATATGTTATCTCAAAGATAAAAACATACACAATATTTGAGAGGGAATCAATTACAGAGCCCCCTAGATAATGTATCTAAGATTATGATACACACCTAGATAATGTGTCTAAGGTTTAAACTCTTAATCTCCAATTCTCAAATATTTCTAGAATTTTTTTTCTGCAAGCAGTCCTAATATATAAACTCTTCCCAAGATGTAAAAGGTGAACAATCTTTTCTACTCAGAAGGGATTCAGTTGTAGTTATATTTTTGAAAAGAAATGGAGAGTCTGAAAGATCTTCAGAAATGGAGTAATAAGTGCCACAGCATACTCAGAGAATATACATCATATACAAATAAATACATTTACTACCCTCAGGATTTCAGAGTTCTATCTGCCCTCTGCCAGTCACAGTTTCACACCATTGGACAGTGGCAAGAATATCATGGAATAAAGGAAATATTCCAAGGTTATTTCAGAATGTGTAGGCGAGGCAAATGCAGTAACAGAGTCTGGGAAAAAAATACTATTTTCTGCCTTCTTTTTCTGCTGAGACAACACCAATTATCCTGATTTCTTGCCCTCTTATTTAGTCACTTCTTCAGTGTTCATCTCTAATAAAGTGTAGCAACAACCTCTCATTACAATTGAAGGACAAAATCATAACGTAAAATGTGACAAGAGGCTTCATTAAAAAGCAGTCTGTTTTCTCATCACAGAACCACTGTCAGGTGCCTTAATTCACATTTGGCTCCATCATCTTATTTGCTTTTCTTCAGGCCGGAACTCATCCTTCCATCTGCAATGACCAGAGTCATTGGTTTCTTCCACCATGTCAGCTGCAAGGTGGGAAAAAAACATTAATAGGTACAAATGACCTTTTAAGCAAACACTAATCCCAGAAAAACAAGATGGTAGGAGTCTCCACTGGATGAGTCTATAGTACGTCTTTCAAATTAATTTAGATCTAGAGTCCTAGATCTTGAAATAAAGACAGAATGAAAATGTCCAACGTTGTGTTTTTGCAAATATGATGAAAGAGGGACACAAAGTTACTGCTGGTTTACAAACTACTTGAGTGTATTGTGAAAAATGACTCATAGTTATCATGCTAAAAGGTATTTTAAAGGAGAAGCATCATGGTTCATGTTAATATGGCTAAAGCAATATAGAAAAGTAGAATAGGCACTGAAACTCAAGTCAGAAAGCATGACTAGTCTTTCAAAATCTGTATTACTTTGTGCAAGCCACTAAATTCTGTGATTTTTATATTCTTAATTTGGTAATAATAAAATGGAACACTATAGTTTGTTTTCATTCAGTCACTCAGTCCTGTCTGACGTTTTTCAACCTCATAGACTGCAGCACACCAGGCTTCCTTGTCCATCACCACCTCCCAGAGCTTGCTCAAACTCATGTCCATTGAGTCAGTGAAGCTATCCAACCATCTCGGCCTCTTCTCTTCCCACCTTCAATCTTTCCCAGCATCAGGGTCTTTTCTAATGAGTCAGTTCTTCGCATCAGGTGGCCAAAGTATTGGAGCTTCAGCTTCAGCATCAATCCTTCCAATGAATATTCAGAATTGATTTCCTTTAGAATTGGCTGGTTTGATTTCTTTGCAGTCCAAGGGACTTTCAAGAGTTTTCTTCAAAAGCATCAATTCTTTGATGCTCAGCCTTCTTTATGGTCCAACTCTCACATCCATACATGACTACTGGAAACACCATAGTCTTGATTAGACAGACCTTTGTCAGCAAATTACTGTCTCTGCTTTTTAATATGCTGTCTAGGTTGGTCCAAAGAAGGCTATAACACCGCACTCCAGTACTCTTGCCTGGAAAATCCCATGGATGGAGGCGCCTGGAAGGCTGTAGTCCATGGGGTCGCTGAGGGTTGGACAGGACTGAGAGACTTCACTTTCACTTTTCACTTTCATACATTGGAGAAGGAAATGGCAACCCACTCCAGTGTTCTTGCCTGGAGAATCCCAGGGACCGGGGAGCCTGGTGGGCTGCTGTCTATGGGGTCACACAAAGTCAGACACGACTGAAGCGACTTAGCAGCAGCAGCTAGGTTGGTCATAGCTTTTCTTCCAAAGAGCAAGCGTCTTTTAATTTCATGGCTGCCATCACCATTTGCAGTGATTTTGGAGCCCCAGAAAATAAAGTCTGTCACTGAATAACTGAATAATTTTCTCCTTGACACATCAGTTCAGTTCAGTCACTCAGTCGTGTCCAACTCTTTGTGACGCCATGGACTGCAGCACGCCAGGTCTCCCTGACCATCACCAACTCCCAGAGTTTACTCAAATTCATGTCCATTGAGTCAGTGATGTCATCCAACCATGTTATCCTCTGTCGTCCCTTTCTCCTCCTGCCTTCAATCTTTCCCAGCATCAGGGTCTTTTCAAATGAGTCAGTTCTTTGCATCAGGTGGCTAAAGTATTTGAGTTTCAGCTTCAGCATTAGTCCTTCCAATGAATATTCAGGACTGATTTCCTTTAGGATGGACTGGTTGGACCTCCTTGCAGTCCAAGGGACTCTCAAGAACCTTCTCCAACACCACAGTTCAAAAGCATCAATTCTTCAGTGGACTCTCTTTATAGTCCAACTCTCACATCCATACGTGACTACTGGAAAAGCCATAGCTTTGAATAGATGGACCTTTGTTGGCAATGTAATGTCTCTGCTTTTTAATATGCTGTCTAGGTTGGTCATAACTTTTCTTCCAAGGACAAGTGTCATAATTTCATGGCTGCAGTCACCATCTGCAGTGATTTTGGAACATGGAGGAGAAGCAAACAGAAGTCTGAAGTTTTCCTCTCACTGTTAACCAGACCTACCTTGATCTGTTTCATATACTGGATTAGACAGTCTCTGAGGTGCTTTGCATGATCTCTAAATCACTTTAGAAAACCACAACCATTGTTCTCAACTCTGGCTGCAAATTAGAATCTTCTTGGAAACTAAAACAATCAGTACCCAGAATACATTCTCGGAACTTGTGACTTAATTGGCTGTGGTGGGGCCATGCCAGTAATAATATTTAAAAGCTCCCCAGGAGATGTTCTGCAACTAGGGTCAAGAAAGTCCACTCTCAGGGTTTATGAATACATGACTGGATTGAGACTCCTGATTTGTCCATTTACATTAGTCCACATGCCAAACACCAAAAACCATTCAGTCGGCAAGAAATTAGGCAGCAGACTTGAAAGAAACTGAATAAATATTTCCTTTTTATTAATCTCTCTGGCTAGACTTTTCATGGAGATAGATTGTTAAGAGTCTGAGCAGCAGCAGCTGGTGTATTCCTAGGCCACTGAGAGGTTGACCAAGGGACTGTGTGCAAAAAGTTAGACTAGGATGAACAGATTCAGTGAACTTTAGCGCACTTATAAGAAACTTGGTAAGCCTTTCAGAAAACCACCAGACTTCCTAAATAAATATCCTAAGGCAGGGTTTCAGCAGTAACCAAGCCAACCTTTCCTACTGTGTGGGGGAGGTAGCAAGAATCCATGAGTTAGTGGCTATTTCATTCTCATTCAGTATTCACCTAATCTATCCCTGGTTCAACACTTGTGGCCACTCAGCTGACACCTGTTGACTCATTCCAGCTCCAACTCTATGACCTAGAAAATCTGTCATTTCTACATACATAGCAACTCTGTAGCCTACTCATTCATTAGTGCTACAGCAATCTTCCTAAGACCTGGGATAATTCTACATTTCACCTTTTATTGAAATACTTTTTTTTACAAAATTCACATCAGCGAGCTTCATTAATTTCATTTTTTAATCCAAAAGCAGAAAAGCTTGTTAATCTACTTTAAACACAAGAAAGAAAAATTGTTAAACTTTATTTATAATATGAATGTACCTATTACGAACATTGTTGATGTTGCTAAGTCATGCTTATGAACATAAGCTCAGCTAAATGAAAAGTTGACTTTTATTACAATATGGAAGCATATTGATAAATGATAAGTGGGGATAAAAATTTATCATTATTAATATGTAAGACAAGGCATTAATTATTCACAACCTTATGTATATGGTCTGAAAAAATCGTGTAATAAAAGTAGATGATAGTTCAATTCAGTTCAGTCACTCAGTCATGTCCGGCTCTTTGTCACCCAATGAATTGCAGCACGCCAGGGCTCCCTGTCCATCACCAACTCCCGGAGTTCACTCAGACTCATTTCCATTGAGTCAGTGATGCCATCCAGCCATCTCATCCTCTGTCATCCCCTTCTCATCCTGCCCTCAATCCCTCCCAGCATCAGAGTCTTTTCCAATGAGTCAACTCTTCGCATGAGGTGGCCAAAGTACTGGAGTTTCAGCTTTAGCATCAGTCCTTTCAAAGAAATCCCAGGGCTGATCTCCTTCAGAATGGACTGGTTGGATCTCCTTGCAGTCCAAGGGACTCTCAAGAGTCTTCTCCAACACCACAGTTCAAAAGTATCAATTCTTCGGTGCTCAGCCTTCTTCACAGTCCAACTCTCACATCCATACATGACCACTGGAAAAACCATAGCCTTGACTAGATGGACCTTTGTTGGCAAAGAATTGTCTCTGCCTTTGAATATGCTATCCAGGTTGGTCATAACTTGTCTTCCAAGGAGTAAGCGTCTTTTAATTTCATGGCTGCAGTCACCATCTGCATTGATTTTGGAGCCCCTCAAAATAAAGTCTGACACTGTTTCCACTCTTTCCCCATCTATTTCCCATGAAGTGATGGGACCAGATGCCATGATCTTCGTTTTCTGAATGTTGAGCTTTAAGCTAACTTTTTCATTCTCCAGAGATAGCTAAATACTCATAAATGGAGATAAGTATGAAAGTGGCATATGAAAACATTAAAAACGAATAGCCTATGAGTGGCTAAGAACAGAATTATACCAAAACCAGTGCATGCATCCTTAAGTCAGGAAATACTTTTGGCAAGGGTATGATTGGTCCAGGTTAAAGGCTGCTAAGTACAATGTCAATTTTTACTTAACATGTGAATGCTTAGATTTTAGACTAACTTATTGAGAGTAGAGGAAAAAATGGTCTCTCCTGTGTATGTGTGATTGTAAAAGCTTCCCAGATAGCTCAGCTGTTAAAGAATCCACCTGTAATGCAGGCAACCCTAGTTCAATTCTGGGGTCAGGAAGTTCCCCTGGAAAAGGGATATGCTACCCACTCCAGTATTATTGGACTTCCATGGGATTCAAATGGTAAAGAATCCACCTGCAACACGAGAGACCTGGGTTCGATCCCTGGGTTGAGAAGATCACCTGGAGAAGGGCATAGCAACCCACTCCAGTATTCTTGCTTGAAGAATCCCCATGAACAGAGAAGCCTGGCAGGCTAAAGTTCATGGAGTCAGACATGAATGAGTGATGAACTACAGCACTACAAAAGACAGAAAAGAAAACATTAAGATGTAATAAGTAAATAAAAGTAGTAATAGAGATATCATATTTTAAAAAACTGTCAGGCACTAATACATATAATAGATGTTTTATATACTTGCCAAATTCAGACTTAAATTGAAGAAAGTAGGGAAAACCACTACACCGATCAGGTATGACTTAAATCAAATCCCTTATGACTATACAGTGGAAGTGAGAAATAGATTTAAGGGACTAGATCTGATAGACAGAGTGCCTGATGAACTATGGATGGAGGTTCATGACATTGTACAGGAGACAGGGAACAAGACCATCCCCATGGAAAAGAAATGCAAACAAGCAAAATGGCTTTCTGAGGAGGGCTTACAAATAGCTGTGAAAAGAAGAGAAGTGAAAACCAAAGGAAAAAAGGAAAGGCATACCCATTTGAATGCAGAGTTCCAAAGAATAGCAAGAAGAGATAAGAAAGGCACCGCAGTTATCAGTGCAAGGAAATAGAGGAAAATAATAGAATGGGAAAGACTAGAGATCTCTTCAAGAAAATTAGAGATACCAAGGGAACATTTCATGCAAAGATGGGCACAGTAAAGGACAGAAATGGTAAGGATCTAACACAAGCAGAAGATATTAAGAAAAAGTGGCAAGAATACACAAAAAACTGTACAAAAAAGATCTTCACAACCCAGATAATCACGATGGTGTGATCACTCACCTAGAGCCAGGCATCCTGGAATGTGAAGTCAAGTGGGCCTTAGGAACCATCACCATAAACAAAGCTAGTGGAGGTGATGGGATTCCAGTTGAGCTAGTTCAAATCCTAAAAGATGATGCTTTGAAAGTGCTGCACTCAGTATGCCAGTACATTTGGAAAACTCAGCAGTGGCCACAGGACTGGAAAGGTCAGTTTTCATTCCAATCCCAAAGAAAGGCAATGCCAAAGAATGCTCAAATTACCACACAATTGCACTCATCTCACATGTAACAAAGTAATGCTCAAAATTCTCCAAGCCAGGCTTCAGCAATATGTGAACCATGAACTTCCAGATGTTCAAGCTGGATTTAGAAAAGGCAGAGGAACCACAGATCAAATTGCAACATCCGTTGGATCTTTGAAAAATAAAGACAGTTCCAGAAAAACATCTATTTCTGCTTTATGGACTATGCCAAAGCTTTTGACTTTGTGGATCACAATCAACTGGAAAATTCTGAAAGAGATGGGAATACCAGACCACCTGACCTGCTCTTGAGAAACCTATATGCAGGTCAGGAAGCAACAGTTAGAACTGGACATGGAACAACAGACTGGTTCCAAATAGGAAAAGGAGTACGTCAAGGCTGTATATTGTCACCCTGCTTATTTGACTTATATGCAGAGTACATCATGAGAAACGCTGGGCTGGATGAAGCACAATCTGAAATCAAGACTGCCAGGAGACATATCAATAACCTCAGATATGCAGCTGACACCACCTTTATGGCAGAAAATGAAAAAGAATTAAAAAGTCTCTTGATGGAGGTGAAAGAGGAGAGTGAAAGTTGGCTTACAGCTCAACATTCAGAAAATTAAGATCATGGCATCCAGTCCCATCACTTCATAGCAAATAGATGGGGTAACAGTGGAAACAGTAGCTGACTTTATGTTTTGGGGCTCCAAAATCACTGCAAATGGTGACTGCAGCCATGAAATTAAAAGATGCTTACAAAGAGTCGGACACCACTGAGCGACTGAACTGACTGACTCCTTGGGAGGAAAGTTATGACTAACCTAGACAGTGTATTAAAAAGAAGAGACATTACTTTGCCAACAAATGCCCATCTAGTGAAGGCTATGGTGTTTCCAGTAGTCATGTATGGAATGAGAGATGGAATGTAAGAAAGCTGAATGCCAAAGAATTGATGCTTTTGAACTGTGGTGTTGTAGAAGACTCTTGAGAGTACCTTGGACTGCAAGGAGATCCAACCAGTCCATCCTAAAGAAGATCACTCCTGGGTGTTCATTGGAAGGACTGATGTTGAAGCTAAAACTCCAGTACTTCGGCCACTTGATGTGAAGAGCTGACTCCTTTGAAAAGACCCCGATGCTGGATAAGATTGAGGGCAGGAGGAGAGGGGGATGACAGAGGATGAGATGGTTGGATGGCATCAACAACTCAATGGACATGAGTCAGGGTAAACTCTGGGAATTGCTGATGGACAGGGAGGCCTGGCATGCTGCATCCATGGGATCGCAAAGTCAGACACGACTGAGCAACTGAACTGTTACTTCTTCTCATTGAATCATGCAAGATGTATATTATTACATTATGCTACAGGCAAAGAAACTGCATCTTAAATGTTAAATAGCTATCCCAAGTTCATATAATTCCTAAATGACAGATGTAAATTCAAACTCAGATCTGTCTGTTTTAATTCTTAGTTTCAATGCATATAACTATTAAAATGCATAGCAGTTGACAAAATAAGTGATGAGCTATTTTGGCTAAAGAACAGATAAAACATTTTGGAGAAAATAAGCCATTAATTGGCTGTTTTCTGTGTCAGTCTATTTCCTCATTTCCAAAATGAATGAAGGAAGTACATTCTCATTAATGAGGTTCCCACAGCCCCCATTCCATGAATAGCACCATTACTCACCCAGTTAGATACTTGAAAGTCAACCTGACCTCACATCCATGTCTAATTGGACCATCAAGTCTAACTATTTCCCAGTCTACTAAAAAATAGCTGTCATAGTCCTCTCTTAATTTATATCTCTCTTACATTCATTCAAATCTATATCAGTTCTCATCTGGATTATTTTCATTATTCTTCAATCCATTATTTTCATTGTGATGAGAAATCTGTCTAAAAGTCTGATTTGATTTGTTACTTTTCCATGATTCTGCAATCAACCATACAGCATAATCAAACAACTTTACCACTATGGAAATACCCAACAGAAATGCATGCTTGTTCACCAAATGAAATATACTAAAATGTTCACAACAATTTTATATGAAAAATAGAAATTAGAAACAACTCCTAACTGCCTACCTTTAGAATGGATAAAAATATTGTGGTATATTTACAGAAAGAAATATTATATAGCAATGAGAATTTAAAAAAAACACTAAACTACATACAAGTAAAATGTTTGCATGTACAAATATTTTTAAAAATCAAAAACATTCAAAACTAAACAGTGCTTCTAGGAGTCAGGACAAATTTTGCTAATGGATTTGGGGATAGCAACTTGAAGAGGAGATAGCTGATAACATTCCATTTTTCTTTCCAAGTGCTGGTTACATGAGTGTGTTCATATGAATGTTTATAAAGAGTATTAACATTTATGATATGTTCACTTTATGTGTGCTATATGTCAATAAAAAGTAAAAAGAAAAAGAAAAGAACAAAAAATTTTCAAGCATTCTCCAAAGCCTTTCAAATCTTGCTTCTCTCCTATATGTATCTGTATTAGTCAGGATGCTCCAGAAAAAGACGACCATTAGATGTATGAAAAAAAGAGAGATATTTTAAAGAATTGGCTCATGTATCTATGGAGGCCTGGCAAGTCCAAAATTTGCAGAGCAGGTTGGTAGACAAGACACTGAGAAAGAGTTGCCATTCCATTCCAAAGGAGGGCTACAAGTAGAATTTGCTCTTCCTCAAGGGAGGTTAGTTCAGTTCAGTTCAGTTCAACTCAGTTGCTCAGTCGTGTCCGAATCTTTGCAACCTCATGGACTGTACAGCACATCAGGCTGTCCATCACCAACTCCCAGGGTTTACCCAAACTCATGTCCTTTGAGTCGATGATGCCTTTCAACCGTCTCATCCTCTGTCGTCCCCTTCTCCTCCTGCCCCCAATTCCTCCCAGCATCAGAGTCTTTTCCAATGCATCAGGTGGCCAAAGTATTGGAGTTTCAGCTTCAACATCAGTCCTTCCAATGAATATTCAGGACTGATCTCCTTTAGAATGGACTGGTTGGATCTCCTTGCAGTCCAAGGGACTCTGAAGAGTCTTCTCCAACAAAACAGTTCAAAAGCACCAATTCTTCAGTGCTCAGCTTTCTTTATAGTCCTACTTTCACATCCATACATGACTACTGCAAAAAAACGATAGCCTTGACTAGATGGACCTTTGTTGGCAAAGTAATGTCTCTGCTTTTTAATATGCTGTGTAGGTTGGTCATAAATTTCCTTCCAAGGAATAAGCATTTTTTAATTTCATGGCTGAAATCATCATCTGCAGTGATCTTGGAGCCCCCCAAAAATAAAGTCTGCCACTGTTTCCACTGTTTTCCTGTCTCTTTGCCATGAAGTGATGGGACCAGATGCCATGACTTAGTTTTCCACAGTTTATTGTGATCCACACAGTCAAAGGCTTTGGCATAGTCAATGAAGCAGAAATAGATGTTTTTCTGGAACTCTTGATTTTTCAAAGATCCAGCAGATGTTGACAATTCGATCCTGGTTCCTCTGCATTTTCTAAAACCAGCTTGACATTTGGAAGTTCACAGTTCAAGTACTGCTGAAATCTGGCTTGGAGAATTTTGAGCATTACTTTATTAGTGTGTGAGATAAGTGCAATTGTGTGGTAGTTTGAACATTCTTTGTTATTGCCTTTCTTTGGGATTGGAATGAAAACTGACATTTTCCAGTCCTGTGGCCACTGCTGAGTTTTTCAAATTTGCTAGCATATTGAGTGCAGCACTTTCACAGCATCATCTTTTAGGATTTGAGACAGCTCAACTGGAATTCCATCACCTCCACTAGCTTTGTTCGTAGTGATGCTTCCTAAGGCCCAGTTGACTTCACATTCCAGTATGTCTGGCTCTAGATGAGTGATCACACCATCGTGATTATCTGGGTCATGAAGATCTTTTTCATATAGTTCTTCTGTGCATACTTGCCTCTTCTTAATATCTTCTGCTTCTGTTAGGGCCATGCAATTTCCGTCCTTTTTTGTGCCCATCTTTGCATGAAATGTTCCCTTGGTATTTCTAATTTTCTTGAAGAGATCTCTAGTCTTTCCCATTCTATTGTTTTCCTTATTTCTTTGCACTGATCACTGAAGAAGGCTTTCTTATCTCTCCTGGTTATTCTTTGGAACTTCCCTTTCAAATGGGTGTATCTTTCCTTTTCTTTGCTTTTTGCTTTCTTTTCTTTTCCCTTTCTTTGCTTTTTGCTTCTCTTCTTTTCACAGCTATTTGTAAGGCCTTCTCAGAAAGCCATTTTGCTTTTTTGCATTTCTTTTCCATGGGGATGGTCTTGATCCCTGTATCCTGTACAATGTCACGAACCTCATTCCACGGTTCATCAGGCACTCTATCTATCAGATCTAGGCCCTTAAATCTATTTCTCACTTCCACTGTACAATCATAAGGGATTTGATTTAGGTCATACCTGAATGGTCTAGTGGTTTTCCCTACTTGTCTGAATTTGGCAATAAGGAGTTCATGATCTGAGCCACAGTCAGCTCCTGGTCTTGTTTTTGCTGACTGTATAGAGCTTCTCCATCTTTGGCTACAAAGAATATAATCAGTCTGATTTTGGTGCTGACCATCTGGTGATGTCCATGTGTAGAGTCTTCTCTTGTGTTGTTTGCTAAGACCAGCGTGTTCTCTTTGCAAAACTCTAATAGCCTTTGCCCTGCTTCAATCTGTACTCCAAGGCCAAATTTGCCTGTTACTCCAGGTGTTTCTTGACTTCCTACTTTTGTATTCCAGTCCCCTATAAATAAAAGGTTATCTTTTCTGGATGTTAGTTCTAAAAGATTTTGTAGGTCTTCATAGAACTGTTCAACTTCAGCTTCTTCAGCATTACTGTCGAGCCATAGACTTGGATTACCATGATATTGAGTGGTTTGCTTTGGAAATGAACAGAGATCATTATGTCATTTTTGAGATTGCATCCAAGTACTGCATTTCGGACTCTTTTGTTGATTACGATGGCTACTCCATTTCTTCAAAGGGGTTCTTGCCCACAATAGTAGATATAATGATCATCTGAGTTAAATTAACCCATTCCAGTCCATTTTAGTTCACTAATGCCTAAAATTTCAATGTTTACAATCTCTTGTTTGACCACTTTCAATTTACCTTGATTCATGGATCTAAATCCCAGGTTTCTATGCAATATTGCTCTTTATAGCATTGGACTTTGCTTCTTTCACCAGTCCCTTCCACAACTGGGTGTTTTGGTTTTGTTTTTTTTTTGCTTTGGTTCTGTTTCTTCATTCTTTCTGGAGTTATTTCTACACTCTCTTCTTAGCCATAATGAATTACTTGTAGTTCCTCAAATGTACCCAATCTGTAATACCTTTTTTAGGAATTTCTCCTCAAATATTTGCTTTATCACTTTCCTGATTTCCTTTTCTGCTTTGTTTACTCCCATTCATTCTTCAAGCCACAGTTCAGTCATTACTTCCTCTGAAAATCCTTTTTGAGCCTCTACCTTTTGTTTATTCTTATACCTTTGCCATAAAGTTTACCATCATACCCCACTATCATATTGATGGGTCTAGTTCTGTCTCTATCCCTCTAAATCACTGAGTTATACTGAACCAAGAAAGTGCATATTTAAAATCAGACGCATCTGTCAAGGAGGTTATCTTGGGGTCCAATGTGTTATGCAGACACTGAAGGTGACCATATCTGGCTAAACAAAGGAAAAAGTGAATGAATGTACAAATAGAATTCATACCTTCTAATACATGTTTTTTAGACACTATTATATGGGGCTTCTCTGGTGTCTCAGATGGTAAAGAACCCACCTGTAATATGGGAGACATAAGAGATGTGGGTTCATCCCTGGGTTGGAAAAATCGCCTGGAGGAAGGCATGGTAACCCACTCCAGTATTTTTGCCTGGAGAATCCCATGCACAGAGGAGCCTGGCAGGGCTACAGTCCATGGGGTCACAGAGTTGGACATGACTGAGCGACTAAGCACACAGTTTATTCTCTAGATACCATACTGAGGTTTGGCCCCGCTGACACCCCTACTTGGTTCTAGCAATTTTTGTCACATTGCAATGCCTGATATCATCTTCACACAAAACTAAATGAATCACTTCATTCAGTTGTAAGTAAAATCAAACAAAAACAGTCTGATCACTTGCTTGTTTAAAAAATTAAATTATTTTATTTATTTATTTTTGGCTGTGCTGGGTCTTTGTTGCTGTGTGAGAGGTTTCTCTAGTTGCAGCGAGCAGGGGCTACTTTCTCACTGTGTTGCACAAGCTTCTCATTTTGGTGGCTTCCCTTGCTGCTGAGCACAGGCTCTAGGGTGCAACGGCTCCAGTAGTTGCAGTTCCCTGGCTCTAGAACACAGGCTCAGTATTTGTGGCACATGGGCTTAACTGTTCTGTGACATGTAGGATCTTCCTGAATCAGGAATCAAACCCATGTCTCCTGCATTGGCAGGTGGATCCTTTACCATAGAGCCACTAGGGTATTCCTGATCACTTGCTTTTAAGATGATCATATTGATTGTTACTGAGTTAACAGCTTAGCTTACTCAAAATAATTGATTACACTACTGAAGCCTCAACATAAGTCTAATTACTCTAACACATATAAACCATTTAAATTGGAAAGTAATTGGTATAGGTTCATATTGCTGGAATTTTGTATATGCAAATGGGATTATGCTACAGGTAAAGAATAGGTGGATCAATCACTTTCTTAAGGACTCCTTTTATCAGAAGCAGTGGTAACTATTTTTGTACTTTGTTCCTCACATTTCTGAGCAATATTAAATTGGTTTAGGTGTTCCTCTCCCTCTCCCAGCACCTTCTAAGTAAATCTTTTTAAAATTATATTTAATATAAAGTATGTCCATCTTTGCATGAAATGTTGCCTTGGTATCTCTAATTTTCTTGAAGAGATCTCTAGACTTTCCCATTCTATTGTTTTGCTCTATTTCTTTGCACTGATCACTGAGGAAGGCTTTCTTATCACTCCTTGCTATTCTTTGGAACTCTACATTAAAATGGATATATCTTCCCTTTTCTCCTTTGCCTTTCACTTCTCTTCTATTCACAGCTATTTGTAAAGCCTCTTCAGACAACCATTTTCCTTTTTTGGATTTCTTTTCCTTGGGATTGTCTTGATCCCTGCCTCCTGTGCAATGTCCTGAACCTCCATCCATAGTTCTTCAGGCACTCTATCAGATGTAATGCCTTAAATCTATTTGTCACTTCCACTGTGTAATCGTAAGGGATTTGATTTAGGTCATACCTGAATGGTCTAGTAGTTTTGCCTACTTTCTTCAGTTTGAGTCTGAATTTGGCAATAAGGAGTTCATGATCTGAGTCACAGTTAGCTCCCTTTCTTATTTTTTCTGACTGTATAGAACTTTGCCACTGTAGGCTGCAGCAAATATAGTCAATCTGATTTCAGTATTGACCATTTGGCAATGTCCATGTGTAGAGTCTTCTTTTGTGTTGTTGGAAGAGGGTGTTTGCTGTGACCCGTGCATTCTCTTGTAAAACTCTATTAGCCTTTGCCCTGCTTCATTCTGTACTCCAAGGCCAATTTTGCATGCTACTCCAAGTATTTCTTGACTCTATACTTTTGCATTCCAGCCCCCTACAATGAAAAGGACATCTTTTTTGGGTGCTAGATCTAGAAGGTCTTGTAGGTCTTCATAGAACCGTTCAACTTCAGCTTCTTCAGCATTACTGGTCTGGGAATAGACTTGGATTACTCTGAGATCACTTCAAGAAAATTAGAGATACCAAGGGAATATTTCATGCAAAGATGGGCACAATAAAGGACAGAAATGGTATGGACCTCACAGAAGCAGAAGATATTAAGAAGAGGTGGCAAGAATACACAGAAGAACTATACAAAAAAGATCTTCATGACTCAGATAATCACGATGGTGTGATCATTCACCTGGAGCCAGACATACTGGAATGTGAAATCAAGTAAGCCTTAGGAAGCATCACTACAAACAAAGCTAGTGGAGGTGATGGAATTCCAGTTGAGCTGTCTCAAATCCTAAAAGATGATGCTGTGAAAGTGCTGCACTCAATATGCCAGCAAATTTGAAAAACTCAGCAGTGGCCACAGGACTGGAAAAGATCAGTTTTCATCCTGATCTCAGACAGGCAATTCCAAAGAATGCTCAAACTACTGCACAATTGCACTCATCTCACACGCTAGTAAAGTAATGCTCAAAATTCTCCAAGCCAGGCTTCAACAATATGTGAACTGTGAACTTCCAGATGTTTAAGCTGTATTTTAAAGAGGCAGAGGAACCAGAGATCAAATTGCCAACACCCACTGGATCATCAAAAAAGCAAGAGAGTTCCAGAAAAATGTCTACTTCTGATTTATTGACTATGCTAAAACCTTTGACTGAGTGGACCACAACAAACTGAGGAAAATTCTGAAAGAGATGGGAATACCAGACCACCTGTCCTGCCTCTTGAGAAATCTGTATGCAGGTCAGGAAGCAACAGTTAGAACTGGACATGGAACAACAGACTGGTTTCAAATAAGGAAACAAGTACATCAACATTGTATATTGTCACATATTTAACTTATATGCAGAGTAAATCATGAGAAATGCTGGGCTGGATAGCACAAGTTGAAATCAAGATTGCCAGGAGAAATATCTATAACTTTAGATATGCAGATGCCACCACCCTTAAAGCAGAAAGTGAAGAACTAAAGAGCCTCTTGATGAAAGTGAAAGAAGAGAGTGAAAAAGTTGGCTTAAAGCTCAACATTCAGAAACAAAGATCATGGCATCTGGTTCTATCACTTCATGGAAAATAGATGCGGAAATAGTGGAAACAGTGTCAGACTTTATTTTGGGGGGCTCGAAAGTCACTGAAGATGGTGACTGCAGCCATGAAATTAAAATACGCTTGCTCCTTGGAAGAAAAGCTATGACCAAGCTAGATAGTATAATAAAAAGCAGAGACATTACTATGTCAACAAAGGTCCATCTAGTGAAAGCTATCATTTTTCCAGTAGTCATGTATGGATGTTGGACTTTAAAGAAAGCTGAGTGCCGAAGAATAGATCCTTTTGACCTGTGGTGTTGGAGAAGACTCTTGAGAGTCCCTTGGACTGCAAGGAGATACAACCAGTCCATCCAAGAGGAAATCAGTCCTGAATGTTCTTTGGAAGGACTGACTTTGAAGCTGAAACTCCAGTACTTTAGCCACCTGCGGTGAAGAACTGACTCATTGGAAAAGACCCTAATGCTGGGAAATATTGAAGGCAGGAGTAGATGGATGAAACAGGATAAGATGGTTGTAAGGCATCACCACCTCAATGGATTTGAGTTTGAGTAAACTCCAGAAGTTGGTGATGGACAGGGAAGCCTAGTGTGCTGCTCCATGTGCTTGCAAAGAGTCAAACATGACTGAGTGACTGAAATGAATATATAATGTAATCCATAGAGGAACCAGAGATCAAATTACCAACATCCGCTGGATCATAGAAAAAGCAAGAGAGTTCCAGAAAAACATCTATTTCTGCTTTATTGACTATGCCAAAGCCTTTGACTGTGTGGATCACAAGAAATTGTGGAAAATTCTGAAAGAGATGGGAATACCAGACCACCTGACCTGCCTCTTGAGAAACCTCTATGCAGGTCAGGAAGCAACAGTTAGAACTGGACATGGAACAACAGACTGGTTCCAAATAGGAAAAGGAGTACGTCAAGGCTGTATATTGTCACCCTGCTTATTTAACATCTATGCAGAGTACATCATGAGAAACTCTGGACTGGAAGAAACACAAGCTGGAATCAAGATTGCCGGGAGAAATATCAATAACCTCAGATATGCAGATGACACCACCCTTATGGCAGAAAGTGAAGAGGAACTCAAAAGCCTCCTGATGAAAGTGAAAGTGGAGAGTGAAAAAGTTGGCTTAAAGCTCAACATTCAGAAAACGAAGATCATGGCATCCGGTCCCATCACTTCATAGGAAATAGATGGGGAAACAGTGGAAACAGTGTCAGACTTTATTTTTCTGGGCTCCAAAATCACTACAGATGGTGACTACAGCCATGAAATTAAAAGATGCTTACTCCTTGGAAGGAAAGTTAGGACCAACCTAGATAGCATATTCAAAAGCAGAGACATTACTTTGCCAACAAAGGTTCGTCTAGTCAAGGCTATGGTTTTTCCTGTGGTCATGTATGGATGTGAGACTTGGACTGTGAAGAAGGCTGAGCGCCGAAGAATT
>NW_011494886.1:306031-315691 GCF_000754665.1 Bison bison bison
GGTCCATCTAGTCAAGGCTATGGTTTTTCCAGTGGTCACGCATGGATGTGAGAGTTGGACTGTGAAGAAAGCTGAGCGCCGAAGAATTGATGCTTTTGAACTGTGGTGTTGGAGAAGACTCTTGAGAGTCCCTTGGACTGCAAGGAGACCCAACCAGTCCATTCTGAAAGAGATCAGCCCTGGGATTTCTTTGGAAGGAATGATGCTAAAGCTGAAACTCCAGTACTTTGGCCACCTCATGAGAAGAGCTGACTCATTGGGAAAGACTCTGATGCTGGGAGAGATTTGGGGCAAGAGGAGAAGGGGCTGACAGAGGATGAGATGGCTGGATGGCATCACTGACTCTATGGACGTGAGTCTGAGTGAACTCCGGGAGTTGGTGATGGACAGGGAGGCCTGGTGTGCTGCGATTCATGGGTGTCATGCGATTCGCAAAGAGTCGGACATGACTGAGCGACTGATCTGTTCTGATAGGTATTAATGTGGAATTTCTTCAAAAAGCTTCAAGGCCATATTTAATAAGAAAATTATTTTATGGATCATCACTTCATTCCAAATTATGCTGTTCTGAAAATGCCATGCTGAAGAAAATATTCATTTCTTTGCTGAATAAAAGTTAATATTTCACTGCTTAAAAATGTTCAGTTGAGTTCAGTTCAGTCGCTCAGTTGTGTCTGACTCTTTGCGACTCCATGAATCGCAGCACACCAGGTCTCCCTGTCCATCACCAACTCCTGGAGTTCACTCAGACTCACATCCATCGAGTCAGTGATGCCATCCAGCCATCCACAACTGCGTATTGTTTTTGCTTTGGCTCCATCCCTTCATTCTTTCTGGAGTTATTTCTCCACTGATCTCCAGTAGCATATTGGGCACCTACTGACCTGGGGAGTTCCTCTTTCAGTATCCTATCAGTTTGCCTTTTCATACTGTTCATGGGGTTCTCAAGGAAAGAATACTGAAATGGTTTGCCATTCCCTTCTCCAGTGGACCACATTCTGTCATACTCTCCACAATGACCCACCCGTCTTGGGTGGCCCCATGGGCAGGGCTTAGTTTCACTGAGTTAACTGGCAAGGCTGTGGTCCTAGTATGATTAGATTGACTAGTTTTCTGTGATTATGGTTTCAGTGTGTCTGCCTTCTGATGCCCTCTTGCAACACCTACCGTCTTACTTGGGTTTCTCTTACCTTGGACGAGGGGTATCTCCTCACCGCTGCCCCTCCTGACCTTGAACAGCTCCTCTAGGCCCTCCTGCACCCACGCAGCCACCGCTTCTTGGAGGTGGGGTTGCTCCTCTGGGCCGCCACCGCTGGCCTCAGGCTGGGGGTAGCTCCTCCTGGCAGCCACCCCTGACTGTGGACGTGGTTGTTTGTTAACAATTTTTAAATGCATTTCCTTTTATAAATTAATTTAAACTTTCCCAAAGTCCAAGAAAGTGTTTACCCTGAAAAGGAATTCTGTGCATAAACATCTTTAATAAATGCTGCATGCTACAAAATATCAACTTGACTGGATTCACAACAGATACTTCTTCTTAAAACCTTTGAAAAGTCCTGCGGCAAGAAAACCTATTCAACGCAGCATTTTCTAAAACTATTTCACCACAGACTTCCAAAACTTCCAGTTTTTGACGCCCAAAATTCTTGTATTCATTTATTCACTTTTAAAAATCTATCACTATTATCACTAATCTTCATTAATTTTTGTTAAATTTTATCATTGGCATACTCGATGCAGGGCACTGATGTAGGCATGAAAAATGTGGAGTGGGGTAAGACACAAGTGCTGACTAGAGGGTACAATAAACTCTAGATAAAAGAGATAATATTACTGCAAACTGTAAGCTCAAACAAACTTGACTTTAAATTCATCTCAGCTACATAAAAATTTGCAACCTTGGATGTAACATTTAAACTATTTTTATATCAATGCCTTCATTTGTAAAAATGAAGATAATAATAATATGTACTTTGAATCATTATTTTAGGAATTAAAGATTGTGTATAAAATCCTTAATACAGTATATAGATCACAGTAAATGCCCAATAAATGGCACTGATGCTTGTGTGCTAAGTCAATTCAGTCATGTCCGACTTTTTGTGACCCCATGGACTGTAGCCTGCCAGGTTCCTCTGTCCATGGGATTCTCCAGGGACAAACACTGGAGTGGGTTGCTATGGCCTCCTGGAGGGGTTCTTCCTGACCAAGCAGTCAAAACCAATTCTCTTATGTCTCCTGCATTGGCAGGCAGATTCTTTACCACTAATGCTACCTTGGAAGCCCAAATGGCTCTGATAATGATAGTAAGAAAATAAGGAGGACAAGAGGAGATGGAGGACAATTTGAGAAGGAAAAAAGATAACATAAGATATTTTGTTAAAGGTCAAAATGATTATGTGACTATTTCAATCAATTGTAGAAAAGATCAACTGAAGTGGAAGAAATAAATCAAAAAGAACCAACTTAGAAGTTATGCAGAGATTTTTGCTTTGTATTCATACTCTGCTGCAGATATCTTTTCTTATTTAAATACACTGTTAATGCAGACATAAAATCCAGATAAATATAATCTTCTAGTTCCTGACAAGGTATCACACATTCACTTCAGTTCAGTCGATCAGTTGTGTCCGACTATTTGTGACCCCATTAATCCCAGCACGCCTGGCCTCCCTGTCCATCACCAACTCCCGGAGTTCACTCAGACTCATGTCCATCGAGTCAGTGATGCCATCCAGCCATCTCATCCTCTGTCAGCCCCTTCTCCTCTTCCCCCCAATCCCTCCCAGCATCAGAGTCTTTTCCAATGAGTCAACTCTTTGCATGAGGTGGCCAAAGTACTGGAGTTTCAGCTAGAGCATCATTCCTTCCAAAGAAATCCCGGGGCTGATCTCCTTCAGAATGGACTGGTTGGATCTCCTTGCAGTCCAAGGGACTCTCAAGAGTCTTCTCCAGCACCACAGTTCAAAAGCATCAATTCTTCAGGGCTCAGCTTTCTTCACAGTCTAACTCTCACATCCATACATGACCACTGGAAAAAACCATAGCCTTGACTAGACGGACCTTTGTTGGCAAAGTAATGTCTCTGCTTTTCAATATGCTATCTAGGTTGGTCATAACTTTCCTTCCAAGGAGTAAGCGTCTTTTAATTTCATGGCTGCAGTCACAATATGCAATGATTTTGGAGCCCAAAACAGTAAAGTCTGACACTGTTTCCACTCTTTGCCCATCTGTTTCCTATGAAGTGATAGAAGCAGATGCCATGATCTTAGTTTTCTGAATGTTGAGCTTTAGGCCAACTTTTTCACTCTCCTCTTTCACTTTCATCAAGAGGCTTTTGAGTTCCTCTTCACTTTCTGCCATAAGGGTGGTGTCATCTGCATATCTGAGGTTATTGATATTTCTCCCGGCAAACTTGATTCCAGCTTGTGCTTCATCCAGCCCAGTGTTTCTCATGATGTACTCTGCATAGATGTTAAATAAGCAGGGTGATAACATGCAGTCTTGACATACTCTTTTTCCTATTTGGAACCAGTCTGTTGTTCCATGTTCAGTTCAAACTATTGCTTCCTGACCTGCATATAGGTTTCTCAAGAGGCAGCTCAGGTGGCCTGGTATTCCCATTTCTAGAAGAATTTTCTACAGTTTATTGTGATCCACACAGTCAAAGGCTTTAGCATAGTCAATAAAGCAGAAATAGATGTTTTTTGGAACCCTCTTATTTTCCATGATCCAGCAGATGTTGGCAATTTGATCTCTGGTTCTTCTGCCTTTTCTAAAACCAATTTAAACATCTGGAAGTTCACGGTTCATGTATTGCTGAAGCCTGGCTTGGAGAATTTTGAGCATTACTTTACTAGTGTGTGAGATGAGTGCAATTGTGCGGTAGTTTGAGCATTCTTTGGCATTGCCTTTCTTGGGATTGGAATGAAAACTGACCTTTTCCAGTCCTGTGGCCACTGCTGAGTTTTCCAAATTTGCTGGCATATTGAGTGCAGCACTTTCACAGCATCATCTTGTAGGATTTGAACTAGCTCAACTGGAATTCCATCAACTCCACTAGCTTTGTTCATGGTGATGCTTCCTAAGGCCCACTTGACTTCACATTCCAGGATGTCTGGCTCTAGGTGAGTGATCACACCATCGTGATTATCTGAGTCGTGAAGATCTTTTTTGTACAGTTCTACTGTGTATTCTTGCCACCTCTTCTTAATATCTTCTGCTTCTGTTAGGTCCATACCATTTCTGTCCTTTATCAAGCCCATCTTTGCATGAAATGTTCCCTTGGCATCCCTAATTTTCTTGAAGAGATCTCTAGTCTTTCCCATTCTGTTTTTCCCTCTATTTCTTTGCATTGATCACTGAGGAAGGCTTTGTTATCTCTCCTTGCTATTCTATGGAGCTCTGTATTCAGATGCTTATATCTTTCCTTTTCTCCTTTGCGTTTTGCTTCTCTTCTTTTCACAGCTATTTATAAGGCCTCCCCAGACAGTCATTTTGCTTGTTTTCATTTCTTTTTCTTGAGGATGGTCTTGATCCCTGTCTCCTGTACAATGTCATGAACCTCCATCCATAGTTCATCAGGCACTCTATCCATCAGATCTAGTCCCTTAAATCTATTTCTCACTTCCACTGTATAATCATAAGGGATTTGATTTAGGCCATACCTGAATGGTCTAGTGGTTTTCCCTACTTTCTTCAATTTAAGTCTGAATTTGGCAATAAGGTTCATGATCTGAGCCACAGTCAGCTCCCAGTCTTGTTTTCGCTGCCTGTATAGAGCTTCTCCATCTTTGGCTACAAAGAATATAATTAATCTGATTTTGGTGCTGACCATCTGGTGATGTCCATGTGTAGAGTCTTCTCTTGTGTTGTTGGAAGAGGGTGTTTGCTGTTACATGTTAGACTTCATTAATTTAAGAATCTAGTCCTAGATACAGAAGACAAATATTTTACTTTACCTGATTCTGCTGTCTATGAACAGTATGGTATGGCTTTCAAACCACTAACTGAAGAAATTTATTTTAAAACATCACAAGTAATCAACTTTAAGTAGTAAGAAATATCAGAGAATAAAATCAGTGAAGTAGAAAGCAGAAAAAGAGTAAAGGACACCAATAAAACTAAAAAAAGTAATTATTTGAGAAGATCAATAAAATTGCTAAATCTCCAGTCAGACTAATAAATAAAAAAGAAAAAGACTTATATAACCAATGACAGGAATGAGAGAAATGACATCATGAGATTATATATATATTAAAAACAAAGTCAAAAAATAACATAAATAAGTTTATGCTCATAAGTTTGGCATAAACTTATAAATAGAAAACTCATAAAAACTCATAAACTTATAAATAGAAAAGTTCTTAGAAGTACACAAATCCAAAAATAACCTAATAGCCTTCTATCTATTAATTAGATCTCTTTGACAGCAAAAAACAGTGTCCATAATGTAAATAAATAGGCCCCCATGACCTTATTGTTGAATGTTACCAAATACTTAAGAAGAAAATACTAGAAGTTCTACAATGAATCTAGCATTATCCTGAAACCAAAACCAGACAAAATTATGTAAGAAAGAAAACTACAGATCAATATACTTCATAAGATCATGTCATCTGGTCTCATCACTTCATGGGAAATAGATGGGGAAACAGTGGAAACAGTGTCAGACTTTATTTTGGGGGACTCCAAAATCACTGCAGATGGTGACTGCAGCCATGAAATTAAAAGACGCTTACTCCTTGGAAGGAAAGTTATGTCCAACCGAGATAGCATATTCAAAAGCAGAGACATCACTTTGCCAACAAAGGTCTGTCTAGTCAAGGCTATGGTTTTTCCTGTGGTCATGTATGGATGTGAGACTTGGACTGTAAAGAAGGCTGAGCGCCGAAGAATTGATGCTTTTGAACTGTGGCGTTGGAAAAGACTCTTGAGAGTCCCTTGGACTGCAAGGAGACCCAACCAGTCCATTCTGAAAGAGATCAGTCCTGGGATTTCTTTGGAGGGAATGATGCTAAAGCTGAAACTCCAGTACTTTGGCCACCTCATTCGAAGAGTTGACTCATTGGAAAAGACTCTGATGCTGGGAGGAATTGGGGGCAGGAGAAGAAGGGGATGACAAAGGATGAGATGGCTGGATGGCATCACTGACTCTATGGACGTGAGTCTGAGTGAACTCTAGGAGTTGGTGAGGGACAGGGAGGCCTGGCATGCTGCGATTCATGGGGTTGCAAAGAGTCGGACGTGACTGAGCGACTGATCTGAACTAAACTGATGCTGGAAATTCTGTAGAATCTACAAAAACACTACTATAACTAAGTTTGCAAAATAAAAGACAGTCATACAAAAACCAACAGTTCAATTTAATATATCATTTACAATATTATCAAAAAACTATGAAATACTTAAGGATAAATCTAACAAAATGTGTTCAAACCTGTACACTGAAAATTGCAATATATTGCTAAGAGAAGTGAAAACTCTTTAAAAAAAAATAAAAGAAAGTGATATATACAAGCTACATGTGTCAGAAAACTCAATATTTTTAAATACCAATTTTCCACAAATTGGTTTATATATTTTACAAAATTCTATCCAAGATCTCAATAGCATTTTTGAAAATATTGAAAAGCTAATTTTAAAACTCATGGAAATGCAACTGGCAGAGAATAGTTAGCTTTCCAGTTTTTAGAGTTCTTCAAGTTATAATAATCAAGATGGGTTGAACTGGCATAAAGGTAGGCAAATAGATCAATGCAACAAAACAGAGTTCAGAAATAGACACAAACGTGTATAGTAAACTGACTTTTGACAAAGGGCAAGATTAATTCAGTGGAGAAAAAATTGCCTTTTCAATAAATGGTACTTGTGCCACTGTACGCTTATGTCAAAATTAAACAAAATAAAATGAAATAAAACACGAAAAGCTTAATATCTATACATTTTTAAAAGCTTAAAATGGATCTTAAAACTAAATGTAAAACCTAAAACTATAAAATTCTATAAGGTAATCTATACAGACTTGGACTAGGCCGATTTCTTAGAAATTAGAATATACTGATTAAATATTTGAATGAATGGCGTTACAATAAGCCTTTGGATTTGTGTATGTCCCTTGTTACTACTGTGCTGTGATGGGGATTAGGAGTCAATCAATGAGCTAGATTCTATCCTACCATTTCTCACCTCAAACTCTGAGCATCTCATGGGTTATAAACACTTTCTTACATAATCAATTGGAGTCAAAGCTTATACTTTATATTAGCTCTTTTTTATGTGTTATATATTTCAGGCAGGTGAAAAAGTCCCTTACAACTCACATTCTAGATAGTCTCCTCATTATAGGCTCCCTGGATATCCTTGCAAATAACAAAGGAAATAATTAAAAAAAAAAAAAAAAGAATTGAATTTGCATCCGTGGACCAGCAGATTGCTTTATTGCTTTATTTTCTGTCATAAATATAGCTCATGGGGGGCAGGGGATAAATTCACTAGAATTTATGCCAGTCACTACCAGGAAAGTTCACACTGTAAAACTCTTACAACAAAATGAAGAGTTCACATTAGTGTAGCCAGATATCCCTGGGTGCTGGCAAGTCTCTGAAAGTTTGGTGTATGAACAAAGACTATGAATCTCTACACAAACCGGTACCAGGCACTTTCTCTTTAGCTTTCCTGGGTCCCCTCTCTAGAGATCATAACTTTTTCCACTTTGGAGATGCACAGCCATTTGTCCAAGCCTCAGGACTTCCAGGTGGGTCTCAAGGAAAAGAAATTAAATAGGTTACTATAACAAGAGTCTGACAGTGAGATCTTGATCCCAGGTGATCTTAATTATGTCTATGGTCACCTCTATAAGTTGTTGGAGAGTGACATTTTGGAACAAGTTCTTCTAATGATAATCCAGTGTAAAATAATTAGAATTAACATAGGCTTGTGCTACCTCACAGCCTCACTTTAAAATGCTGCTTACCTATAATTAACCACAGCTCACCAGGCTCAACCATCCTCTAATATTACAGGTGCTCCCACAAATTAAAATGACTTAAGAGATGACAACAAAAATGAGGAGTGATAAAAATCAAATTATGCTGCAAAATGCATCTCCCCATAAAAATGTCAAGAGTTGGAAGGACTCCAGTTAATAAGATACTTAGATTCTGGTCCAACTGAAATAAAAAAGGGGAGGTTCCAGAGGTGAAATGAAGGAGGCACTACAGGAGAAAGAGCCAGAATAAACCTGGGGCTCCCAAGCCCCATTTCAGTGCTTCTTTTACAACTGTCCTTAATGTTCTGGAGCTGTGATGTCTAAACTTTTTTTTTTTTCTTCTTTTGAGGGAGAAGCTCTTTCTCAAACAATTTTCAACTCAAAGCCTGATATCACCAACAGGTGAAAGAGAGGTGATCTCATGGGAGAATTGGGGAGATATTTCCCAAAGCAAAATAGCAGGGCCCCAGCTTTGGTTTTCCTATCCAGAGTTGAAATTGGAAGTAACAACTAAGAAACAACTGCAAAGTTGTTGAAATCTGTCATTAGTGTTCAATAGAGATATTGTTCTACTACCTTCTTCTCTCTTTAGTCCCTACTTCTGATGCATTTACCCTTTCTGCATGCTAAGCCTCTTTTTTATTTAAAGCTCAAAGCAGTCATTGGCACATTGATTTAAAACTATTCATGCTAATAGTTAAACAATTACAGTCCAATTTGCTTTATAAGGCTTCTTTTCTCTTTAACTGTGAGATATAAGTGCCTCTCCACTGAACATTTTGAACAATTGGGGTAATTATTTAGGTGACAAGAGTTCTAGTGTGCTTCATGAAGTGAGTTCTGTAACTATTCTAGGCATCCTGTATGGAAATTGAGATACTCTGTATTAGCTTGGTGCAAAAGTAATTGCGGTTTTGGACTGTGAATTTTACATCCTTATGACTAGGCTAAAGCACATCTTCGGAAAAGGCGATGGCACCCCACTCCAGCACTCTTGCCTGGAAAATCCCACGGATAAAGGAGCCTGGTAGGCTGCAGTCCATGGGGTCTCGAAGAGTCGGACACGACTGAGCGACTTCACTTTCACTTTTCACTTTCATGCATTGGAGAAGGAAATGGCAACCCACTCCAGTGTTCTTGCCTGGAGAATCCCAGGGACTGGGGAGCCTGGTGGGATGCTGTCTATGGGGTTGCACAGAGTCGGACACGACTGAAGTGACTTAGCAGTAGCAGCAGCAGCAAGCACATCTTTATTAATCAAAGTAGTAACCATTACATTCAACACATTTTTGCCAAAGAGAAATGCTTGTTTATTCCTGTAGCTTAAAAATCTGTGCTTTGAGACGCGACAAGGGTTTGGAAAGCATTTTCTGCATTCTTCTGGTCCTGGGAGCATTTTCCCTGCAAAAAGTTGTCTAGATACTTGAAAAAGTGGCAGTCCATTGGCGAGAAGTCAAGTAAATATGGTAGATGAGGCAAAACCGCGTAGCGCAATTTATTCAACTTTTGAAGCTTTGGTTACATGACATGCGGTCAGGCATTGTCGTAGAGAATTGGGTCCTTTCTGTGGACCAATGCCAGCTGTAGGCATTGCAATTTTCAGTGCATCTCATCTATTTGCTGAACATACTTCTCAGATGTAATGGTTTCACCAGGATTAAAAAAGTTGT
>NW_011494886.1:315791-328690 GCF_000754665.1 Bison bison bison
GTAATGGTTTCCCCAGGATTCAGAAAGCTGTAGTGGATCGGATGGGCAGCAGACCACCAAACAGTGATCATAACCTTTTTTTTTTTTTTTTTTGGTGTAAGTTTGGCATTGAGAAATGCTTTGGATCTTCTTCCCCGTCCAACCACTGAGCTGGCCATCACCAGTGTTTGTCAAATAAAATGCACTTTTTGTTGCACATCACAATCCAATAGAGAAATGGTTTGTTTTTGCATAGAATAAAGGAAGACAACACTTCAAAAAGACAATTTTTATTTTTGGTCTGCTCACAAGGCACCCATTTATTAAGTTTTTTCGCCTTTCCAATTTGCTTCAAATGCTGAATGACCACAGAATGGTTGACACTGAGTTCTTCAGTAACTTCTCATGTAGTTGTAAGAGGATCAGCTTCGATGATCATGTCAACTGGTCATTGTCAACTTCTCATGACTAGCCACTGTGCTCCTCATCTTCAAGGCACTCATCTCCTTTGCAAAACTTCTTGAACCACCACTCTATTGTATGTTCATTAGCAGTTCCTGGACCAAATGCTTTGTTGATATTGCAAGTTGTCTCTGCTGCTTTACAATCCATTTTGAACTTGAATAAGAAAATTGCTTGAATTTGCTTTTTGTCTAACATCAATTCCATAGTCTAAAATAAGTATAAAATACACAAAAAGTAATAAATCATTAGCAAAATAAGATAAAGCGAGAAATGCACATTAAAATGATGTATAACATAACCATATTTATTTAAGATGTATCCCCATATTAAAGGGCAAAGTCAACAATGCAAAACTGCAATTACTTTCATTCCAATGTAATAATATTTTCTTTCAGCTCTCCATGCCTGGGTTGTAAACTTGACCCTATCAATCACTTGCTATGTAACCTGTTTAACTTTTCTGATAGATAGATAGACAGATAGCATTTATTATCTAATCTGCCAAATGATCATAAGACTTCTGCATCACAAACTCATTGTTCGGTCGCTCAGTCGTGTCTGACTCTTTGCAACCTCATGGATTGCAGCATACCAGGCTTCCCTGTCCTTCACCATCTCCCAGAGCTCAATCAAACTTATGTCCATTGAGTCGATGATGCCATCCAACCATCTCATCCTCTGTCACCCTCTTTTCCTCCTGCTTTCAGTATTTGTGGCATCAGGGTCTTTTCTAGGGAGTCAGCTCTTCACATCAGGTGGTCAAAGTATTGGAGCTTCAGCTTGACTATCATCCTTCCAATGAATATTCAGGGTTGATTTCCTTTGGGATTGACTGGTTTGATCTCCTTCCTGTCCAAGGGACTCTCAAGAGTCTTCTCCAACACCACAATTCAAAAGCATCAATTCTTGGTGCTCAGCCTTCTTTATGGTCCAACTCTCATATCCTTACATGACTACCATGTATGACTAGATGGACCTTTATTGGTAAAGTAATGTCTCTTCTTTTTAATATGCTGTCTAGGTTTGTGATAGCTTTTCTTCCAAGGTGCAAGCATCTTTTAATGTCATGGCTGCAGCGACTGTTTGCAGTGATTTTGGAGCCCAAGAAAATAAAGTCTGTCACTGTTTCCATTGTTTACCCATCACAAACTTAAGAAACATTAAATGATGAAGAATATAGTATATCCTTCCATTTTTAGGGTAACAACAACAACAACAAATATCGATTCTAGTTTTTCCTCCCTTCTCTTCATTTGGAAAAGATGATTTGAGTGAAATAGGCTGTGACTCCTGATGATCTATTTCCAGTAGCTGGTGAAGGGGAAGGTACCATCATCTACCATCTTTGAAACTGGAATGTATTCTTCTCAAAGAGAAGCTCAGTCACCATCACAGGCCCTTCCAAAACTTGCTTCTTGCTCCCTGATTTCCTTCTAGAGCACAAAGTGGTTCATTCATTCAGCAAATGCATGCATGGTTCTAGTCCTATTTTTACAAGTACACATGCACACATATAAAACACAGGTTTATCTCTCAAAACATCTACAGTTCAGCTAAAGCTCTGAACAGAACAAAGTTATACACTTTCCCCTTAATCACACCTACCTAAGGGTTTCATAGATATCTACAGGGGGACAAGGGTTACTGATTAGGACATCACAGTGTAGTTGTAGAATTAATTATATCACTAATCACAGATTTTCTTATAAAAGAAGCATCAACATGTGTATATTATGCTCATCTCATTTTAATAAACAGCAGCATATAGATTATTCTTTAAAGTGAGCATTAATTATCATTTCTGTGATCTAAAATAATTTTTCAGAAATTGAAAAGAGGAAAGCAAAGTAGATAGATGTCAATGATAAACATAGTAAGACATTAATATCTGGGATGAGCAAATAAAGCTACAAGTCTCAGTTATATAAATATAACATCACTTGACAAAGAGGTGCCTGTTGGTCTCCTACCTAATGTCCTCCCCTTTCTTCTTCTCTGCTTTTGTTCTATAAGAACTGTTTTCTAGGCTCTTCTGCCCCCAACACTTCTGGGTAGACTTAGCTAAGGCAATGGCATCCCACTCCAGTACTCTTGCTTGGAAAATCCCATGGACGGGAGAGCCTGGTAGGCTGCAGTCCATGGGGTCGCTAAGAGTTGGACACGACTGAGCGACTTCACTTTCTCTTTTCACTTCCATGCATTGGAGAAGGAAATGGCAACCCACTCCAGTGTTCTTGCCTGGAGAATCCCAGGGATGGGGGAGCCTGGTGTTCTGCCGTCTATGGGGTCGCACAGAGTCGGACACGACTGAAGTGACTTAGCAGCAGCAGCAGCAACCAAAAGCTAGACATAAACAAGAAGGACAGGAGGAGCAGGTAAGCTGAGATATTTCTTTCCCTTCTCCGTCTCCTGTGGTTATCTTTGTCAATGACTATGTTTTCTCTGTGACAGCAGCTCCTATGGGACAGGCCAATATGGTCCGGGAACTGTGGGATCACAGACCTCCTTGTCTCTCTTGCAGCTGATAGGGGCTTCCTTCTGATGCTCATCTCTTGGTTGACTCATCATCTGCTCTGTGGATCCCCGGAGAGTCTATAACCTGTGTAACTAACTCCCAATATTAAATGTTTTCAGTTTTAAATGTTTCCAGTATATCCATGCTTCAGTTTAGACTTTGTTTGATGCACAGAGCTTGGCCTAATATATGTATATTATACATTCAGATGTGTGTTGTGTGTGTATCTGTGTAACACTGTGAGCACACTGGAGACAAAAATTAACTTGTATACTATATCCAACAGTAACCTGCATTAGCACGTGTTTAATGTGTACTGCTTGTAAATTAATTATTTATAGTATCAGGAGAAATAAGATGAAAAATAATCCAAATGTGGGAAATTCATACTAACTAAAATAATTTCACTACCTAACAATCATGAATGCCTCTTCACTGTTTTTGAAAGTAATGCTCATTACACATGTGTCAGAACAAGAGTGTTCAAAGTTTCCTTTGACTAGATACCCATACTGTACATTAGGTGCTTACTTAGTTCTTCATGGGTTAAGGTGTATAACTGCCTTCTCAATATTTAAATATACATATTGCCTACTGAACAAGAGGTTCTTTCCCTCAAATTCTGAAACTTGATTCATGTTTTGTTTGGCAACAATCAATGTTTCTCGTGGCATTATATCAGCACTATTTGGAGCTTACGGGGAGAGTAAGGAAATCAAATTTATAAAAAGATATCATGATATATACTGCACATCAATTGTACTTCAGTTTTTAAAAGACAAAAGCAAAACAAACAAAAAAGATATAATGGTATAGTGCTTAATAAGATGCACAGTGACTAGAGAGAAAGGCCACATCAATGGAGGCTGAGAAACCCGGGACGCTTTCTGGAAGGGAGTGATCTTTTGCTTAGGTTGTGGGGAATGGCTAGCAGGTTGATCTCACCTACATGCTACTACTCTCCCCTTCCCATTCAAGCAGGATAATTCTGTTTTTATCCGCCTGATATCCTGAGCTTTCATCTAAGATTTATTATGCTATTATCTTACTTTATGAAGATTTATTAAGAGCAGTTAGATTATTTGATCTGTTACATTGCTGTAAGATAAATATTCTAAGTATTAGAAATAAACAATTAGAAAACGAAACTTGAAAATAAGTTACAATGCAGAAAGGAAAGTTAATAGAGAAACATTTTCAGCAAAGCTTAGAATATAAAGCCAGTATTTTTAGGATGATTAATCAGTGATGTGGGAAAGTAAGTGGAAGAGATAGATTAGGAGGCTATTATAGTAATTAGTGTATAATACAAGAACACAAATGACAGTGGTCACGTGTAGTGAAGAGAATGGAATAGGCACTTGAAACCTAGTAAAGAATAATTTTTTAAAATGACATCCTTTAATAACATAAATAATGCTGACAAATGTTCTAAAAGAAAAGGAGGCTACAACAAAGACTTCAAAGTTTCTAGTCAGCATGCATGGAGAAATAGAAATATCACCTATAGCAATAGTTAAGGTAGAACAGGCTGGAAGGATGATTAATTTGGTAAGTATGTAGAGTATGAGATAATAGTAAGTACCCCAAATGAAATGGCCAGTAAGATGGAAAATTTCAAGTCTGAAAAACCTTCAGACTGGATTGAGTATTGGCCAAAAGATACAATAAACTTAATTATTGGTGCATCACATTCTTGTCCAGCTAATTAGTTTATCAAGCACCTTGTATGCGCTGTGTTTAGTTGTTCAGTTGTGTCTGACTCTTAGATGGAAGAAAATAAAATTCATATTAAAAGGTTCACTAAGAATTGTTTCTAATGCACCAATGATGGAAAAGCCCAATATTTTGATTTTTTCATATACTTGACAGTAATGAATGCTGGTTTTGTTCAGATAAGATGAAGAAATTCAGGATTTTCAAAGCAGTAGCCAGGCACGATTTGTTGGCTTCATCCATAATCTTCAACATGAGAGTCTCTTTCTGAAGAAATTTATACTTCTTCCTCCTAATGCCTTAATAAGAGTGGAGTGCATTTCATTGCTTCCCCTTTGGCAGATTTATTTTGTAATTAACAATAACTAGTTTGGGAATTACACTGTGGTGTCTCTTGGCTTTGAATTTTCATTGAGTTTTTTTATGAAAAAATTACAAACTTCTCAGAGGGACTGTTGTTGCCATGGATAATTGTCTCTAAATAAACTTAGGGTAGTTTAGTAGATATGAACAGATGGAAATAAATTGATGGAAGTTGACTATTGAGAGTCTTGGCTCCTATTTATTTGTCACCAATAGAATATCTTTTTGTCTTGTCATGCTTGGAATTTTATGCACTTGAACTTTAACAATGTCAGCTGGATTCCTCCTCAGAGCCTGTGTGAAATTGAACTCCAGGATAGAGCTCTCTGCCAACCTGGCCAGAGTTACTGTAGAGACCAGTGGCCTAATCACAGTTCCCTAAGCCCTATAGAAAGGAAGGTCACACATATTGGTTCAGGTGTCTAACCACGTCCATGTTTACCTAGCCTCCGTTGGAATTGTAGGCAGGCCTCTGTTAAGCATCGCCATTTCTCTTTGCTTATTTTACACATAAGAAAAATAAAGCCAGGGAGAGGAAATGATTCAGCTGAGTGTTTAGTCATTCTCTGAACTAATTCCTCAGTTAGTTATTAGGTGCCAGCCATAGACTAGCCACTATTCTGGATTCTGGGAATGCTATAGTGACAAGGCACAGTCTCTGCCCTGGAAGAGCTCACAACCCAGTATGGGAAAGGGACAAGTCACCAGAAAATTAAAATATGGTGTGGTAAGCATATCTCAGGGGCTTCTCTGGTGGCTCAGATGGTAAAGAATCTGCCTGCAATACAGGAGACCAGGATTCAATCCCTGGGGTCAAGAAAGTCCCCTGAAAAAGGGAATGGCTACCCACTCCAATATTCTTGCCTGGAGAATTCCATGGACAGAGAAGCCTGGTGGGCTACAAAGAGGTTGCAAAGAGTTAGGGTTTGCAACCATGGGGTTGCAAAGAGTTGGACACCATGGTTTGCAACCATGGGGTTGCAAAGAGTTGGACACTACTGAGTGACTAACAATTTCACTTTCAAGCATATCTCAGAGTGGTATGGGAGCTCATAAGAGCGGCACTTAATGTAATTTTGATTAGTGGAAAAATATCTTCCTAAAGAAAGGACAACTTAGTTGTGACTCAAATGATGAATACTAAATGGCTAATTGGGAAAATAACTTGCAGCCAAACTTACTGCCAATATAACCACACCCTTACATATTTTGGTTTAAACCAATAAATGTTTATGGGAAACTTATATGCTTCTAACATTCTAATAGAAATTCAGGAGGATCCCAGAGACATAAAAATACCTAGATGCCTGCTCTCAAAAGAGAATAGAATCAAAACACTTGAATCAATTAGGGTACAATACAGAAAACTATTTGATTAAAAATTAAGATATGTAATGCAAATTATATTGTCATATGAGAGATCCTCAGAGTAATTCAATAACATTCTGTTAAAAGGCAGAACTAAGCTGAGGCTTGAAAGATGGGTGGACAGTACAGCTGAGACTTTGTGGCTTTTCCTTCTGATTTCATTAATCTCAAATTCTTATTAGATTCTATTCTCAGTATAATTCTGAATACATTTTTTAGGCTGGTTCTTTTGGAAACGACTTCCTTTTCTCAAACCAATTGTTATGGGTTGTATTGTGTCATCCAAAAAGATAGGCTCAATTCATAACTCTTGGTGTTTGTGAATGTGACCTTATATATAAATAGGGTCTATGCAGAGGTAATAGGGTTAAAATGAGGTCCCATAGATTAGAGTGAATACTAATCCAATATAACTAGCCTCCATATAAGACGAGTAAAAGGGACACAGAGACGCACAGAGAAGGAAGATGATGTGAAGACACACAGGAAGAATGTCACATAACAAATGATAACACATTTAAGATTATTTAAAAATCAAAATGGAGTAGCTTGGTTCAAGCATCTGAAATCGAGTCTGCTAGCCATTGTGGATGCAATTTCAGACAGGTTTCTGCATCACTGAGAACTTGAATTTTCTCTAAACTGTATCAAACTCAAGGACACTACCAGCCATTTTCAAAACAGCAGCTGCTAGCTGAAACTTTGTAGTTTCAAAGTCCTCCCACTCACCCATCACAACTCTGTAATCATTTGAAACACCAGTGGATCCTTGTTTAAAAGGTACCTTTACTTCTTGCCAGGTCCAATCTTAATTCTTAAAAAACAATTTCTATAACCTTGCTTTTCTGTTGCCTTTATAAACTTGTCCCCATTTTGTAGGCCAACAGAACACAATTGAAGTGTTTCTTGAATCTGTGTCTCCCAGGCTGCAATCCCAACAAACTCCAAATAAATACCTCTTTATTTCCATCAGGTCTCTGTTTCTGAAGTTTTGGTTAACTCAACAGTAGTAGAGATTAGAATGATGTGTCTATTAGCCAACAAATACCAAGGATTCCTGGCAACTCAAAAACTAAGAAGAAAGCATGGAACTGACTCAACCATAAAGTCTGTGGAAAGAACTTGGCCCTGTAATACCTTGATTTTCTATTTTTAGCTTCTGGAATTGTGAGCAAATTTCTGTTGTCTTACGCCACCAGGTTTGATTGATATACTTGGTTATGGCAGCCCCAGCCTGCTTGTACAAGTAAATATGTGGTCCGTGAAAGGGATTTGGTATTTATGAATGCTCTATATGAATATTTTGAAGATCGCTTAAAATACCAAATGATGTAAAAGATGAAGGATTCAGCAGCACAATACATTTGAAGGTTACTCAGAATGGTTATTGCAGATGGCGAGCTGCTCACCACAGGGATCAGGCCCTCCACAGCACCAGACTGAGACTCGAGGACCTGAAGAGTATGAGCTGTCACAGATGGTGCTGGGTTCTATGGACCTCTGACTCTTCTCTCCCAGGAGCAGCATTTTAGAATGAAAGATCGTAACACTTCGGATGTTAACATTTTGCTCAATGGTTAACAAAATCAAAACAGTATTTTGTGCATTTTTGATTGGTTGATCAGTTTAGGCAATGGCAACCCACTCCAGTACTCTTGCCTGGCAAATCCCATGGATGGAGGAGCCTGGTAGGCTGCAGTCCTTGGGGTCTCTAGGAGTCGGACACAACTGAGTGACTTCACTTTCACTTTTCACTTTCATGCATTGGAGAAGGAAATGGCAAACCACTCCAGTGTTCTTGCCTGGAGAATCCCCGGGACAGGGGAGCCTGGTGGGCTGCTGTCTATGGGGTCGTGTGGAGTCAGACACGACTGAAGCGACTTAGCAGTAGCAGTGTATTTTGAAAAAGAAAAACGAAATGCTGGGGTGGACAGGTAGTATCTAATGAATAATATTTATAAGTATTGTAACTAAAATATGTTTTATTATTTTAAATATGTAAATGTTTACTGAAATTTCTTAGAATGCCTGTAAAACTTCAAATAAGTGAGCAAACTAAGATGAAAGAGGCTACAATACAGTCAATATCAGTAAATATGTGGGACACTGTTCATATATGTTAGTCCATGAAACTTAAAATTTAAACTAATTTTAAAATGTTAGAAAATTGTTTATATATATTTATATATGTATATATATACAAACATATGTATGTGTGAATATATAAACACCTACATATGTGTGTGTGAGTTTCAAATGTTCAGAAGTACACATTTATATTGATGGTAGCATTGCAAACATCCTGCCAGCTCTACTTTGAAAATATATATGGAACCTGACCACTTTCTAGAAACATCCCAGCTACCACCATGGTTCAAATCACCACCTAACTGATCTCCCAGCTTTTACTATTACCCCATAAGAGTCAACACAGTTGCAAGAGTAATTCTGTTAACAAGTCAGTGCATATAGTTTCTCTGCTTGAAGATCTCCCATAGTTCTCTATCTCATCTAGAGGGAAAGACAGAGACATTACAGAACTCCTCAAGACTATCTAAGATCTAGACTGCATTACTTATCTGACCTCCTCTTCCCCGGTTCCAGTCACTGGACTTCTTGCTCTTCTTAGGACCAGAATCATGCAGACATGTTCTGTCCCCAGGCCAGCTATTCCGTGACTCTTTCCTCATTTCTTTGAGTCTGCTCAAATATCACCTTCTCCACAGGTCTTCTAGACCACCCTAGTAAATGACATCTTCCTCCATCTACATTCCCTAGCCCCTTCTCTGCTTTATTTTTCTCCAGTGTGTTTATCATCTTCAGAGCTACTATATAGTTTGCTCATTTAATTTGTTTCCCATCTTCTTTCCCAGTGGATACAAGGTCCATGAAGACAGGAATTTTCATCTGTTGACTCCTATGTTTTATTGCTTAGAATGGCATATGGGACATGGTAGGTATTCAATAAATATTTATTCAATGATAAGATAAGCTATTTATCTTAGCATTATTTAAAATAACAAATTACTGGAAAAAACATATATGTTTAAGGAATGGCCAACTGAATAAGGATGCTTTTCAGCATAATATTATAAACCTATTAAATTATTAATTATATTTAGTACATCCACTCTATGAAAGTTTAAAATGAAATAACTTTAAAAGTAGAACTCACTCAGGGCAACTATATCAATTTACCTATGAATGTGAACAGAAAAAGTTTTTAATTCTTTGTTAATATGATGGGCTTATGCTACAATTTTGGTTTTTAAATAATAATTTTAATGCCTTTTTTACCATAAAAAGTTTTAAAGTGATATTGAGCTATAAGATAAACATGTGTGCTCAAGTGTGTCCAACTCTTTGTGACCCCATAGACTGTAACCCACCAGGCTTCTCTGTCCATGGGATTATTTCAGCAAGAATACTGGAGTGGGTTGCCATTCCGTTCTCCAGGGTATCTTCTTGACCAGGGATCAAATCCACTTCTCTTGTGTCTCCTGGCCTGGGAAGGACCCATATTGAGCTATATTGGAATACTAAAAACAGAACCAGAGTTATATTTAGAGCTACTTGGATTCATTGTTACTTGGTGGAATCAAAAAAAAAAAAATTACATTTTCTGCTGACTAAAACTAACAGCTTCATTCTTTAAGATTTGCTCTAGATACATTGATGAAATAAAACTTCTTGTCCTGCAAGAAGTTAAACTATTACAAAATTTAATTTTATTCTGAAACATAAAGTTTCCCTGTTGATACCAAAGTAGAGATAGAGAGGTATCACTATGTTCACAATATATTCCTCGACTTTAGATTAGCTTAGAGAAAGTCTCCTGCATTGCAGGCAGATTCTCTATCCATCAGCTGAGCCACTAGGAAAGCCCAAGAATACTGGAATGAATAGTCTATCCCTTCTCCAGCGGATCTTCCCAACCCAAGAACTGAACTGAGGGTCTCCTGCACTGCAGGTGGAATTTTTACCAGCTGAGCTACCAAGGAAGCCCTTAGAGAAATTTAGGATTTTCAAATAACTCGAAGTAGACCCATATGTAGTAAAACTTGAATATCAACAGGGGAGACCAGGGCTTTAAAAGAAGCACTGTTCATGAGAAAAAAGATTCCTCTGATGGAGAAATGTTGATACAACTTTAGGAAAATTTATGTCTAACAAGACTTAGGTGAAGTTATTGTAGTTTCTGCCATATCCTCAACCTTTTCTAAAAGCCTGTGGCACCCAACAGTGTTATATTAATGGTGCTCTGCAGAACTTGGTGCATGCTTAGAGCAATACAGGATGGAAGGCAGAAAACAGCCACAGGACTTTGGAGGCAAACTGGAGCTGGTGCTGGGCACACCACTGCACACCTGAGGCGGGTGACACTTGGAAGTGGAAGAAGTAGGGGGACATTGGCCCTTCGTGGTTGAGACTATGCACGTACGGAACACTTAGGTCATACATAGTTCCTTTCTTATCCTCAAGATTACATCTAATGTTTTATGAAAATCACTGGAACAGTATACACTGCAGTTAAATTTTACACAAACACAAAATAAGTAAAAAAATAAATAATATAAATAAATGAGTGAAAGAATTAATGAGAAGAAAAGAAAGAGAAAGGAGTGAAAAGAAAGGAAAGGAAGAAATATCATCCTTGAGTATGAAAATCAGAAAAAGGAAAACAAAATAAATGACTGGAAAATGTTGAAATAAAATAGTTAGAGAAAACAATCAGAAAAAGGGGAAGAAATTGAACTAAGATAGGCATCTGAAAAAGGAGACAGAAGGGGACAAGAGAAAAAAACCCAATTGTTGGAAAATACCTAGTTTCCCAAGTAGCAAGTCTAAGCTTCCTCAGAATTCTGTAGGAGTCACTCATGTGGAGGGAAGCATGACGTTGTCTTGGAGGAGACTGAAGAGATGTCAGGGGGAAAAATATATATATAAAACATTGGTTTTAAGGTACCTAGTGATATTTGCTTTTTCATCACTTTGCATATTTAGAATGAATCATGCTGAAAGTATATTTCACTAATATTATATTGATTCTTACCTTGCAACAAAACACTACATATTACAAAAAGCACATTATATCCCAAGGCATTACTATTATTGCATTGAAAAGCTGATTAATATTTACAATGACTCATTTTAAATATGTTACATTGCTGATGGAAGTTAAAAGTCCTTAAAAAAAAAATTCAGGATTGGTTACACAGAATTGTGAATGCACTGAACACTACTTAACTGCACACTTGAAAATATCTAAGATGGTAAATTCTATGTTGAGTATATTTTACCACAATTTTTTAAACTCTAAAAAGTAAACGTCTTGCCTTATATCATACAGCAACAAGGGTTGGGAAGCAGTATGGTTACATTACACTAAATCTGATAAAAATTTAAATTGCAAAATCTAAACACTTATCATAAAGCAATGTTATTTTTTACAATTTGTAAATACCTTGAAATCAGGCAATGGGGGAAAATTACGATTGTATTAAGATAGTCACCTAAAAGATCACATTCTGTAGACTAAAACAAAGTCTGCATCTAGAAGCTGCTGATTTCTATTGGTTTGGTACATAAATGTCCACAAGATTTCAAATCTTAAAAATTCTTGATTTTCGCTCTTTATCTCTCAGCCCCAATACTAGAAATTATATGCATGCATATTTTATATTCCACTATCTAACCATATCCAGATCCTTCTATTTCCTCTCTTTGCTAAAAGTCCATAACCTCAGATATGCAGATGACATTTATGGCAGAAAGTGAAGAAGAACTAAAGAGCCTCTTGATGAAAGTGAAAGAGGAGACTGAAAAAGTTGGGTTAAAACTCAACATTCAGAAAACTAAGATCATGGCATCCGGTCCCATCACTTTATGGCAATAGATAAAGATAAACAAAGGAAACAGTGACAGACTTTATTTTGGGGGGGGGGGGCTCCAAAATCACTGCAGATGGTACCTGCAGCCATCAAATTAAAAGATGCTTGCTCCTTCCTTGGAGGAAAAGCTATGACTAAGCTAGACAGCATATTGAAAAGCAGAGACATTACTTTACCAACAAAGGTACATCTAGTCAAAACTATCGTTCTTCCAGTAGTCATGTATGGATGTGAGAGTTGGACTGAGAAGAAAGCTGAGTGCTGAAGAATTGATGCTTTTGAACTGTGGTGTTGGAGAAGACTCTTGAGCATCCCTTGGACTGCAAGGAAATCCAACCAGTCCATTCTGAAGATCAGCCATGGGTGTTCTTTGGAAGGAATGATGCTAAAGCTGAAACTTCAGTACTTTGGCCACCTCATGCGAAGAGTTGACTCATTGGAAAGGACTCTGATGCTGGGAGGGATTGGGCGCAGGAGGAGAAGGGGACGACAGAGGATGAGATGGCTGGATGGCATCACTGATGTGATGGACGTGAGTCTGAGTGAACTCTGGGAGTTGGTGATGGACAGGGATGCCTGGCATGCTCAGTCCATGGGGTCCC
>NW_011494886.1:328790-353734 GCF_000754665.1 Bison bison bison
AGAGACAGGAGGAGAAGGGGACGACAGAGGATGAGATGGCTGGATGGCATCACTGATGTGATGGACGTGAGTCTGAGTGAACTCTGGGAGTTGGTGATGGACAGGGATGCCTGGCATGCTCAGTCCATGGGGTCCCAAAGAGTCAGACACGACTGAGCAACTGAACTGAACTGAACCTGTACACATTCCTTACTTCTCTTATCAAGGGCTCAGACAAGTGCCCATAGCTCTTCCACTGTTTTTTCTGCCTTCACCACCAATAGTTGGGTTTCAGTTAAACTTCTCTGCTGTTTAAGAAAATGTCACCATTCAAACACTTACTTTGGCAAAATGCCTCAGAAGCTTGCCTAGGGAGAAAAAATTACAGGTTGAACTTCAGAGCAATTCAGTATATCATATGTGGTGGGAAAAAAAAATTCTTCTTTATGGAAACTCAGTGGGAAAATTGAGATCTCCACTCATTGATACATAAGAGTGTGAAAAAGTTCAGCACCGGTGAGGCAGACATGAGAGTGATGTTTAATAGATTTAGACAGAACACAGCCAAATGTTAATCATGTCCCTCTCCCTTTCAAAGATTCTTGCCCAAAATAGGTCAAAGAATACTAATAGGTGGTAATAGCATACCCAGACTCAGTGACACCTAACAGCTCCATTACAACAGAGACTTTAAAGGGAGGGAGAGACAAGAAAGACAGAGATTTAAGTAGCCCTCCTGGGGAGTAGAAATTTGAAGAGAAAGAGATTCTTCGGGGAAAATTTCAGAGATGTGTGCAATATAACGAGTGGTATATCTGAATTTGACCCACTTCACTACAATGGCTACAATTTGAATGTCCAAGAAATGACTAAAGCGGAGGCTGCTAACTGCCTTGAAGCACAGAGTGAAAACTGCTGTAAGGGAAAAAAGCATGGGGTCACCAGATCTTCTGGTTTGCACAGGGAAGCCCAAATAACTGGATTTTAACATGAAATAGTCTAACTTCCAAAGGTTGGCAACTAACTCAAAATTTTCAACACTCTGTAAAGGCCAAACTCCAAATACCCACCGGCTATATTCAGACTGCAGATTGACCTGTGGTGACCCCAGCTTTACATACCAAAGACAGAGCAGCCTGAGGGGGAGCTGGGAGAAAGAGATAAGACAGAGCTTTAGGTACTCCTCTGGGGAGTTGAGATTTGGAGAGAAAGATTCTTAAGGGAAAATTTCAGAGATGTGTTCAATATGATGAGTGGTGTACCTGAATTTGTAAATCAAAACACCTTCAGATCTTTTAAAATTGTATTTGTATCTTTTTCTTTTGGATGCGGTAACATGCAGTGATTGATTTTATTTTCTTGGACTCCAAAATCACTGCAGAAAGTGATGGCAGCAATGAAATTAAAAGATGCTTGCTCCTTGGAAGAAAAGCTATGACAAATCTAGACAATATATTACAAAACAGACATCACTTTGCCAACAAAGGTGGATATAGCCAAAGCTATGTTTTTCCCAGTAGTCATGTACTGATGTGAGAGTTGGACCATAAAGATGGCTGAGTGCCAAAGAATTGATGATTTTGAATTGTGATGCTGGAGAAGACTTTTGAGAGTCTCTTGGACAGCAAGGAGATCAAATCAGTCAATCCTAAAGGATATCAACCCTGAATATTCATTGCAAGGACTAATGCTGAAGCTGAAACTCCAATACTCTGGCCACTTGATGAGAAAAGTCCACTTATTGGAAAAGACCCTGATTCTGGGAAAGATTGAGGGCAAAAGAAGAAGAGGGTGACAGAAGATGAGATGGTTAGATAGCATCATTGACTGAGTGGACATGAAGGTGAGCAAACTCTGGGAGATAATGAAGAACAGGGAAGCATGGTGTGCTGCAGTCCATGGCATCTCAAGAGTCAGACATGAGTTAGTGAGTGAACAACAACAATAACAACATGCTAATACTGGCTTTAAAATAAGAGAGAAACAGTCTAGCTATATATACTTACACTTACATTTATAAATGATAAATACTGTCCAGCCAAGTTTTTATTAAAAGCTCATATTGGATTTGAGCTTTTTTTGTTTTGAACATAAACATGTCAGAGTTTATGTTAAAACCATAGCTCTCAGAGATTTAGTAATCCTTGAAAGCCATTCAAATACAGAGTAACAGTGTAATGCATTGCCAGGTTATCACTATTTTCAGCCAACAAATCAACTCAGTACAGACGGAAAGTGCTAAAAGATGAACTGAAATGATTCCAAGACACCTGCCTGTTTTCTGGTCTCCATCAGACACACATGCCCACATACCCACATACATGTGCTTAACTATCTAATAGATACTCTGTATTTGCAACATAACAACTAAAAAAAAATTTTGTAAAATATTTTTTCACTGAGTCTTCCCTGATACAAGGGCAGAAATCTCCATCATCCATTCAACCAACTAGAATAAACTTTAAAATCATTCCTTAAATAGAGTAATAACATGGAAGACCACTTTTATCAGTTAGCTATTTTACTCATTTAAATGCAGCTTTAAAATTTAGTTTTGCAGTCTCCATAACACTATGAACATTACTTGTAAAATCTGCAATTCACATTATGTTAAATGAAAGAATATAGTTTTATTTAAAGAAGGCAGGCTTTGAAGTTAGCAAGACCAAGGTTAGATGGTGACTACCACTTACTGTGTGATATTGGCTACATTTTTTAACGTATCTGAGAACGTGATTCCAGCTTTCTAAAATGGAGCTATTATTCCCTACCAGATAGGACTGTTAAAAATGTTAAAATTAGATTTATAAGGCATCTAAAACTATGGAAACCATGAAATTTACTTTACCATTTCCTCTTAAAAATGAAGCTGTTGCTTAAATCCAACTACAGTGATTTTTAGAATTATCCTTGGTTAGTTGTGAGGGGCCAAATTTCCCCTTGAAGCAATTGCCAATTCAGAGAGGGGTAGCTAAAAAGTCTTAGGATCTGATCAGAAATAACGGGACCAAAGGGACAAAAATAATATGAAAGATTAGACTCCCAGGTCTACCAGGGTCAAGATCTCTTACAAATCCAAGTTTCAGGTTGGAACCATGAAGGAGTACAACTAGGAATAAGATTGAACCAAAAGTAGATCAGTGCTTGGTGGTGGTATTGTTTAGTTGCTAAGTCATATTTGACTGTCTGCCACCTCATGGGTGATAGCCTCCCAGGCTTCTCTGTGCGTGGGATTTCCCAAGCAAGAATACTGGAGTGGGTTGCCGTTTCCTTCTCCAGGTGACCTTCCTGACCCAGGCATTGAACCTGTGTCTCCTGTGTTGCAGGGAGATTCTTTACTACTGAGCCACCTGGTAAGCCCCTTGGTATAACTAAAGCCCAATACTGAATAACTCAAACTCTGAAAATAGATCAAGGACATTTTTGTTTTCTAATATCCCTGAATATTTATCTATTATTTATTTATATTATCTATTATTTATCTATTTTTTCCTGGCAAGGAAAAAAAAAGAAAATATCTACTCCAAGATAGATATTATCATTCTAGCTTGTAAATGATTCCTATAGTTTTTCACATACATCATCTAGCACTCAATCAAAAATAATGTCTGTGAAGAATCAAAATAATACGAAAGAAATACAAAAGCAAACAAGAGCAATAGATCTACAAAAGCTTGAGAGACAAAGTTAAGTTGCATCGGAAAAGTCTGACCTTTTCCAGTCTTGCTTTTCAGCAGAGTTGCTCCTTTGGCGTGTGACCTCTTCACTCACACAGGGCCCAGTGCTTAGAGAGGTCCTAAGCTTGGTTGAGCACTCTTCTCTTGGCAATTTGAACGTCTTAATGATTTTGAACAAGGGGCCTGGCAGTTCCATTTTGCACTGTGTCCCACAAATAATGTCCTTGCTCTTGCCCTTAAGATTTGTTAAATGGCACCAGAGCATCATACTCCACCCCAGTGCCCTGCGAATAATCAGATTTTCCAGTCAAACTGAAGGGGATCAGCTACTACTTCCATCTTGTGTGAGTACCAGTTGTTGCTCCCTCTAGGATTCCCATGGTTCTTTCCCCGCCTCAGGTATTTGGCTTGTTTGTTTGTGCTGATTTGCTAGCATTCGTTGGATCATAGAGAAAGCAAGGGAATTCCAGAAAAAACATCTACTTCTCTTTCAATAACTATACAAAAGCTTTTGGCTGTGTGGATTACAGCAAACTGTGGAAAATTCTTAAAAGAGATGGAAATACCAGGCCACCTTAACTGCCTCCTAAGAAGCCTCTATGCAGGTCAATAAGCAATAATTACAACTGGACATGAAACAACAGACTGGTTCAAAATTGGGAAAAGAGTACATCAAGGCCATATATTGTCACCTTGCTTATTAACTTCTATGCAAAGTACATCATGCAAAATGTTGGGCTGGATAAATTACAAACTAGAATCAAGATTGCTGGGGGAAATGCCAACAACCTCAGATATGCAGATGATACCACTCTAATTGCAGAAAGTGAAGAACTAAAGAGTCTCTTGATAAGGGTGAAAGAGAAGAGTGAAAAAGCTGGCTTGAAGTTCAACATTCAAAAAACTAAGATTATGACATTTGATCCCATCACTTCATGGCAAATAGAAGGGAAAAACGTTGAAACAGTGACAAACTTTTTTTTCCCTGGGCTCCAAAATAACTGTGGACAGTGACTGCAACCACAAAATTAAAAGGCACTTGCTCTTTGGAAGAAAAACTAAGACAAACGCGTGTGCTTAGTCGCTCAGTTGTGTCCAACTCTTAGTGACCCCATGAACCGTAGCCTGCCAGGCTCCTCTGTCCATGGGATTCTCCAGCAAGAATACTGGAGTGGGCAGCCATTCCCTTCTTCAGGGGATCTTCCTGACCCAGGGATCCAATCCAGGTCTCCTGCATTGCAAGAATTCTTGACCGTCTAAGCCACCAGGGAAGCCCTGACAAACTTAGCGAATTAAAAAGCAAAGACATCACTTTGCCAATGGTCTATATAGCTAAAGCTATGGCTTTTCTGGTAGTCATGTACTATTGTGAAAGTTCAACCATAAAGCAGGCTGAGCACCAAAGAACTGATACTTTTGAATTGTGGTGCTGGAGAAGATTCTTGAGAGTCCTTTGGACTGCAAGATCAAACCAGTCAGTCCTAAAGGAAATCAACTCTGAATATTCATTGGAAGGACAGATGCTAAAGTTGAAACTCTAAAATTTAGGCCACCTGATGTGAAGAGCCAACTCAGTGTAAAAGACCCTGATCCTGGGAAGACTGAAGGCAAAAGGAGAAGGGGCAGCAGAGAATGAGATGGTTAGATAGCATCACCAACTCAATGAACATGAATCTGAGCAAACTCTGGGAAGCAGTGAAAAACAGGGGAGCATGGTGTGCTGTAGGACTTAGTAAATCCCTGAGAACTATGGCTTTAACATGAACTCTGACATGAAATTCAATATGAACTTTTAATAAAAACTTGGCTAGACAATTTTATCATTTATAAATGTAAGCATTTATAGCCAGACTGTCTCTCCCTTGTTTTAAAGCCAGTATTAGCATGTTGTTATTGTTGTTGTTCAGTCACTAAGTCATGTCTGACTCTTGTGATCTCATGGAAGCAGTAAGCCATATAATACAGAAAATATAAAAACAGTAACAGAGAGTAAAAGGAAGCGTATATAATAAAACAATAGTATGCATCATTTTCACAAAACTCAAAATTGCAATGAGAACACGTGGAAAACATTTTTGTCAAGAGGTATGTAATGTCTTTGCTGGGAATATGCTAAAATTACTGAGATGCAAGCTGTAAGAAGCAGTGTGGGTTTTGACATTGATATCCATGGTTATGAAGTATGTCATGTGTCAAAAAAATCTTTCTGCTAAAACAAGCCACATTTCATTAAGTGGTTTCCTTGTTTATGGGGGATTTTTAAACTGAATTTACTGGTAATAATTTCCATTAAAATATTTAGTAAATGACTAATACCTTATTTCTAGATTACTGATAGGTGGCTTGACACTCCCTTTGAAGTTCACAAGTACTGCTAAGAGTGCAATTCTGTAGCCAATTCAGCTACAGATTCATGCCCAGATTCATCCACATCTCCAGCTTATATGGCAGAGCTAGGGCTAATAGAAAACATCAGCTCTGACTTTGCTTTGTTATCAAATCATATGTGATAGTGTCACAACCAGTGAGTTTTGTTTTCAGATATGTGTTTGCACTGACTTGACAGTGAACCTAAAAATTGAAATAAATATGAAGAACATGAGAAATTCTAAATTCTCACCCTTCAGGAGTTTTGATACTATCAATTTTCCTGTGTTTTGTTTTAAACCATACAAAAATAAATCTCTTCTTTCATTATCATTGCCCTCAGGGTTTAGTAAAACAGGACAAACTTTATACTAGCAAATTAATGACAAGACTAAGCCAAGTTATTTTGAAATTGATAAAATATTTGGATTTGTATTATTTGGTATCTGTTCAAAAAGATAATTGTAATTCACACTGTCTTCCTACTACAGATCCAAATTAGTCTGAGCTGATAGAAAAGGGAGAGTATTTGAAGACAGAAGCTCAGAACTGGACTCTCCCCCTAACACTTACGAGATGTGCTACCTTAATTAAGTCACCAAATGTGTTTAATTTTGTTATCACTATCATCTATGAAATGAAAACATTGGTATGTCTCACTGGGCACTTATGGACATAAATGGAGAGGAGGCAAAGTATTCTATGCCCTTTGTTGTTGCTCAGTCACTCAGTCGTGTCCATCTCTTTGTGACTCCATGGACTGCAGCACATCAGGCTTCCCTGTTCTTTTCCATCTCCTGGAGCTTGCTCAAATTCATGTTCTCTGAATCAGTGAGATCATCCAACCCACTTGTCCTCTGTCGTCCCCTTCTTCTCCTGCCTTCAGTCTTTCCCAGCATCAGGGTCTTTTCCAATAAGTCAGCTCTTCACATCAGGTGGCCAACATCAGTCCTTCCAATGAATATTCAGGATTGATTTCCTTTAGGATGGACTGGTTTGATCTCTTTGAAGTCCAAGGGACTCTAAGAGTCTTCTCCAGCACCACAGTTTGAAAGCATCAATTCTTTGGCACTCAGCCTTCTTTATGGTTCAACTCTCACATCCATATATGACTACTGGAAAAACCATAGCTTTGACTATATGGCCTTTGTCAGCAAAGTAATGTCTCTGTTTTTAAAATGCTGTCTAAGTTTGTCATAGCTTTTCTTCCAAGAAGCAATTGTCTTTTAATCTCATGGCTGCAGTCACCATCTCCAGTGATTTTGGAGCCCAAGAAAATAGTCTGTCATTGTTTCCATTGTTTCCCCATCTATTTGCTATGAAGTGATGGGACAGGATGCTATGATCTTCGTTTTTTGAATGTTGAGTTTTAAGCCAGCTTTTTCCTCCAAGGGATCTTCCCAACCCAGGGATTGAGCCAACTTCCTCCTTCACATTCCCATGTTGTGCTATCCTGGCTAATGCTGTGAGAACCTCAGCCACCGAGCTCAGTCCATCATGGTATTCTGAGGGCTGCAAATGGAGAAGTCTTTCTGATGAGAACACAAATGTCACTACAGCACAGTTTGAATTTTCATTAAATAATGGAGTTGTATCAATACCAGTGATCATTTTAATTTTTCATCACAGACTTTAGTTATAGCTGACTTAACATGGGCAAAATCTTTTTAACTAGCTTCTATCACACACTTAACTCAGATTTGGTTGATGAGATTGTCAGAAATATCAATTAACAGCATTTTTTAAAAAACAGACTGTAAGACTTTGTCAACTTCTGAATCCCCACTGGGGTTCAGATCTACCAAAGGCTCCATTCCAGGTTTTCATCCTCTGATTCCTCCTTTATTCAGAATAAACTTCCCTCACACAGGGTTCTGCCAGGAGACTTCCCCTCATTTCATATTTAGAAAATACTTCTAGATAATGAAGACCACTCATTTTATTTAATCAACTAGTGTCAATGAAAAATATACATAGATAATCTTTACAAGTTATAAAGTGCTGTATAAATCTAAGCAGGTATTGAAATGGGGGGGGCGGAATGTACAGATTCAGATTGTAAAAGATTCTGTTGAGCATTCATTCTGTGCTAATGTCAAGCTACTCCAGTATTCTTGCCTGGAAAACCCTATGGACAGAGAAGCCTGGTGGACTACAGTCTGTGGGGTCACAAAGAGTTGGACACTACCGAGCCACTAACTCCATTGCTTTATAGGAAACGGGAGTTTAAAAAAGTTAAAATAACATAAAATAGAGTCTCTAACTTCATAGAACTCATGATCTCATTAAGGAGGCAATATGGATATCAGTAAAATGTCAAAAAACAATATAGGCACTTTACAACTAAAGGTAGAATTACTTAGAATAGACTGAAGAAATGTTAACTTGAACTCGGTTTTGAATAAGAAGTATTTCCACAGTTGGAAAGAGAGAAGAAATGCCAGGAGCAAAAGTGAGGAAGCAAAAACAAGTGCCACATGCTTGCACAGGCTACGTCAGGAAGCTGTGAAAGAGATATGAAAAACCATACTTTCTTGTCACTGATCAGACAAGCTCTAGGTAATAGAAAACGATTGAAAGCTGTACTATCCTTCAGTAGCAACCTAAGCTCCATGTATACTCTTTCCCAGAAGTGCACTTTCAGACCCCTTCATAAGCAAGATAACTTCCTTCCTAGTTTGATTCTGACACAAACTAAAATTACTGATAGATATATATTCTTTTTTACCACTAAGTTAGAAACAGGGAACCAATGACTGATCTCACTGTTCCCACACCCGTTATCACACATGCTGTCCGCAAACATGGAGGATGAAACTGATGAGGCCTGGCCACGGTTTACTCCTCTTATAGCCGAAGAGCCTGCCCTACACGTGGTGTAGATCATGTCCCCCCATATTAGGTGAAGGAGAGGCATTTCCTGGTGTCTAACCAAATGAGCCAGCAATAATCCCAATTGTCCTGCAGAGTAAATGATAGAGAGAGGAGAGTTCTTCTAAGAATTCAAGTGCTCTCAGAGTTTATTAGTGTAGTAATTTAAGAACAAGATTCTGATGATCACAAACTGCATTTGCCTCAAAATATCTACCAATGCCCAATATCTTGGGGCAATCAAGAAATTTTTTAGAATTATATATATATTTTTTTGTTTTCACTCAATCTAAAGGATATGTTATATGATTACAGAAAAAGGAGTAAAATTTACTTTTTCTGTCTCTCTCAACAAAATATACTGAATGGAAAATACTGCCTATGGCCCAGTAATAGAAAATACATTAGAATCAGAAAATGTAGCTTAAAATTAAATATATGCAGTTATTAACAGTGTGAAAGAATTTGAAATTTTCAAAACAAATGAAAGTCTTTATAATCATTAACATCATCATCATTATTATCTTCAATGAGCTATTTGTAATTTAATAAGCATCTCAGCGGTAGAGTTTTGATTTGAAGCATTTCTTAAAACACATTTTTTAAAATTCACATAAGGATTATAAAACCATTCAGTTAATAACTTGAGTTTGTATATTCATTGGCAGAAAAAAAGAGAAAAAAGAAAAAGAAGAATATTTTTTTTAAAAAGTAAGCATTTACCTGACTGATTAACTAATATATGGATCCAGATAAGCCCTAGATTTTCTAAGGCTCAACTTTAGGCTACTAGCTACATTTTCCTCTGTCTATCTGATAGCCCCAAACTGTAGGGCAATTCATGCTGTTGGAGGAAAAAAATAAACATTAACATTTAATAAAATATTTTTGATAATTATTTAGAAAAACTTCAGCATTGTAAGAAAAGTTATATTCTAAGTACTGCCTAGATTCTAAACTGCATAGTTTGAAATACCTAGATTCTCCAAGGACAACAACCTCTAAAGTCTGCCAAAGCCACAGCCATTCACACTTTCCTGAAAGCAATCACCTGCCCAGTGCAAAAGCCTAAGAAGTGGAGATAACTCCATAATTGATTGAGGGCCAAGACCCTGATTCACACGTAGCAGTTGGTTTTAATGGACTTTAAAAATCATCATTTTCTTTAAGACACCTCAGAAACATGAAACGAGATAATAGTGACAGGTAGAAGCCAATTTTTGAAATTTCAAGGCACAGGTGAAAGAAAAATAAAGACCAAAAAAAGTCATGTGAAAGAAGCTTAGAAATTACTCCTTATGCAACATTTCCAAGTGAAAATGTAAGAAGTAACTTTGTGTAGCATAATATGGTACTAATTGGAATTTACAAACAAAAATAAAGCTTATTCCAAATATATCAATCTATATATACCTCTGAATAATTTGTTGTTATATATGATAGTTTGTACATGTGTACCTTATTGTTATTTCACATTATATCTATCTTTAGGATATGTAGATGTAGTATGCAGAATTTTGAAATAGGCTTCAGGATTTCCACACCCTAGAGTACATACCTTGTATAATACTGTCTCAGTAAGTATAAGCACCATCTGTGTTTATAATGAAAGTCACTCTGGTGATTAAGTTGTATGGAAAAGATGAAGAGATTTTGCAGCCACAATTAAAGTCTCAAATCAATTTGAGTTAACCCAAATGATCATTATTTTAGGTGGGCCTGACCTAACTAAGTGAGCCATTTAAAAGAGCATCCAAGCCTTCTCCTAAAAGAAAATTCACAGTGAGAGAAAGTCTCCCGCTGGCTTTGAAGAAACAAACTGCTATACTTCGGATAGAGCCACATGGCAGGAGGCCTATATTCCCTGAAAATGCCACCTGGCTAACAGCCAGCAAGAAAGCAGCGATCTCAGTCTTACAACCACAAGAAACAGAACTCTACCAACAACGACAGGTATATCTCAACCTATTATACTTCACAGCTTTTTACAAATTTATGATTTGTGGTAACTCTCAATGCAGCAAGTCTATTGACACTATTTTCCCAATAGCATTTACTCACTTCCTGTCTCTGTGATACATTTTGGTAATTCTTACAATATTTCTAAATTTTTATTATTATTATCAAGTTTGCTATAGCAATCTATGATCAATGATCTTTGATGTCACTGCTGAAGTTGTCTTGGGGCACCATGAACCATGGCCATATAAGACAGTGACCTTAATAAATGTGTGTGTTGCTACTGCTCCAGTGGCCAGCTTACCCCCTTCCCTCTCCCTGTCCTCAGATTTTCCAAATCCCTGAGATAAAACAATACTGAAATTAGGTCAATTCATAGACCTACAATTAGCTCTAAGCATTCAAGTAAAAAGAAGACTCACAGGTCTCTCACTTTAAGTCAAAAGCTAGAAATGATTAAGCTTAGTGAAGAAGTCATGTTGAAAGCTGAAACAGGCTGAAAGTCAGGCCTCTTGCACCAAACATTTAGCCAAGTTGTAAATGCAAAGGAAAAGTTCTTAAAGGAAATTAAAGGTGCTACTCCAGTGAACACATGACTGATAAGAGAGAGAAACAGCCTTATTACTGATACAGTGAAAGTATTGATATAGAGAAAGTTAGTGGTCTGGATAGATGATCAAAACAGCAACATTTCCTTTAGCCAAAGCCTTGTCCAGAGAAAGGTCATAATTCTCTTCAATTCTATGAAGGCTGATGAAGGTAAGAAAGTTGCAGAAGAAAAGTTTGAAGCAAGATGTTAGCTCATGGGGTTTAAGGAAAGAATCCTCCATAATATCAAATTTCAAGCTGAAGCAGCAACTGCTAATTAGAAGCTGCATCAAGTCATCTATTGAATAGACAGTCTAGCTAAGGTAATTCATGAAGGTGTCTACCCTAAACAACAGATTTTCAATGTAGATGAAACAGCCTTCTGTTGGAAGAAGATGCCATCTAGAACTTTTAGAGCTAGGAAGAAGTCAGTGCTTGGCTTCAAGGCTGCAAAGTACAGGCAGACTCTTGTTACGGGCTAATGCAGCTGGTGATTTTAAGTTGAACCCAATGCTCATTTACCATTCCAGAAATCCCGAGGACCTTAAGAATTATGCTAATTTGACTCTGCTTCTTTAAATGGAACAACAAAGCCTGGATGATAACACATCTGTTTACAACATGGCTTACTGAATATTTAAAGCCTGTTACTGAGATCTACTGCTCAGAAAAAAAATTCATTTTAAAGTATTACTGCTCATTGGCAATACACCTGGCCTCCCAAAACTGCAATGAAGATGTATAGTAGGATTCATGTTGCTTTCATTCCCACTAACACATCCATTCTGCAACCTATGATTCAAGGATTAATCCCACTAACACATCCATTCTGCAACCTATGATTCAAGGATTAATTACAAAATTGCAGGATCATTAAAAATATATATTTAGTGAGGCTACCATTGTCAGAGATTGTGACTCCTCTGATGGATCTGGGGAATGTAAGCTGAAAACTTTCTGGAAAAAGGTCATCATTCTAGATATCATTAAGAACATTCATTATTCTTTGAAAGAGATCAAAATGTCAACATTAATAGGAGTCTGGAAATAGCTGATTCCAACTCTCATGGATGATTTTGATCAAGATTTCCATAGAAAAAGTAACTGCAGATGTGGTGGAAATATAGAACTAGAATTAGAAGTAGAGTCTAAAGATGTGACTAGGTTGTTGCAATCTCATGATAAAATGTTAAGGGATGAAGAATTGCTTCTTATGAATGAACAAAGCAAGTGTTTTCTTGAGATGGAATCTACTCCTGGTAAAGATGCCATGAAGATTGTTAAAATGACACCAAAAGACTTAGAATATTACATAATCTTAGTTGATAAAGCAGTGACAGGATTTGAGAGAACTGGCTCCAATTTTGAAAGAAATTCTACTGTGAGTAAAATCCTTCAAAGAGCATAGCATGTTACAAAGAAATCTTTCATAAAAGGAAAAGTCAGTTGATGTAGCAAACTTCAATGTCTCCTTTCAGGAAATTGCCACAGCCATCCAACCTTCAGCAACCACCACTCTGATCAGTCAGCAGCCATCAACAGCAAGCCAAGACCTTCCACCAGCAAAAGATTATGACTCCCTGAAGGCTCAAATGAAGATTAACGTTGTTTAGCTATAAATTATTTTTAAATTAAGGAATGAATATTGGGATATTTTAAACAAAATGATATTGCACTCTTAATAGACTACTGTATAGTATAATGCTAACTTTTTTATGTACTAGGAAATCAAAAAATGTGTGACTCACTTTATTTTAACATCCACTTCATTGTGGTGGTCTGAAACTGAACCTGTATTATCTCCTTTAAGTATGCTTGAGGTGGTTTTGTAAGAAGATTCTGAGCTCCAGATGAGCAGGCAATCATGGCTGACACCCTGATTTCAGACTTGTGAGACCCTGAGCAGAAAAACCTACTATGCCACGTTTAGACTTCTGACTGAGAGAAGCTGTGAGATCATCATGAATGGGTTTATTTTAAGCTGCTGAGTTTGTGGCAATTATTCAGTGTAGAAATCTAGTATAGTAGAACTGTATTGGTAACCATTATTTTTGCCCCTTCCCGGTCTACATACCTACTCATTACTTGCCCTTGTTCTAAAAGTAAATTTCATTTCCTTTAGCAAACTATTCCTCACAAACTCCAACCACAGTATTATTTGCCTCTGACTTCAGAAAAGGGCCCATGACTGGCAAAATCAAATGTAGAATCCAGTGGTGATGACCTGTCATGCTGAATGGTCCAAGCATAAGTAAAGAGTATAAGCTAGGCTGAGTGTGCCTCTATAGGATGGTTCAGAGAGTAAGTAGCAATAGAGAAAGTTCTTTTTAATCACTAAACTGGAATTTTGCCCATAACTCTATTCTCTGACTCTTGGAAAAAGTCTGATTGCAATAAAAGAATATGAGACCAAGAATCGAAGGAAAGCAAAGTGGAAAGATAGCAAGAAAGAGAGCCCTGGCAGCAACAAGTTCTAATCCTCGGTGTCTTTCTTGTCCCTACTCCATTTTTTTTCTCCCATTACTTATGCTCCCATAAAAGTTTTTTTGGATGTTAGTAATCAAAAGAGTGCTGAGCTGGGTTTTGGTAACCAATCGAGTTGCTCTTTACTTCTCATTTGCTCACTCCAAAATTTCTAACATGACATTTACCACTTTTTCTCTTGCCTCAAAAAATTAATCTGCAGTTCAAATCTTTGCTCTTTATTTGTGTGTGTGTGTGTGTGTGTGAAAAGTAAATATACACTCTTCTGTATTATTAAGTAGAAGGAGAGTAGAAACAACTCTTCAGAAAAAATTCTTAAGAAAAAAATGAAAGGCAGAATAGAGACATATATATGTGTTCATTAAGAGTTTCTGTCTTTTTCATTCTCCATAAAGTTAATCTTGTCAGGAAAACCACTGGTATTTTAAGTAAGAATTTTAAATTTCTCAAATTGATGATGTCATCATACCCCAGAACAAAAACACCAGTCCCTCCAGGCTCCCTTCTGGGAATAGAGGCCAATACAGGCACAGGATGACCAAGGTATGTATGTATGGGTGCGTGCTCAGTTGTGTCCAACTCTTTGTGAACCCACAGACCATAGCCCACCAGGCTCCTCTGTCCATAGGATTTCCCAGGCAAGGATACTGGAGTGGGTTGCCATTTCCTTCTCTAGGGAATCTTCCCAAACCAGGGATCCAACCCATTCTCTTATGTCTCCTGCATTGGCAGATGGGTTCTTTAACACTAGCACCACCTGGGAAGCCTCAGTTTAGACAACTGCCAATGAAGAAAGCTACAGGATCATTTCAGGGATGTGTACCACTGGATCATCAAAACAGCAAGAGAGTTCCAGCAAAACATCTACTTTTGCTTTATTGACTATGCAAAAGCCTTTGTGTGGATAACAACAAACTGTGGAAAATTCTTTTAAAGAGATGGGAATACTAGACCACCTGACCTGCCTCCTGAGAAATCTGCATGCAAGTCAAGAAGCAACACTTAGAACTGGACATGGAAGAACAGATTGATTCCAGATCAGGAAAGGAATATGTCAAGGCTGTATATTGTCACCCTGTTTATTTAACTTATATGCAGAGTACATCATGTGAAATGCTGGGCTGGATGAAGCACAAGCTGGAATCAAGATTGCCAGGAGAAATATAAATAACCTCAGATACACAGACGACACCACCCTTACAGCAGAAAGCAAAGAAGAACTAAAGATCCTCTTGGTGAAAGTAAAAGAGAAGAGTGAAAAAAGCTTACAGCTCAACATTTAGAAAACTAAGATCATGGCATCCAGTCCCATCAGTTCATGGCAGATGGAGAAACAGTGGAAACAGTGACACACTTTATTTTAGGGATTCCAAAATCACTGGAGATGGTGACTGCAGCCATGAAATTAAAAGACACTTACTCCTTGGAAGGAAAGTTATGACCAGCCTAGACAGCATATTAAAAAATAGAGATATTACTTTACCAAAAAAGGTCCATCTAGTCAAAGCTATGTTTTTTCCAGTAGTCATGTATGGATATAAGAGTTGGACTATAAAGAAAGCTGAGGTCCAAAGAATTGATGCTTTTGAACTGTGGTGTTGGAAAAGACTCTTGAGAGTCCCTTGGACTGCAAGGAGATCCATCCAGTCAATCCTAAAGGAAATCAGTCCTGGATGTTCATTGGAAGGACTGATGTTGAAGCTGAAACTCCAGTATTCTGGCCACCTGATGTGAAGAACTGACTCATTTGAAAAGACTCTGATGCTGGGAAAGATTGAGGCAGGAGGAAAAGGGGATGACAGAGGATGAGATCTTTGGGTGGCATCACCAACATGATAAGACATGAGTTTGAGTAAACTCTGGGAGTTGGTGATGGACAGGGAAGCCTGGCTTGCTGCAGTCCATGGGGTCGCAAAGAGTTGGACACGACTGAGCACCTGAACTGACTGACTGACCAAGTCCTTAGTACCACCTACAATGACACTTAGAGTTTGAAATTCCATGTTTATCTAGCTCATCTGCAGGGCATATTTATCAGTAATCTCAGCCGTATGTCCTCATTAGTCATAGCACTGTGCGTTCCAGTTCTTGATGGTCTTAATAGGGTGCTGTAAAGTCCCAAGACCTTTTGAAACAGAAGTATTCTTTATGAAAGGACTAAGGTAAATAGAACTAAGATATCCTACCCTTTCTTTTAGACCAGCTTCTACCTTTGATTTTCATCTCAGTGATATAGTTACTATACTTCAATATCTGCCTACTCCACATCATGCTAAAATATGAAAAGGAAACTCATGTTTTTCTCATACAGAATTGGAAAGAGAAGGTGCTTGCTCAGCAAACATGGCTTAAAAAGAATAACCTAGTTCACCTTCTAAACCAGTTAACAAGCCTAAGACATTTCTATTTAAGAATTCTAACACCATCACTGTCTGACTGTGGCATCTGCAGAGCCCAGGCAGAAGGGACAGTTCTTGCCACAGTCACTAAACAGAGAGTTGGCCTTAGATTTGTGTATATAAAGATACTGTGAGAGAAGAAACCGGAAATGAACTGAGGTGACAATTCAAGTCTGATCATTATTTTAAGCTCAGTTCAGTTCAATCGCTCAGTCGTGTCCAACTCTTTAAGCTCAGTGAAGCAGAATTGAATCACAAGACTGGTATTTGTCATTTTAGGTTTGTCTTTGCAAGATTTTGTTAGATTTCCAACATTATCTGCAATAACATGATTCTTACCAACTGAGCACTGATCTGAACGACAGAGCAAAGATGCAGATCTAAACCACGGATTTCCCTCTCATTATTCTTGTTAAAAATGAATTAACAACCTTGATTGAAATTGCTAGCAAGATACACAAACCAGTATTATTATACACTATATTTAGGTGAAATAAGATTCAAAAATATGAACCTGGTATTGTTGTATCACATGGTCAACAATTCAGGAGAATGCAACCTTACTTGTACACTTATTTTTACTTTGCTTATAAGTAACCAAAAATAAAAAGATAAAAAAGTGAGACAAAATTTTAAATAGTTCAGAAAATTCTGTTGACCATTATATCCACCTTACTTAATAAGGAAATGTGCATCTTCTGTTGTTGCCTTTAACCTTTTTATTTCCCTTATGCCTCTGTGTGTGCTCACTTTATTGCACTGGATGTGATTCAAATATTTAAAGATTACTATATATGCACAGGGATGCACAGGGACACACACACACATACATGTTTGCACATGCAGATCTATATTTTTTTCTTATCATAGTTTTTAAACCAATCACTTGTTTCTGCTAAAAAAAGGTGTTACATTCTTGTGTACACGTGTGCTAAGTCACTTCAAATGTGTCCTACTCTTTGCATCCCTCTGGACTGTAGTCTGTCAGGCTCCTCTGTCCACGGGATTCTTCAGGCAAGATACTGGAATGGGTTGCCATGCCCTCCTCCAGGGGATCTTCCAACCCAGGGATCCAACTCATGTCTCTTATGTCTCCTGCATTGGCAGGGGGTTCTTTACCATTAGTACCACATGAGAAGCCCCCATTATTGTATACACTAAATATTTATAAATGCATAATACTGTACACTGTTGCATGTACTCTATCTACATTTTAGAGTTTTGTTTTTTTTTCCAAGATTAATTTGGAGTCTATGAAGTTTTAACACTATACACGGTCAGCACTACCTAACCTCTACCAAGGCTGCCTCTCTGCCTATCAGCTTATGTGAGGAATGAGCTTTCTGAGACACTAGAAAACCAAAGGTAGAAATACAGCTCACCACTGACCCTCTGTATTCACAGATGAAGTGTCTCAGGAATCTAGGGGACCCTGGATTGAGGCTGAAATAACCACAAAAATATCAGTTTTAGGTAAAATAATGTGTAGAGAAAGTGAAAACTGTGATGAGAAGACTTCAGAGAATGCTCACATAGTCATCAAAATCAAATAAGAGAAGGGAAAAAGAAGGTTTTTTAAAGATTGACAGATTAGAAAGAAGAAGACATGAACAGTAGTATGGTCTGCCTTAGAGGAACTTAAAAAAGAGAAGAAAAGTTAGGCAAGGAGTAGGGTGGTGAAAAGTGAAGGAATGTAAAGGAGGGGGTACAAGTCAGAGCATCAGCTTGGGGCCAGGGTGCCCCCAAATGAGAAGCTGTTCATGGAAATGTCTGTGAATGCAAGCTGAGCACAACTGCTCAGGAGATCAAGAGGCTGTTTTTACACACAGGACTTCAAGGATCACTGGGAAGTGGAGGAGACCTGGGCCCAGAACTATTCTTCTTCTTTAGGTGGAGCCCAAAAGAAATACTAGAAGGTGATGATAGGGAGTCTAAGAAAAATAAAATAATATGCTTAATGGTGGTGGATGTGGGGGTGGTTACTTTCAAATATAGAATAAACTAAAACCACAAGCCACCTGCAGAGACTAATTCTGTGGGCAGAGCAAATGATTTGCCGAGTTCATGGATTAGGCTAAATTAGTGTAAATATACAATTCATGCAGAAAATAAAATGAAATAAAATAAAATGAAAACCTGCTAATCTCATTTATTCAATTTGTAGTTCAAGATTCCCAGGTTGGTGAAAGGGTGAGGGTTAAAAGATGGCATAACAAGCGATGGGATCAAGCTAAAATCAGGTCAAGAAAGAGCATTCTGTAGGTAGTTCAACAAACGGAAGACAGACCTTAGATGCCCACCCTACCCCATGTTTTAGGTAAGGTCAGAGCTCATCTCTTAAGGGGCTGTCTCAGACATCTTGCTCTCCATTCTCTCTGAACTCAACTTTCAGCTATTCTCAGCTGACTCCAATTGATAAGTGGCAACAATATTGCCATAGAGAAGGAATACAAAGTCTTACAGAATTCATGTATTTTTTCTTAAAAATATCTTTAATGAAATAACTGACAAATGCTGGAGAAGTTACTAAATTTATTTTCTCTGTTTAAAAGTCCAGAGTATCAATAACCTAATAGATAGAAATATCAAGTTTTAGAATCAAATATACACAGATTTTGATCCCAGCTTTACCACATGGCAGATAAAAGAAGATGCTTGCACCTTCTGTAAAGTCAATGAGCTGAGTTTCCTCAGCTGCTGATCAGTGATAAAAATAGCTAGCTTGAAGGTTTGTTGAGAGTACAAAATGAGATAATATATGTAAATACTTAGTACCTATAGGTACTCAATAGAGGTAACTATAAGGAGATCCAACCAGTCAATCCTAAAGGAAATCAATACTGAATATTCATTGGAAGGACTGATGGTGAAGCTGAAGCTCCAATACTTTGGTCATCTGAAGCGAAGAGCTGATTCATTGGAAAAGACCGTGATGCTGGGAAAGATTGAAGGCAGGAGGAGAAGGGGACAACAAAGGATGAGATGGCTGGATAGCATCATTGATTTAATGGACATGAATTTGAGCAAACTCCGGGAGATAATGAAGGACAGGGAACCCTGGCATGTTGCAGTCTATGGGGGTCGCAAAGAGTCAAACACAACTGAGTGACTGGACAACAACAATAATAATTAGTACTTACACTTTTCTTGAAATGTATGTTTTTAAGCTTTGTTTCTAGATCCCATCTGAGGCTAGTACAGTTCAGGGCAGAGACATGAACCTCCATATCTACAGTTTCAGTGACCATGAAACTTGTTAGTTACTTGAATACCTACTGTGAAAAGCATTTTTACTTACTAGGTCCTTACATTTTAAAAAATATCAAGTAACTAGGACCAAAAAAAACACTGATATCTAACAACTTTACTGTAATCACATACTTGAACTGTATGTAAGCATAAGCAAATATGTAATGATGTTTTATTATCCTAAAGGGAAAAATAAAAAGTGATAAATTGAATTTTTCATGACTTATTTTCAAATGACAAAAGAGTCAAGTCACAATATTTAAATAACTAAGAAAATCTAATCATTCAATTGTTAAATATCACATTGGATACTGTTAGACAAACTCCAAGGACATATTTTCAACTCATAAATATTAATAAGCCAAGTTTGACTTTAAATTTTAATGTGATTGAATCAGCCAGATGTTCTTCCATTTATTTCTGTTATTTTGATTTCTGCACAGGTATTCATTCTTCTATAAAAATGCTTTCAAAGATTGTGAAAATATCACTAGAAATTGAAAGATAAAATAAATGGAATGTAGTGTGTTTCCTGAATCTCTTATTGGCTCACACCTACTATGGTTGTACTAATAATCCTATCCAGATGTCAACATTTAATTTTGAGAAAGTATGTGAAACAGTAGGTCAAATAAAGGACCAACTGAAAGATTAAATGATATTCGGTCTCCAGTTCTGAACTGTCCTTGTCGCTCTTCAGCAAGCATAGAAAATCAGCAGCTCTTGGCTAAATATTGTACCTTTCACTCACATCCATACACAATGAAGGGAAAGAATGTCATTATAATATTTTTTAAAATGCAACATGATTCTAAAACTTTGCATTTAAAAAATGTGGTAATTACCTATGAACCATGTCTACCATGTCTGTTTCTGCCTCTTTTTTATGTGCAGGGTCTTGACACTTCTAAGTTCTTGGCTGGGAGCCATTTAACAGAAGACAAATTAACAAGAGAAAAACAAACAGAAGTACAGTAACATGTATATCTCATATATACATAAGCCATACCCAGGGAAATGAGTAACTCACAGAGATGGCTTAGAATTCAAGCTTAAATATCATCTTCAGCTAAATCAAAGAAAGGAGGGTATGGGTCAATGCCAGTTATGGGAAGGTGACCAGGAAAAGAAAAATATGACAGACAAGAGTAAAGTTGTTTATGTTGATTTCAATTAGTGCCTTTTCTACTGACAAGTTTTTCTTATGATTTAGAATCATCCTCTTTCTGGTATAGAGAGGGAAATATTCTTACAAATGGATATCTTTACAAATAGATAGACTTATGAAAAGATAAATATTATTTATTTACAGAAATTCTCCTGTGTCTGCTATTTCTTAAAATAGTTAGCTCAAAATAATCTTCATACCAAAGAGGTATGTTTTGAGTGGTGAGCTATAGGCCCCTACACTCAGAGTTTGGGGTAGCATATTCTGGTCTCCAGCTTTCCCAGGTGGCTCAGTGGTAAAGAATCCTTCTGCCAACGCAGAAGACACTAGAGACTCAGGTTCGATTCTGAAGTCAGAAAGATCCCCTGGAGAAGGAAATGGCAACCCACTCCAATGTTCTTGTATGGAGAATCCCATGGTCTGAGGAGCCTGGCGGGCTACAATGCTAGAGGTTGCAAAGAGTCAGACACGACTGAGTGACCGAACACATTCTTGTCTCCTCCAGTATCATGAGGTGAGAATCAGCAACATGGCAGACAGGAAAAAGCAGTGAGCATAAGGAAAAATATTGATGAAGGATTGAGGTAAGGACCAGAAACAAATAGTTACAGCATAAACCAGTGTACATGACTGGAAACTCAATATATATTTCTAGAATGGATATTTCATTTAATCCCACAAGTTACCAAGTAAATATGTAATTTTATTATTTTTATTCTTCATTAATAAATAGGAAAGCTGATGGTGCAATGGATTGGGTAAATTGTCCTACAGCAAAAAAAAAAAAAATTGCAAATGGAATGAAAACAAACATGGATTAGGAAGCAAAGCACGCACTCTTACCATAATACCATCCTTAGCTTCCCACTGGTCTCTACTGGTCTCTGACTGTATATGCAAGGCTATCTCTATATCTCTCTTTACTTTTACAATGTTTCCTCTTATCTCCTTTGTTTCTTTCTCCCTTAAAACAATGATGCTATCAAGCAGAACGTTAGAATGCTTTCTGTGATTACTGGGTAAAATTTTACATTCTCTAGTTCTTATTTTAAAAAGGGATTGGGAACATGAAGGAAAATGTTGAATTTCTTTCATTAAAAAAAAGAGAGAGAGAGAATTAAAATTGTACAATTTTTTTTTCTTTACTTCCCTGGGAATCAGGTTAATGATAAACAAAAAGACACTAATTTTCTATTTCTCCCTATAACCTAAAACAATATCTTATATTGAACTGCTACTAAGCAAGTAAGCCAAAATCAAAGCACCTCATATATCTGAATATTTATACTTGAATAACTTACAGTAGAAAAGAAAATACAACAGATGTGGGAACAGAAATGATAAAGCCATTTTTAGCTACTTACAGTTTTTGAAGGGACATTTATTTTTAAGCCCATTCTGCTGCATTTATCATGGTGACCCTGAAGTCAAGAGAAACAGGAAGAAAAAGGGCAGTGGGTAAGATCAGTAAAAGGGAGATGTCAGATAAAACATGTTAGGGCAGGTGAGGACTGGAAGAAGAGGGAACAGAATCTGGGAAGATAATACTTCATATAAGGAGGATTAAGATATATGTATATATTATTTCCAGAATATAAGGGGAGAAAAGAGAGCTCCAAAGCATCATAAACTCCCTGGCACCCCAGGAGATCCGCTTCTGTGACTACCCCTGGTGATTAAGGTCTGAGCATCAGAGCTTGATGGCTTGATGTCAGGGCGTACTCTTCTGCTTCCTGTACTTCCCACAGACAGGAGATACATGAAAGTATGAAATCATCAAACGAGAAGTTCAGCTCACCTTTAAATCCCAGTTTGTAAAGATTCCCATGACTTCTTTCAAGACTGAATTTGGACTTTGCAGAAGTTGTTGATGAGACACACTCCACTTCTTTACCTCTACTACACAAAATATTCCATTCTTGCCCTTTAATAACAACAGTAATAGTAATAATTACCAAAATTTATAGAGCACTTTCTGTGTGCTGCTTGGCACTGAGCTAGTCATCACGGGAAAGAAAGAGTAAAAGAATGAGAGAGAGCAGAAGGAGGAGAGAAATGGATGTAGATTTGTGGATTAGTGGACAACATACACATATAGTCAGATTTTTCATGTAACATGCAAGGGGATGGCACTGAGGCATGATGGTGCCCAAGGACACTTCCAGGTGGTGCAGTGTTAAAGAATCTGCCTGCTAATGCAAGAGACATAAGAGACGCGATTGAATTTCTAGGTTGAGAAGATCCCCTGGAGAAGGAAATGGTATCCCACTCCAATATTCTTGCCTGGAAAATTCCGTGGACAAAAGAGCCGGGCAGGCTATAATCCATGGCATCACAAAGAGTCAAATATAACTGAACATGCACACACTAGACTAGAGAGTGCCCACAGTGACACAGATAAATCATTAAGGCGCTTAATCCAACCTGAAGATGTAGGGAAAGTAACATTCTAGGAGCTTTGCACAGGAAAAGTCTTGAAAGGTAAGTCAGAGTTACCAAGAAAAGTGAAAAGGACACTTTAGGCCAAGCAAAATGACATAACTAGAAAAATGTGTTTTATGCAGGGAAGCGAAGTGAAAGTCACTCAGTTGTGTCTGACTGTTTGTGACCTCATGGACAATACAGTCCATGGAATTCTCTCCAAGCCAGAATACTGGAGTGGGTAGCCTTTCCCTTCTCCAGAGGATCTTCCTAACCCAGGGATTGAACCCAGGTCTCCCTCATTGCAGGCAGATTCTTTACCAGCTGAGCCATAAGGGAAGCTCTTTAAGCAGGGAGCCATAATTAATTTGGAAGTTACTGAAATATAGTTTGTAATATGAAGAGCTGTGAAAAGAGTTTTGAGAAACAGATATGGACAAGTTCATAGAAGGCCTTTCCTTTGTACAAGAGTATTACCCATAGATGATATGAAGTAGTATGATCAGCAGTCATTTCTCAATTACCTTTCAGTTACTGTAAAATAGACTTGTTTATATTTTCCCAGCCTTTTATTACTATAGCCACCTTTTACAAAAATTAAAGTGAACATACATAAGACAAAATTATTCACAGACTACACATGGACATCACCAGATGGTCAACACCGAAATCAGATTGATTATATTCTTTGCAGTCAAAGATGGAGAAGCTCTATACAGGCAGCAAAAATAAGACAGGGAGCTGACTGTGGCTCAGATCATGAGCTCCTTATTGCCAAAATCAGACTTAAATTGAAGAAAGTGGGGAAAACCACTAGACCATTCAGGTATGGCCTAAATCAAATCCCTTATGATTATACGGTGAAAGAGAGAAATAGATTTAAAGTACTAGATCTGATAGACAGAGTGCCTGATGAACTATGGACGGAGGTTTGTGACATTGTACAGGAGACAGGGATCAAGACCATCCACATGGAAAACAAATGCAAAAAAGCAAAATGGCTGACTGAGGAGGCCTTACAAATAGCTGTGAAAAGAAGAGAAGCGAAATGCAAAGGAGAAAAGGAAAATTACAAGCATCTGAATGCAGAGGTCCAAAGAATAGCAAGGAGAGATAAGAAAGCCTTCCTCAGCAATCAATGCAAAGAACATTTCCCGTCCAACAGAATGGGAAAGACTACAGATCTCTTCAGAAAATTAGAGATACCAAAGGAACATTTCATGCAAAGATGGGCTCAATAAAGGACAGAAGTGGTATGGACCTGACAGAAGCAGGAGATATTAAGAAGAGGTGGCAAGAATACACAGAAGAACTGTACAAAAAAGAGCTTCACGACCCAGATAATCACGATGGTGTGATCACTCACCTAGAGCCAGACATCCTGGAATGTGAAGTCAAGTGGGCCTTAGAAAGCATCACTACGAACAAAGCTAGTGGAGGTGATGGAATTCCAGTTGAGCTATTCCAAATCCTGAAAGATGATGCTGTGAAAGTGCTGCACTCAATATGCCAGCAAATTTGGAAGACTCAGCAGTGGCCACAGGACTGGAAAAGGTCAGTTTTCATTCCAATCCCAAGAAAGGGAATGCCAAAGAAAGCTCAAACTACCGCACAATTGCACTCATCTCACATGCTAGTAAAGTAATGCTCAAAATTCTCCAAGTCAGGTTTCAGCAATACATGAACCGTGAACTTCCAAATGTTCAAGCTGGTTTTAGAAAAGGCAGAGGAACCAGAGATCAAATTGCCAACATCTGCTGGATCATGGAAAGAGCAAGAGAG
>NW_011494886.1:353834-391018 GCF_000754665.1 Bison bison bison
CAGTCAGAAAACTAAGATCATGGCATAGGGTCCCATCACTTCATGGGAAATAGATGGGGAAACAGTGGAAACAGTGTCAGACTTTATTTTTGGGAGCTCCAAAACCACTGCAGATTGTGATTGCAGCCATGAAATTAACCGATGCTTACTCCTTGGAAGGAAAGTTATGACCAACTGAGATAGCATATTCAAAAGCAGAGATATTACTTTGCCAACCAAAGGTCCATCTAGTCAAGGCTATGGTTTTTCCAGTTGTCATTTATGGATGTGAAAGTTGGACTGTGAAGAAGGCTGAGCGCTGAAGAATTGATGCTTTTGAACTGTGGTGTTGGAGAAGACTCTTGAGAGTCCCTTGGACTGCAAGGAGGTCCAACCAGTCCATTCTGAAGGAGGTCAGCCCTGGGATTTCTTTGGAAGGAATGATGCTAAAGCTGAAACTCCAGTACTTTGGCCACCTCATGCAAAGAGCTGACTCACTCGAAAAGACTCTGATGCTGGGAGGGATTGGGGGCAGGAAGAGGAGGGAACTACAGAGGATGAGATGGCTGGATGGCATCACCGACTCGAGGGACATGAGTTTGAGTGAACTCCGGGAGTTGGTGATGGACAGGGAGGCCTGGCGTGCTGCGATTCATGGGGTTGCAAAGGGTCAGACACAACTGAGCGACTGAACTGAACTGACGGAATCATATTTAGTATTCTTTGAAAGATTGCCACTGTTAAGATGTCTACATTAAGTATTTTTAAAGAGGAGACTTACTGGAAATGTGAAAATATAAATGAATATTCTTGATAGCTGAGAAGATTATTCATATGCCTCTGACCTAGAGAAATGAACTTCAACTTAGTAAACAAAATGGTAAATATTTTATTTTTGTCACTCACAAATGGATAGTAGCAACACCTGTGTTTTAGTTGCTTTTTAATAGACAAATCACAGACAAAGCTTTTGAAAAGTGTGGAGATCCATGCAGAAAACTGCAGCCCCAGTGCCATCAGTTTCCAATCCCCTTCCAGGCCTAATGACTATTTTCAGACATCGTAAAATGTAGGTAAATCAACAAAATCCAAATCAAGCTGCTCCACAGCAAGCGTCTGACCTCGAGTTATCTACGATTTCCTTTCACTAAAATAGGATGTGTACTTTCAAATTCTCTACTCCATTTAGCACACGCAATCTCCAGCTGCATCATGTGTTCACTTTCTTGGCTCTCCTCCTGAGAAACTTGCCCTGTTCTTGGCATGCTGGGATAACTAAATAAATTTATCTTCAAAAGGCCAAAGTTTTCTAAGTTCATGGATTTATTCCAATCCACATCCATCAACTTTTGTGTGTTTAGAGCTGTGCTAGGCACAGCGGGAGGCACCAATAAAAGAACAAGTCCCAGCACTTGCTCGCACTGAGTTTATGACCAAGTCTGGGGAGACAAGACGAACACACATGCAACAACTGGGAAACAATTTGAGACAGTATGTAATTATGTGTTGAATGTAACACTGACTTTAGGTGCACAATTCTTTACTAATTACCAATTGCTTGAAGGAATTAAAACTTTGGGGATTCCAATCACAATTTCTCTATAAGCATTAATTCTTATAACCAGCAATTCAATTCATTTCAAAGAGTTACAAACATACCCTAGTTTTAGCAAATTATCAGCACTGTTCTCAGAAATCTACCCCCCCTCCATTAAGCAATTAATTTAAGTCCTGATTGTTCTGACCTCCAGGGCCTTTTGAAGGGTGATTGCACCTCAGATATAATTTAATTTTTTAGATGAATTTTTTGGCTGGTGCAGGATTCAGAACCCTGAGGGGAAGGAACCTGCTTTCTCCCTAGGAGCTGGGGAATAGGACACCTCTGGGTCGGAGCACTTCCACTCTCCTTTCTGACAGGGGTAGATGAACTCCAGTGCTGGACTCCTTTCTTTACCCTGTCTTCTTACTGCCCTTTTACTCCCTTTTCTTTCCCTCTTCCTGCCTCCCCTGGTTCTCTTCCTTTCCCTCTTCTCCTATGTTTATTTCAATCTGACCAACAGCATCTGCAGAAAAAATTTCCTTAGCTGGCAACCCTCAGGATGGAGGAGGGTGCTAATGCTGCCTCCCCTCCAACAGAGGCCAGTGGGGATCGTGGCTCCAGAGAACAAGCTGAGTCCACCTTCTGGATCTTCAGCCAGTTTCTCATCAGCCAGCACATGTGCTAGAAGGATTGCAAACTATTTTCAAAGGTGCTTCCAGATAGAGACCTCACTGTTTCTTCACACCTGACTCTCCTGAGCATCCTCATGACCTTGCTTCACCCGGACAGCATGCAGGGCTCTGGCAACCACAGGTGGGCATAACCACATCCAAAACCTGCTTTTTGTTTGCCTTTAGCCAAGACACAATTGACCACTGATATGTATGAGATGGGGCTTCTATGGTGGCTCAGCGGTAAACAGTCTGCAGAACAGGAGCTACAGGAGACATGGGTTTGATCCCTAAGTCAGGAAGATCCCCTGGAGGAGGACATGGCAACCCACTCCAGTATTCTTGACTGGAGAATCCCATGGAGAGAGGAGCCTGGTGGGCTACAGTCCATGACGACACAAAGAGTTGGACACAACTGAAGCTACTTAGCATGCGTGCAAGTATGAGATGACACACTTTTATCTAAGCATGATAGAGTGGAGAGGCAAGTTCAAGCTACCTCATTATCCTGAGCCTCAATTTGCCCTCAATGAGACAGTGATATCCACCCAGCGGTTTGCTGTGGGGACTGTATAATGGTTAAGAGCCAGGATTCTTGGCTTCAAATCTCTATTCTGCTTCTTCCTAGCTGGGTAGTCTAAACAAGCTGTCACGTTTGTGTTTCAAGTATTATATCTCATCTGTAAAACAGGAAGAATAAGAGAATCTACCTCAGAGACTTTATACCCTAGGAGTAAATAAGTTGTATTCACTGTAATACAAATACAAAATACTCTATAAAGATCAGCTTTTATAAGGTGAAGTAACTTGCATATCATGAATACTCTATAATACAAACTCTTCCCATTCATTTGCACCAGGTTACTGAGAGTAAAACGCCTCACAGTTGCCAACTAGGAAATGTCCCTTCCTCTGGCTGGAATTAGATAATTTTCAGCCCTGTTCCACCATTCAAAAGCACTATGAAATACTCACTGAAGGCTTCCTGAATAGAACACCAAAAGCATTAAAGACTAGTCCAAAAGAAGCAAAAATAGGTGCTACCATCAAAAGCATTTTTGAAGTGGAGCATATTCTATGGGCTGTAATACAAACTGTATAATTAGGGGATTTGATTTGACAAAAATAAAGATTTCAAAAATATTGTAATAACCTACAAGGTGGATGTGGAGCCAAGAGGAGTTTGGAAAGTTCTGTCATTATTTACTTCCTAAAAGTCAATGGAAAATAAAATTTGGAGAAATAGATGAATAAAGACAGCTTTTCTCTTAACATACAACCCTACCATAGTTAATAGTATTTCTCTCCTTCTACCAAAAGGGAAGTTTCAAGAGTTATTTTGACTGTGAGCACATTTCTAAACTGACCAAACTGATGGCAGGAACCTAAAAGTACCGTTTCCAGTAAGTCTCCCCACTCTGATTAGTAAAGTTGGGAGAAACAATTTATTTTCAAAATTAAACTCATCTGAAGCCAAATGACTTCCTTGATATTGGTGGTGATGATGATGATGGTGGTGGTGATGGTGATGGCTGAAATTTAATTGAATGCTTGCTATGTATCAGGCACCGTCCAAAACATGTTACAAATATTATGTCACCTAATCCACTTATATGATCTTATTCAGTCCTTTCACAACCTAAAAGGCAGAAACTATACCTATTTCCATTTTACTAGTGAGCAAGTCGGTTCAGAGAGTTAAAGATCAAGCAGTCAAAAAAGAAGACTTTTTTCTAGTAACAAGGCAGACAGGGCAACTCCAAAAGCACTTTGCAGTGAAATTTGAAAGCAAATGAATTAGGTCAGGCTTTGTCAATGGCAAGAGTATCATAATATAAAAATCTGAGCACTCGTTAATTTTTATGGTAGTAATATTGACTTTAAATACTAACTACCTCCTTATTTGCAAAGTCATATCATTCTGCTGTTAGGAGCCAAAGACTAAGAAAATTCACAAGCTACCACCAACATCCAGTTTTATTTGTTCAATACCAAATCCTCCCAATCAAGTTTATAAACCAGGAAACCTTTCACAATAGATAAGATAAGAATACAATTTAATCATTCTTTTCCTTTCACAAAAGAACAACCGACAAGGCTGCTGTTCAGTTTATACAACAAGTACTATGGCCTTCAAATTTCTCACTGCCTTCTGGTTATCAAGAAAGTTAATTATTATCAAACCCTCAGCTCTCAAAAGGAAGCCCAAAGTCACCTTGCTCCAGAGCCCTTGCCAGGTAAATAATGTAGGTGAAAACTGAAGTTTCATTATGAGCCAAATTCTTGATGCTCTAGAATAACACAGGTAAATTTTAGGAAACCAAATAAAATTGTTTCAGAAAAGTTGCTACATGGGACTGGGAGTACAGGGGATGGAGGTGTGAGAGAGTGAATTACTTAAGAACAATGAAGATAGATTGCTCTGAATAGATGATCAACTATTTCTAAGGCTGAATAATAGAGCTTGAGTAATGTGTTTAAAGCACTGCTTAATGAAAGAGCTAATCTAATAAGGTCAATTGCTCTTTTAATATGCCTAGAATCTCAAGTATTTAAAGGAGAAATCCCCATAAGAGGTCTGAATGCTTTGGAATTCATGTCTGCAGAATCCCTTCTGTACTCAGAACCACTCTGGAACATAGAAGAAGGCTACAGTCCATATATCTACCTATGCAGAGAGATGCAGAGGGAAAGAAATTAGAGGTGAAAAGATGTGACAAAGAATGAATTTCAAAGAAAAGCCAGTAGTCAGAATATTATCTGGTTTAAAGAAGTATTTGAAGAGTTCAAATTCTTGTTTGCACGGGATTCTGAAAAACTGGATTTTTTTCCCTGAAGCCAAATGATGAGTGAATTGTATTTTCACTCAAATCAAAGTAAAAATAATCATCAGTTCAGTTCAGTTGAGTCCAGTCGTTCAGTCCTGTCTGACTCTTTGCGACCCCATGAATCGCAGCATGCCAGGTCTTCCTGTCCATCACCAACTCCCGGAGTTCACGCAGACTCACGTCCATCGAGTCAGTGATGCCATCCAGCCATCTCATTCTCTGTCGTCCCCTTCTCCTCCTGCGCCCAATCCCTCCCAGCATCAGAGTCTTTTCCAATGAGTCAACTCTTCACATGAGGTGGCCAAAGTACTGGAGTTTCAGCTTTAGCATCATTCCTTCCAAAGAACACCCAGGACTGATCTCCTTTAGAACGGACAGGTTGGATCTCCTTGCAGTCCAAGGGACTCTCAAGAGTCTTCTCCAACACCACAGTTCAAAAGTATCAATTCTTCGGCGCTCAGCCTTCTTCACAGTCCAACTCTCACATCCATACATGACCACAGGAAAAACTATAGCCTTAACTAGATGAACCTTTGTTGGCAAAGTAATGTCTCTGCTTTTGAATATGCTATCTCGGTTGGTCATAACTTTCATTCCAAGAAGCAAGCGTCTTTTAAGTTCATGGCTGCAGCTACCATCTGCAGTGATTTTGGGGCCCCCAAAAATAAAGTCTGACACTGTTTCCACTGTTTCCCCATCTATTTCCTATGAAGTGATGGGACCAGACGCCATGATCTTAGTTTTCTGACTGTTGAGCTTTAAGCCAACTTTTTCACTCTCCTCTTTCACTTTCATCAAGAGGCTTTTGAGTTCCTCTTCACTTTCTGCCATAAGGGTGGTGTCATCTGTATACCTGAGGTTATTGATATTTCTCCTGGCAATCTTGATTCCAGCTTGTGCTTCTTCCAGTCCAGCGTTTCTCATGATGTACTCTGCATAGAATTTAAATAAGCAGGGTGACAATATACAGCCTTGATGAACTCCTTTTCCTATTTGGAACGAGTCTGTTGTTCCATGTCCAGTTCTAACTGTTGCTTCCTGACCTGCATAGAGGTTTCTCAAGAGGCAGGTCAGGTGGTCTGGTATTCCCATCTCTTTCAGAATTGTCCACAGTTTATTGTGATCCACAGTCAAAGTCATTGTCATAGTCAATAAAGCAAAAATAGATGTTTTTCTGGAACTCTCTTGCTCTTTCCATGATCCAGCAGATTTTGGCAATTTGATCTCTGGTTCATCTGCCTTTTCTAAAACCAGCTTGAACAACTGGTAGTTCATGGTTCATGTACTGCTGAAGCCTGGCTTGGAGAATTTTGAGCATTACTTTACTAGCATGTGAGATGAGTACAATTGTGCGGTAGTTTGAGCATTCTTTGGCATTGCCTTTCTTTGGGATCAGAATGAAAACTAACCTTTTCCAGTCCTGTGGCCACTGCTGAGTTTTCCAAATTTGCTGGCATATTGAGTGCAGCACTTTCACAGCATCATCTTTCAGGATTTGGAATAGCTCAACTGGAATTCCATCACCTCCACTAGCTTTGTTCGTAGTGATGCTTTCTAAGGCCCACTGGACCTCACATTCCAGGATGTCTGGCTCTAGGTGAGTGATCATACCATCGTGATTATCTTGTTCATGAAGATCTTTTTTATACAGTTCTGTGTATTCTTGCCACCTCTTCTTAATATCTCCTGCTTCTGTCAGGTCCATACCACTTCTGTCCTTTATGGACTCCATCTTTGCATGAAATGTTTCCTTGCTATCTCTAATTTTCTTGAAGAGATCTCTAGTCTTCCACATTCTGTTGTTTTCCTCTATTTCTTTGCATTGATCACTGAGGAAGGCTTTCTTATCTCTCCTTGCTGTTCTTTGGAACTGTGCATTCAGATGCTTATATCTTTCCTTTTCTCCTTTGCTTTTCCCTTCTCTTCTTTTCACGGCTATTTGTAAGGCCTAACCAGACAGCCATTTTGATTTTTTGCATTTCTTTTCCATGGGGATGGTCTTGATCCCTGTCTCCTGTACAATGTCACCAACCTCAGTCCATAGCTCATCAGGCACTCTATCTATCAGATCTAGTCCCTTAAATCTATTTCTCACTTCCACTGTATAATCATAAGGGATTTGATTTAGGTCATACCTGAGTGGTCTAGTAGTTTTCCCTAGTCTGAATTTGGCAATAAGGATCTCATGATAGGAGCCACAGTCAGCTCCTGGTCTTGTTTTTGCTGACTGTATAGAGCTTTGGCTGCAAAGAATATAATCAATCTGATTTAGGTGTTGACCATCTGGTGATGTCCATGTGTAGAGTCTTCTCTTGTGTTGTTGGAAGAGGGTGTTTGCTCTGATCAGTGCGTTCTCTTCGCAAAACTCTATTAGCCTTTGCCCTGCTTCATTCCATATTCCAAGGCCAAATTTGCCTGTTACTCCAGGTGTTTCTTGACCTCCTACTTTTGCATTCCAGTCCCCTATAATGAAAAGGACATCTTTTTTGGGTGTTAGTTCTAAAAGGTCTTGTAGGTCTTTATAGAACCATTCGACTTCAGCTTCTTCAGTGATACTGGTTGGGGCACAGACTTGGATTACTGTGATATTGAATGGTTTGCCTTGGAAACAAATAGAGATCATTCTGTCATTTTTGAGATTGCATCCAAGTACTGCATTTCAGACTCTTTTGTTGACCAGATGGCTACTCCATTTCTTCCAAGGGATTCTTTTCCTCAGTAGTAGATATAATGGTCATCTGAGTTAAATTCACCCATTCTAGTCCATTTTAGTTCACTGATTCCTAAAATGTCAATGTTCACTCTTGCCATCTCCTGTTTGACCACTTCCAATTTGCCTTGATTCATGGACCTGACATTCCAGGTTCCTATGCAATATTGCTCATTACAGCATCAGACCTTGCTTCTATCACCAGTCACATCCACAGCTGGGTATTGTTTTTGCTTTGGCTCCATCCCTTCATTCTTTCTGGAGTTATTTCTCCACTGATCTCCAGTAGCATATTGGGCACCTACTGACCTGGGGAGTTCCTCTTTCAGTATCCTATCATTTTGCCTTTTCATACTGTTCATGGGGTTCTCAAGGCAAGAATACTGAAGTGGTTTGCCATTCCCTTCTCCAGTGGACCACATTCTGTCTGACCTCTCCACCATGATATCCTCACAAATTATTCTCTTGGCTTTGAACATATGGAATTATGTGGATTTAATAGATTGTAAGAGAATTCTAATTTATAAACCCAGTTTGTTCACATGAATTAGGAAAAACAGTAATAACTTATGCAGGAATATTTTTGAACATAGTTGAGCCAAAGAAGAAACAATTTTGTAGTGAGGTTGATAGCATATGTGAACATTTGACTAGGAAGTACTGACTCCATAAATCAATACTCAAAAAAACCCAAAAAACACTTTAATTAATGAATTAAGCATCATATCATATTATATCATGCTACTGTCCATAGAGTCACAAAGAGTCAGACATGACTGAAGCAACTTAGTACACATGCACACATAGGAATAGTACACAAAATAACATCACATATAGTTTACAATTCCAAAAGCATGATTCCTAAATGATTATTATCTGGCAAAAAGAGCTGGCGTCAACTGGGTTTGTACAAGGTCAATTGCCTGAATAACATGGAAAGAGTATATATATATCACATACCACACTTCCAGAGAAAAAAGCAATGCTTCTGTCAAATGGGCAACTTTACAATTACCTCCTTTCGCAACAGTGATTACATTTGGGCTTTACATGATGGGTGCAATGAAGCTGGAATTTACTGCCTGAATAATAGATCAAAGCAAATCAGAAAGTAATTAGTTGATAAAGCAAAGGGCTGGTTATCTGAATGACTTGGTTTATGAAACAGAAAGGAACACAAAACCTTTGACTTAAAGCTTTCGAAATAAAACAAGAGGAAAAACTATATGCAAGAGCAGTTTATCAGTAGGGAGGAAATCAACTACATCTATTCTTTTCTCTCGCAAATTAGGTCCCTTTCTTCATTTGTACTTCCTAATCTGAGAAACCATTTCCCTTCACTGAATATGTTTCTCAGGAGGCTGCATATTCATTTTCTGGATATTAGATACCCTATTTACCACAGCCTGTAGCCTGGAGACATTTGCTCTGCAGGGCTTTTCCACTTCCCTTTCAACACAGAGTTTTATAGTAAAAATGACTGATAAAGGGAGTGAGTGACAGACCCCTGTTGGGCAGCCAGTGATCACTACACATTTTGATTTTATATTATTATTATTTAGCATATTAAGTGCCCACTCTCTCATCATCATGGGTGACTACTCAGGGGGTAACAGAGCACTCAGCTTTGGGAGGACAGGGTTTAATATTAGGTTGAAAATGGTTAACAACAGGCTGAAGGCCTAACAAAAACACATTTAGAAAGTCAACCAGAGGGATTTTTATTTTAATGAAAAAGAATAATGAAAAGCCCTCTCTAGGCAGAGCAAATTTGACAAGGTTATTTAAACATATATGTAGGCTTTAATGTTTCAAAAGAGTCTTTTTTATTTTAAATAATGGGATTTAATCTAATTTGTGGGTTTGGGCCTGAGTCGCAGAGTGGTTGTAAGATAGTTTTAGAAAGCAAGACTCTTTTGCCTAAAGTAAGAGTTTAGAATAGATTTTAGGATGTTTGAGCTGAATGAGGACTTAGAGATGATCTAATTTGATCTCTTCACTCATTGGACAAGACACAGCAGTCCAAAAGTGTGAAATAAGTTCCCCAAGGCCAAGTCATCAGTAATACAACTGTAGTGAGAGTGACCATATGATGAGCCCTTACACAGCTCATGTTCGTTAGTAACCTTATTCTCACTGTCTGTAATCCTCATAATAGTCTGTGAGCAGGTATTATTATAAGCTGGAATCAAGATCCCCGGGAGAAATGTCAACAACCTTAAATATGCAGATGATACCACTCTAATGGCAGAAAGTGAAAATGAACTAAATAGTCTCTTAATGAAGGTGATAGAGGAGAGTGAAAAAGCTGGCTTAAAACTCAACTTTCAAAAAACTAAGATCCAGTCCCATCACCTCATGGAAAATAGATGGGGGAAAAAGTAGACATAATGACAGCTTTTATTTTCTTGGTTTCCAAAGTGACTGTGGACATTGACTGCAACCACGAAATTAAAAGACACTTGCTCCTTGGAAGAAAAGCTATGAAAAACCTAAACAGCATATTAAAAAGCAGAGATAATCACTTTTCCAACAAAGTTCTGCATAGTCAAAGGTATGGTTTTTCCAGTAGTCATGTACAGATGTGAGAGATAGACCATAAAGAATGCTGAGCACTGAAGAACTGATGCTTTTGAACTATGGTGTTGAGAGTCTCTTGAACTGCAAGGAGATCAAACCAGTCAGTCCTAAAGGAAATCAACCCTGAATATTCATTGGAAGGAATGATGCTGGAGCTGAAGTGCCTGCACTTTGGCCACCTGATGCAAAGGGCTAACTCATTGGAAAAGATCTTGATACTGGGAAAGATTTAGGACAGAAGGAGAAGGAGTAAGCAGAGAATGAGATGGTTGGATGGTATCATGGACTCAATCGACATGAATTTGAGCAAACTCCAGGAAACAGTGAAAGACAGGGAAGCCTGGCATGCTACAGTCCATGGGGTGGCAAAAAGTTGGACATGAATAAGTATTACTTGACTGAACAGGTATTATTACTGCCAGTCTGTAGACAAAAAACCAGAAACTCAGAGGAATTACCTAATTTACCAAAGGTCTCACAGTTAGAAAAAGGTGCTTGCGTGTGTGCTCAGTCTTGTTCGACTCTTTGCAACCATATGGCCTGTAGCCTGCCAGGCTCCTCTGTCCATGGGATTTTTCAAGCAATACCATTTGGATGCCATTTCCTACTCCAAGGGATCTTCCTGACCCAAGGATTGAACCCTTGTCTCCTAAGTCCCCTGCATTGGCATGTGGATTCTTTACCACTGAGCCACCTGGGAAAAGGTGACACATACATTTAACCTGTACAGTCCTAAGAATCCATTAACCACTCACTGTAACGGAAGGCAGAGCTCTCTGATGTTTTCCACAAGAACTTCAGCCTCCAGACACTGCGGTTTTGCAGATCCAGCCAGGCTCTGTCTACTAAAACCATCACTTGTCCTATTTCTTAGTTACTGATGCTGTAATTCAGACATCCCTGACTTGATATCTTGAACCTGCCCTTGTTTCCACTTCATCCTTAACTCCTCCAGATGTTAGATTCTATTCCCTTTGAATCCTGCCTGGGATGACCCTCATTCCTTCCCTCCTCCAGGCGGGGCTCTTGAGACCTCAGCTCAAGCCAATGCTCCTGATCTAGAATCAACTGAGAGGCAGGTCAGATGGAAATAAAAATCTACCGAATTCCAAATACAGGTATAACAGAAAGTGAGACAGAGGCCTAAGCCATGTTAGGCGGGGTCAGGGCTCCAGCTGGGACATACCTGATAAGTAATTGGAGAATTAAGGAAAGGGGCCAAGGCTAGTTTTTCAGACAGTTATCAAAGAAAAGAAAGAAAAGGGAGACACATATGCAAAGAAGGAAGAGGGGAAAAGGGAGGCTCTGGGACAAATCTGGAAGCCCAATGATTCAACTATAGCTGTGCCACCAAATCATAGGCTTGGTCTTTAGTCTGAATAAAGTTCATCTCTTTTGTTACCAGCTACCTTCTCATTTCTTGAAGAAACTGAACAAGTCACACCAGAGTTACCATGATCTCTGGGCCCCTTTCCTGATCAACTTGGTTGCATCCATCATGGGCCAGGTCAGTTTGGTCATCGTACTGAGCTACTGAAAGGTCTTTAGCTCCTGTGGTGTTATGCTTAAAGCTCTCCAGAGTCCCTACTTAGGTTCTTCTGTTTTATTGCAATATTAGGTTTAGTATCATCTATCTCATTACTTGAAAAATCACCAGGACATCAGGTAGCATGTCAGGTATAGACCGCCTGGTCCAGTGTGGATTCAAACTGATCTGGCTACTTCATCTGGAGAGCCACAGTGATTGCCTCACCTGTCTGCAGGTAAGACCTGTTGCAGATGGTCAGCACTGATAGGACCAACCTGTCTACCTTACCCCATACAAATGCCACCTTGGTGGGAGAATTGTGGTTTTTTAATTTTCCTCCATTATATTCTGAACCCACCTTTGACAACCACTATTAGCTTAGAAAAGCCTCTTAACCTCTTTCAACCTCAGTTTTGTTATCTCTTAAGCCTTATATACCCCAAAAGTTTTGTATGAAGAATGGATGAATATTTCTTTACAGCTTGTGGCTCCAACTCTGAAGTTCCCTTTGTTAGTGTATTAGTCGGGTTCTATAGAGAAACAGACCAATAGGTTGTGTGTATATTTGAGTGTGGATGGATGATGGATAGATGGATAGATTGGGAGATAGACTCATCATAAGGAACTGGCTCCTTATGGCAAGCAAGCCCCATGATCTGCAGAGTGAGTCAGCAAGCTGAGACACAGGAGCACTGATGGTAGAGTTCTGGTCTGAAGGCAGGCAGAACTCGAGACCTAGGAAGAGATGATGTTTCAATTAAAGTCTGAAGGTAAGAAAAAGGCTGATGTTCCAGTTTGAATGCAGTCAGCCAGAAAGAATTTTCACTTACTCAGGACGGTCAGCCTTTTTACTCTATTTAAATTTTCAACTGATAGGATAAAGCTCACCTGCAGTAGGGAAGGCAATCTGCTTTACTCAGCCTATCTAGTTAAGTGTTGATCTGACATAAAGACATACAGAAACACCCAGAATGATGTTTGACTCAGTATGTGGGTACCCTGTGGCCCAGTCAAGCTGACATGTAAAATTACTCTTCACATCTGGCAAACGTAAATATGCCAAACCTGAGCCAACTTCAGCCAGAAGATACATAGGGAAAGTTCATGTATGTATTTCCAATTTTTATGAGAAATTTTTATCTCAGGTAGTTCACATTTTGTTATTCAAACTTACAATCAATGTGCCTGAAAATCACCATTAATATGGCATAAATCATTAAAAATATGGGAACTTACAAAGGAAATTTAAGAAACCATAGCATAATAAAATTAATTTTCATTCTTAGGTAAGTTGATTGAGAATTTAATTAAGGGCAAACCAGTATGCCTATAGTATAAAGTTAACAGAGTCAAAGAAACAACTCTCAAAAAAAAAAAAAAGAAGTGTTTCTAATTTATTAAATCCCCTCTATGTTAAGTAAGATCTACTTATAGCATACTATATAAGCAACCCAGTAAATATAATTTGCTCAGCTTTTTCAAAAATGTTTCTGATAAGTTTCCGTCTAACAGATTGCTAAGGGAAGAAGTCACTAGAGGATAGAGGGCAGAATACTGCCAAGCGTTGCTGTGAAAAGCTGTAGAAGCAATCTTAGTGAACAGCTGTGCTTGAGAGTGAAGTTAATAATTAGACACCCAGGAGTCTAGCATTGGTTCTGGCACTGTTCAATACAGTGTATTTAATGAGGAGGAGGAGATACTGAAAGGCATATAGGGTCTGACTGCCAAATCTGCAATGACTGCTCTAGGTAAGTAGAGGATATCAGTCAAGAATGATGAAAGTGACCACATGAATTCCATGCTTGGTATTTTGGCAAAAATGAAAGCACCTGAAATTCAACTTTTATCAATTGTCATTCCAGCAGAAATTAAATCAAATCTCTCTGAAATCTCTTCTTGGAAGTACTGGTTAAAAGAAGATCTAATGTCTACCTGAATAGACAAGACAGGAATGCAGTTATAACAAATAAAGCAGTTACACAAATGCTGTTGTACAAATAAGAAATTTAACAAGTTATCTATGAGTTTCCATAAAATTGTAGTAACAAAGACAACTGATTTTTGGTTTCATTTGAAGGAGTCATTTTGAAGATGGATTCAGGAAGAAAGAAAATGATTCTAGATATTGAGAAGAAAAGTCATTGGTGTAAAACCATACAGGATTAAAGCTAGTTTGGGTGATTGTTGGATATTCTCATTGGCCTGCATTGCTCTAGGATTAAAGCCTGTGGCACAAATGACTTCACACGGAATTCAAATTTCCATGCCTATTATCCTTTACTCATACAGCCTCAAAATCTTCAGGGTTTCCTGGAGAGCTGAATGGAAGACTAGCATCAATCCTTTCCTATTTTCTTATCAATATGTCCTGTGCTATCTCGTGCCCAAGAGCCGAGAGAAAGGCACACTGCACCATTAGAACCAGTGTTTGGGTGCTCTCATGAGAAGCCTGCATGCCTAATGTTCCCTTAGCACTTCTGAAACTGCTTAAGCCTGATCATGAACATCTGCAACCACATGAGTTTTATGGAAGCTTCTATTTTTCGAAATTGGTCACAGCATTACTTTTGGTCCCATGTGCTTTTCCAGAATTTTGCCACTCTCTCATCAAGAAATAGATGCCCTGTATCCTCCCCTTAAACCTGGGAAGCTGCTGGCTGTCGAGAGCAATAGAGTAAAGCAGCAATGATGCTATATGACTTCCAAGACTAGATCACGGAAGGGATACGGTCTCCTGACTCCTCTTTAGAACCCTGGCACTCATAACCAGCCACCATATTGTGAGGGAACACAAGTCACACAGAGCGGACACTTGTTTCCACCAGGAGCCCTAGCTGAGGTTCCAGCTTACAACCAGCATGAATTGCTAGATGTGTAAAAAGAGAAATCTTCAGATCCTTCCAGGCTATACCTTTAGAAAGCCCGTAGCTGACACCTAGTTGAGCAGCAATGAGTTATCCCTGCCAAATCCTGCACAAAATGCAGAAAAGTGAGCAAAAGAAATGCTGTTAATGCTTTAAGCCTCTATTTTGGGGTGGTTTGTTATACAGCACTACATAGCAAAAACAATTCTCCTTCATCAGAGCCTCACATATTTCAACACAAAACTGAGGAGAATACCAACATCCCCAATTCTGTGTGGACTTTTGAACATAAATTTCAAGCATATGTCTGCCCAAATACTAAAGATGCCGTCATGATAGCAAGCCTCTCAGTTTCTGCCTTAGACTCTAAATAAGAAGCAGCTGAAGCTCCTTGGCCAGGCATCATGCTGTCATCTTCATCTCACTGTTTCTCCCCAGGGAACATTAACCCTAAATTTCCTCTTGGCAGATTCCTCTCTTGCATGCATCTTGGCTCATGTAAATAAATGCCTAGAGGTATGAAGAACATTTCAGATGGAAGAACCAGACTGACTGAAAACGAAAACCCCACTTCAAGCCCAAACCTACTCCCACTATTTTTTAATTAATTAATAATTAATTTTAATTGGAGGATAATTAGTTTGCAATATGGTTTTTGCCATATAAACCATCTTTGAGAAAGAAACCTTCTAAACGTCTGTGATTTCATTTTCTGTCATGGTAATGTCATTTTACATGGAATAAAGTGATCAGGAAATACAAATAAGAATAAACAGGACTTTGGAGCGAGAAACTTTCTCGTCAGAAGTGCACTTTATGAACATCATGGGGCTACAGTAGAAGAAACTTCAGGAATTCTGATAGCTTTTAGAAAGCTCTCATGCTACCAGTTCAACACCTAGTGAGGTAAGATAGGAGGGTTACAGAAAAAACCTCTTTATGCTTTATACAACTAAGAAGAAGCATCAGCTAAAGGGCTCTACAATAGTCAATTAGAGAAGCCTTGGAAGAGTATTCAAATAAGAGATCAGGAAGTGAACAAATCTCTTACTAAGAAATGAATGGGATCTAATATTTACTAAAAATCTCTGTGTAACCCTCACACCCCTACCGCATAAGACTGTGTGCACATTTTATGGCAGAGGATTTTCCAACACAAAGACTGTATTTCAAGAGAGCTAACTGAGATATTCAGAATTTGAAGTAGGTACAGTGATTTTATATTTGCCATTTTGCTGAACTAATCTCACTCAGCAATAAAAATTAGAGAAATGTAAATTTATATTCAAAATAAACATTTGAAAAGCATACATAATATAGTGGCCTAAATATCTCATACATCCATTTTAATAGTTTCATTTGGGGCTATGTTTGCTTTATAATTTCTAAAAAATTATGGGTTTTTAATTTTAATATCTAATTATAGCTAATAATAACTGTAGCTTTAAGCTATTCAGAACTCAATGGAGACAGTTGCTGTACTAATTGCTGACAGTATTTCACTTCATACTCACAACAACCCTTTGTTGTTGCTATCACAACAAGGTAGATACTGTTACTATTATTTTTTATCTTTAGAGGGCTTCCCTGGTGGTTCAGATGGTAAAGAATCTGCCTGCAATGCAGGAGACCCATGTGCAGTCCCTAGGTCAGGAAGATCCCCTGGAGAAGGGAATGGCAACCCACTCCAGTATTCTTGCCTGGAAAATGGACAGAGGAGCCTGGTGGGCTACGGTCATGGAGCTGCAAAGAGTCAGACATGACTGAGTTACTAACAATAAGAATTAATAATAGAAACTCACAAATAAAAGAATATTATCAAACCAACTTCATAGATGTTCCAGAGGATATGACCGAGGTTGACTGTAGAAAGTGACAATAATCTTTCACATGAACCTTTGCAATGCAACTTTGCAGCTCTTCCTATAGAGAGGAAGCATCCATTTACTCTGTCTCTATCTATACTGGACTTATGGCTTGTTTGATCAATCAAACATGGCACAAGTAAAGTTTTGTCAATTCCAAGCCTATGAAATAAAAGACTGGCAGCTTCCACTTTAACTCTTGAGACCAAATGCAGCCACCATTAAAAATAGCTCAGACTGGGCTAATATAAGAATAATAAGAGACTCTGTGGAAAGGTCCCAGCCTTCATCCATTTCAGATACATAGATGAGGACACATTAGACCCTCTAGTTCCAACTCAGAAGACCTCTCAGATGAATGAAAAGCATGAGTGATGTCAAGTAAGAGTAGCATAAGCATTCCACAGCCAGACCACAGAATTGTGACGCATAGTAAAACATTATTTTAAGTCAATAAGTTTTGGGATGGTTTATTATCCACAATGAATAGTCAACACAGTGAAATAAATGAATGCAAAAATAAGTTTGGCTCTTGTTGTCATAGTCCCCAAATGCCATTTATTAAATGTGATTCTTAAAGTTTAATCATGTCAAGGTTAGTCCCCCAAATTAATATACATGTTTACATTGACAGATTAATCAGCATTCTTATTCAGGGTCAGCTATAGATCAGACATTATACCTTACTCTTATCAATAGATAATAAATAATATTGTTACCTGCATTCTGTATTGATTACCTTGCCCGCAAGAACTGGTCTATTGCTTAACCACTTGTTTTGGCTTTGATTTTTCTCTCTGAAGCACCAGTGTCAGATTTTCCCATATCCCTCCAGTGGATGAAAGGGGAACCCTCATCCTTCGAAATCCCATCCCAAGTGTAAAAGCTTTGAGTCACACTCCAGGGTGGTGGGGGTTCAGAATTTAAAACCTTTAAAATAGCGTCATGTTTCATGAGAAAGGCAATAAATACTGAGGGGGAAAAAAAAACTTGTACTGAATCTAATTTACAGTCCAGTCACACTTGAGCCGCCCGTGTCACTTAGTTAAGAACTAAACACAACCTTGAGGGGTCACTGGTTCAGTGTTTTTTAAATGCTGTTTTTAATCCACAGATGTTTTCTTTCTTTCCCTTATGCCTTATTTTTCCCCAAAGCAAAACAATTAAAGAATTCCCCAGCTTAATAATGATTTAGTTAAGTATTTTATTCAAATATTCAAAATTGTAAGTGGAAGAATAATTTTTTTTTTTCTTTCAGGTAATCTTTTGCAGTGGTGTGCGGTAAATGTTTAATGAGCAGTTCTCAGGGGAAGAATGTGCACATATATGCTGCTGCTAAGTCACTTCAGTCATGTCCGACTCTGTGACTCGGTGTGACCCCATAGATGGCAGCTCACCAGGCTCCCCCGTCCCTGGGATTCTCCAGGCAAGAACACTGGAGTGAGTGGGTTGCCATTTCCTTCTCCAATGCATGAAAGTGAAAAGTGAAAGTCAAGTCGCTTAGTCATGTCTGACTCTTAGCGACCTCATGGACTGCATGCAGCCTACCAGGCTTTTCCATCCATGGGATTTTCCAGGCAAGAGTAATGGAGTGGGGTGTCATTGCCTTCTCCGGTGCACACATATACATGAACATAATTTTCTATAAGTTTGTTAAAAGATATGTGGCACAAAATTTATGAAAAATAAAATACAAAATACTGTTATTGTAAATTACACAGCCAATTGATTCTCACAGAATGCTTCCATTAATGTTTGCCAAAGTCTTTTCTCCATAGCCAAACTATGGGGAAAATTCACTCATTATTTGATAAAGAGAGTCCAGTCATTCTTTTCTCAAAAAATTTATCGTTAAATGTGACATGTGATGTGCAATTAAACTAATTCTCACTTTTGCACAAATTCTAAGCATAAAATTAAACCCTCCTTCACCTTCAGCACTAGACATGATACGCTTTTAAGTTTAATCATCATTATTAACATTTTCTTCCTCTAGGCATTTTCTTAAGCCTAGACAATCAACAAAACAATAAATCAAACCTTTATCATAGCACTTATCAATTTCTGTGATGTAAATACTCTGGCCATGGCTGGCTTCTACCAACATGACATCACTGAATTCCGACTTGGAAGGATGTATGCAGTAGCACATCATTAAATAGCTTTTCCACATTCGAAGATGTAAGTAACCTTAAGAAGTCAGTAAAATCCTGAGAAAAGGATGAGGTTAGGACATTTACTACCTTTGCATTTAGTATAATCTTAATTTTAACTCTGTATAATTTAAATAGTGATTATGATTAATGGTTTGTAAAATTTTGTGAGCCTGTATCAACTGGATCCAGTATATAATGTCTATGAGCAGTTGGGTGAAGGTTGTTATTTTTGTTTTAATTTCTAAACAAGAAAATAATTTCTCATCAAGGCTATCTCTAGGCTAAAGTTAGACCCAAGCAGAAAGGAACAGGATATGAGAACTAAATTTAGAAACAGAAAATCCACAGCCTTGTATGTGGCTATGAAATTCTTTTTTATCTTAATATCTTATATTCCTATTTTCTTATTCTATTCTTTGAGGATATAAAAAATAAATGGGTTTTTACATATATACAAATCTGTTCCATCACAAGCTCAATACCTATTTTACTGTGACAACTGTAGTTCTTAAAATATGGTTTTATTTTTCATTATCCAATGACAAAACTCCTAAAATAACGGAAAAAGATAAACAATTTGAATTTAGGAAGAATGGTAATATATAAAAGGAAATCAGGGAAAATGCTTAAAATAATGAATATCAACATTAAAACATCCTCATTTCAATCTAATCACAGTGTAGGTCCAGTCAGTGGTCATGCCTCACAGACAAGCAGCCTCCATCCAGTTCGACAAACCCACAAGTCCAGAAACCCTTGTGTTCTCCTCTCTCCCCTGATCAGATAAAAACCTTCCTGATTCCTAACACCAGGCTCCAGGATGGAACAGGCTGAGATGAATGCCTCTGACACTCTAGCACTGAAGCTATGCTCAGGAGAACTCCTAAAGAACTCATTAACACTTCAGGTTAATATACTATTTGCCTACTAAAGTATCCAGAGAATGCTCCTCTGTATTTACCAGTTGAACACTCAGAACCTCCACAAAGACAGGACATATTCAAGTTGGAATTTTCACACTTAACTCTGGCCAAGTTTCTAAGTGAAAAGCTAAGCACTGATTTAAGTAAATTCTTTTATTTCCTTGGCTTTTTTTGGCTGCAGGCACATGGTTTCTTTGGGACCTTCTTTGAAAGTAAAATGCTGTTTCTGCTCTAAAGTCATTTATGGCCTTTACCTTCATTTCCCGTGTTTTGGTCTTTGTATGTCTTTCCAACCCTCCTTCCTAAACTGTAATTTCACTGAGAAAAGAGAGGTTTTCTTATTCTTTGTGTCCTCTAACAGTCTTAGAGAAATGTAGTGCACAAATCGGGCTTCCCTGGTGGCTCAGATGGTAAAGAATCTGCCTGCAATGCAGAAGACCCAGGTTCAATCCCTGGGTCGGGAAGATCCCCTAGAAAAGGGAATGACTACTGACTACAGTATTCTTGCCTAGAGAATTCCATGGACAGAGGAGTCTGGCAAACTCCACAGCTCAGCAACTAACACACACGAATACACATTGCATAAATCATAATCAATGTTCTGTAAAGTATCTTGCAGGACTCATGTAAGGCAAGGCCTGAGCTCTTTGGCTTATATTTTACAGATGCACAAGACTGAAGAGTATCCAACTCACTAGTTCCTTTTTTTAAGAAGCAAACTTTGTTCTTACTTTTTGGCCACACCTCACAGCATGTGGGATCTTAATTCAATGACCAGGGATTGAACACGTGCCTCCTGCATTGGAAGGTGAAGTCTCAACCACTGGGCCACCAGGAAAGCCCCTCGTTCTTTCCTTTTATGTCCAGGTGAAACAAGTACCTTAATCAAGCAAATAAATCTTGTATTTATTTAAAGATGTTTTTCCTGTGTGAATGGAGTGTTTTTTATTTGACAAATAGATGAAGCACAGTATCAGGAAACAGAAATTTCAAGCAGGTCAATTACAAGTGTCAAAATGAAGTCTAGAAAAAGCATAAACCAACTTAAGTGATGAATTAAAGAGAATGAATCTTTTATAATCTTACAGGGTAAATACTGTAGTTGGCGAATTCAAGTCATGTTAGAGATTTTTGCCTCTTCACCTTCAGTTTGTAGACTGCTTTCTCTACATGCTTATCTCTTGTTAATATATGAAACACTGAGGACACAAAAATTAGTAAAATATTGACCCTATGTTCAAGGAGCCACAGTCAGAAAAGAAACTTCATTCCTGACTAGGAAGAAACTGCCAGTATTTCTGTGTCGAGCCAGGAGAACAGCACGGAAAGCATATGGAACATTTACTCTGTGCTAGACACTGGCTAGGTGGTTTGTACGCCTTCTCTCATTTGCTGCCACGCTTCCTGTATGCTACGTCACTACTGTGCTGGATTATATGGTGGTGGGTCTGATCTTCTCAGTGGGCAAACAAACTCCTGTCTTTAATGCTCCCATAGTATCTTAGAAAAGTAAGTAAAATCTGAATGAAACATTTTCCAAACTGAATTTTATTTTCTAGTAGGCAAAGAATTGCTTCTTTTATCTCCTTTAGATTTTTTTCTTTATTTGTCCTTTATAGTTTCCCTTTCAATTCTATGCCAACTCTCTTTTAAAAGTTCTTAATATCCCACTCACCTCTTACACGGAGAAGGCAATGGCACCCTACTGCAGTACTCTTGCCTGGCAAATCCCATGGACGGAGGAGCCTGGTGGGCTGCAGTCCATGGGGTCGCTAAGAGTCGGACATGACTGAGCGACTTCACTTTCACTTTTCACTTTCATGCACTGGAGAAGGAAATGGCAACCCACTCCGGTGTTCTTGCCTGGAGAATCCCAGGGATGGGGGAGCCTGGTGGGCTGCCGTCTATGGAGTCACACAAAGTTGGACACGACTGAAGTGACTTAGCAGCAGTAGCAGTAGCACCTCCTACATGCTCCTAATACTTGTGTATCATATGCATTCATGTTTTGTCCATCATCACACTGATAATAGTAGATATGTATTTAGTGAATATATTTATATGTCTTCCCTCTATATATTCTTATGTTTTAAATTCAAATGATACTAAATGGCAAAATATTTAAGAGGAGATTCAATGCTTGTGTAAGCCCACTAGGTCAAAGGTATTACATAATAAATTAGCCATCATTGGTACCATAATAATCTTGCCTCCCAAATTACCCCAAACTCAGTGACTTAAGAGTATTTACTTTTCTTGCCAGTGGGTCTGTGAGTTGGCTAAGTCATCTTTGCTTCAGGTTGAAGTTTGGAGTTTCAGGATTTCCCCACCTATATTCATTATAAATCATTCTAGGTTGAAGGGACAATGAGTTCTCAGGGCATGCTATTTTCATGACAGATCATAAGCGTGAAAGAATAAGCTCTAAGGTTTCTCTTAAGGCCTTAGCTTAAAACTGGCACACTGTCATACCTGCCCTCATTCCATCCACCAAAGTAAGCTGCAGGATGAAGCCCAGGTCAGTGGGTAACAAGTGTACGCCACCCACTCTTGTGCATTGCAAGACTGCATGGTGGAAGAGAATAAAGACTGGGGAGCAGTCCAGTCCACAACACGTGGTTCACTCATTCTCCATGTAGGGAGGTGTTATACCTCCACTATAAATATGAGTAAGCTGAGGCTCTGAGGAATGGAATAAACAAGCCAAAGTCATAAAGCAAATTACAAGGCAAGTAGTAATTGGAATAAGGTATAGTTTTGACTTCATAAACCACATATTATTTTCATGACAGCAGTAATCTCTTTTATAATGCTTATATTACTATTTTTGAAAATAATAGAAAAGTTGAGATTTTTCAGGTGATGAAATCTTTTTGCTATAAAATGGATAAAGATACAAATAAAAATGAAGGTACTTATAGTGGATAGTATGAATCACTCCTCTGTTCTTAGACCTAGAAAGAAATGGAATTGGCCTGTCTTTCCATTGTTACATAAATTATCTATTGTGGATGCAGTCACTGGAGTCCACACAGCATACACTGTTAATTAGCCATGTGTGGTGCTTAAAATAAAGCTTTTCATGAGGCTTGTAAAATTAATTTAACTTTCTCTTTCTACATAAAGAAGTACTGTAAAAAAAAAAAAAGTAACTACAGTAACACTGGGATAGCAGTTTTAATGCAGTTCTTCAAAAACAAAGATGAGAACCAACAGAAGGCAAATTTTCATTAATATTCTATGAATTGGGAGATAAATTTATTGTGACTTAAAGTTTATATTCAATGAGAGGATCACCTTGGACCAACACATTCACCTGAAGTGCCTTCTCTACAGAGAAGGGGTTTATACTCATGACTTTGGCTTCTAAGCAATATTCTCTAATGCATTGTTTTCCAAATTTGTCACCTCTTAAAAACCACCTTGGTTTGCTTGTTAAAATTACAGATTACCAGGTTACTTAGCTGGAGAAACTGATTTAACAGACAGAGTATACTCTGAAAACTTGAATTTTTACATATTGTTCCTGATAGTTCTCATGATCAAACAAATATGGCAGTTAATGGATCAAAAAACTCAGTAGCTTTAAGGGAGACACTATACCAATTCTTTAAAATCTCAGGACGGAAGTTGAGAAAATACTTCCCAACTCATTCTGTGAGGCTAGTCTTCCCTAACACCAAAACCAAACAAAGACATTACAAGAAAAGGAAACTACTAATTAATATCTCTCATGAATATAAATGGAAAAATCCTTAACAAAATATTAGCAAATTAAATTCAACAATGCATAAGTACATACAACCAAGAGGGATTTATATCAGGTATGTAAGGCTGATTCAACTTCTGAAAATCAATTAATATAATCCACTACATCAACAGACCAAAAAACAAAAAAGAAAAAACTCACATTATCACATCAATAAATGCAGAAAAAGCATTTGACAAAACCCATTATCTCTGGGAGATGGTGAAGGACAGGGAAGCCTGGAGTGCTGCAGTCCATGGGGTCGCAAAGAGTTGAACACAACTGAGCAACTGAATAACAACGAAAATGACACCTATGCATAATAAAAACTCTCATTAAACTACAAATAGAGGGAGAATTTCTCAACTTGATAGAGACTATCTGTAAAACCCTATGGCTAGTATTATACTTAATGGTGAGAAACTCAAAGCTTCTTTACTAATATCAGGTACAAGGCAAGGATGTCCCTTCCCATCACTCCTTTTCAACATTATGATGAATGTCCTTGCTAATTCAATAGAGCTAAAGAAAAGGAAATAAAATATACACAGATTGAGATGGAACATAAAACTGTTTTTGTTCATATGTGGCATGACTGTCTATATAGAAATTTCAAAAAAAAAAAAATTAGCCCCAGAATGGGACTAATAAGTGATTGATTATAGTGAGGTTTCAGGATACAGAATTAGTATGCTAAAGTCAGTTGATTTTCCTTTACCAATAATGAACCAGTGGAATTTAAAATTAAAAATGCCATTTATATTAGCACCCCTCCAAATATTTAAATACAATTCTAACAAAATAAATGCAAGATCTATATGAGGAAAACAAAACTCTGATGAAAGAAATAAAAAAAAACTAAATGGAAAGATAGAGTTCCTAGATAGAGAGACTCAACATTATCTAGATGTTAGTTGTTCTCAATTTAGTCTATAAATTCAATGTAGTCCCACTCAAAATCCTAGCAAATTATTTTATGGATATTGACAAACTGTTTATATGGTTTGGCAAAAGACCCAGAGTAGCCAACACTACATTGAAGAAAAACAAAATTGAAGAACTGACATTACTTGACTTCAAGGCTTATTATAAAATTACAACAATCAAGATAGTATGGTATTGCCAAAAGAATAAACAGGTTGATCAATGGGAAAGAATGAAGAGCATGGAAATAGATTCACATAAATAAAGCCAACTGATCCTTGAAAAAGGGAACAAAGGCAATACAATGGAGCAAAGGTAACCTCTTACAAGTGGTACTGGAAAAACTGAACAAAAAAATGAATTTGGACACACACCTTACATGTTTTACAAAAATTAACTCAAAATGGATCACAGACTTAAACTTTAAATGGAAAAGTGTAAAACTCCTTAGAAGATAACATAGGTGAAAACCTGGATAACCTTGGGTATGGTGATGATTTTTTAGATGCAACACCAAAGGCACAATTCATGAAAGACATAATTCACTAAAATTAAAAACTTCTTAACTGAAAGACAATGAGAAGAGAATGAGAAGACAAGCCATAGACTGAAAGAAAATATTTGCAAAAGACAAATTTATAGAAGACTGTTATCCGAAGATTTTAGCACTCAACAATATAAGAAAACAATTAAAAATGGGCCAAAGACCTTAACAGACACCTCACCGAAGATGATGCAGAAATGACAAAAAAGTAATTGAAAAGAAGCTCTACGTTACATGCTATCAAGGAAATGCAAATCCCACTGCATACCTCTTAAAATGACCAAAATTCAAGACAACCAAATACTGTTGAGAATGTGGAGCAACAAGAACTACTATTCATTGCTAACTGGAATGTAAAATGATGCAACCACTATGGAAAACTTAGTAGTTTTGCATGCAACTAAAAATACTCATCCAGGCTGGATGAACCACAAGCTGGAATCAAGATTGCCAGGAGAAATATAAAAAATCTTTGATATGTGGATGATACCACTCTTATGGCAGAAAGTGAAGAGGAACTAAAGATCCTCTTAATGAGGGTGAAAGAGAGTGAAAAACCTGACTTAAAACTCGACATTTAGAAAACTAAGATTATAGCATCTGGTCCCATCACTTCATGGCAAATAGAAGAGGAAAAAGTGGAACAGTGACAGGTTTTATTTTCTTGGGCTCCAAAATTACTGCAGCCATAAAATTAGAAGACCTTTCCTCCTCGGAAGAGAAGCTATAACAAACCTAGACAGCTTATTAAAAACAGAGACGTCACTTTGCTGACAAAAGTCCGTACAGTCAAATCTATGGTTTTTCCAGTAGTCATGTACAGATGTGAGAGAGTTGGAGCATAAAGAAGGCTGAGGATTGAAGAATTGATGCTTTCAGGTTGTGGTGCTGGAAGAAGACTCTTGAGAGTCCCTTTGACAGAAAGGAGATCAAATCAGTCAATCCTAAAGGAAATCAACCCTGAATATTCGTTGGAAGGACTGATGGGAGCTGAAGCTCTGATACTTTGGCCACATGATGCAAAAGAGCCGACTCATTGAAAAAGACTCTGATGCTGGAAAAGAGTGAGGGTAGGAGGAGAAGGAGCAACAGAGGATGAGATGGTTCAACAGCATCACTGACTCAATGGACATGAATCTGAGCAAACTCTGGAAGACAGTGGAGGACAGAGCCTGGCATGCTGCCCATGGGGTTGCAAAGAATCAGACACAACTTAGCAACTGAAAAACAACAATAATGACAACAAAAACAAACAACAACAAAAATAAAGTGGGCTAATTATGAAAAGACATGGAGAAAAGTGCACATTATTAACTGAAGGAAGCCAATATGAAAAGGTTACATAATACATTATTCCAAATATATGACATTCTGGAAAAGACCATGGAGACAGTAAAAAAGATCAGTGGTTGCTAGGGGTATGAGCAGGAGGAGAGATGAACAGTCAAAAGTTTGTTTAAGGCAGTGAAAATACTCTGTATGATTTTATAATAATGGATGTATGACATTGTCCACTTTTGGAAACTGTGAGTCCAGAACACTGAGTGAACTCTGAGGTAAACAGTGATTATGATATATCAGTGTAGGTTCATTTTTTTATAAAATTGTACCGTTCTGGTGAGTGATGCTGAGAATAGAGAGGCTATGCCTGTATGGGGGTAAGGGGTATATGGGAAATTCCTGTACCTTCCTTTTAATTTCATTGTAAACATAAAACAGCTCTACAAAAATAAAGTGCTTTTTTTAAACTGAAAAATTCAAAACCAAAAACCGAAAAACTGAGCAGTCATGATTTATGTTGTATGATTGTTCTTCACAGCATTTATATTTTAGAGAAAAGCTGATGTTTTAAGAATTTGTCTCACATTATTCTTAAGCACTTTCTATTTTCTAACTTCAAAATTATATTGTAAATGCATTTTGAATTGCAATTATACTTTTGTAATTCTATTTGGAGGAAGTCATGACATTTTTAAATCTTGAATTTTGTGTGTGTGTATCCAGTTGTTTAAATTCTCTCATACATCATCCTATTCTCCTTTTTTTTTTTTTTTCCGTTTCTTTTCCATTGCTTGATCTTTTACCTCTTGGCCCAGATTCTCCTACAGCATCCTCCTGAGTTCCTCTCCAAACTACGTGGACGCAAGTAACCTCACTTGGTTACCCTCTTCCCTCGGCACTGCGTCCCTCCTTCAGATAATAGCAGCCGCCTTTTTCTGCATTTTCTCTCAATAGATTGAGGCATGAGCGTTATAGGTTGGTTATTAACACAAAATTAATATAGAAACAGGAAAATCTGGTGGGATGACAAGTAGGTCAATACCTGTAAAAGGAATATCAGAAAAATGCTATAATCATGTCAGAATTGTATTGAGATTACATTTAAGGTAGGGTTGGGATTGGATTTATTTTTAAACCAAATCTCTTCTTGTGGTCATTTGTGGACTATGTGCATGATCCGCTGAATGCCAGTTTGAAATGAGATTATGTATCTTCCATCAGCAGCAATTGTGTAGAATGCTTGAGTTTGGCCTTATTGTTTTATAAAATGCTTATTGAAATGATCCTTTTAGATATGCATCCAGCTATAACTTGATCCAGCTATAACTTAAAATGTATCATCACGAACATATTATGGTGAATGGCAAATTACTATGAAGGACAGATATCTTAAATCTATTTCCTGTCTAGGCTGCTGATTGGCTGCCACTATGGTCAAGTCCTTCAACTTTTTCTGCCTCAAATTTGGGACTGCAACACAAATGAGCTGATGTATAACATGTTTCTTGTAAAACAGCTGTATTCAAAATTCTAAGCTTAATCATTTGTGATTGTTATCTAAGCAGTTAGAAGCAAATGAAAAAGTCAGTCTTTGGCAGAACTAACAAATTAGCAGTGATATGTCCAAGAAGAGATCTAGATGGTATATCTTTTCTTTTCATGTTTCTTTCTGCAATCCAAAAGATTTTTTTCTTTCTTTTCATTGTACCAAAGATTCATGGGATAGGATATCAGCTTGAGAAAGAGATTGTTAAATCGTTGAATTCCACCCCCATGCCTGCCAAAAAAAAAAGCATAACTCTAATACCTATATCATTGTGGCCATGCATATATTGTGTGATAACCAACAATGTCTGCCTCATTACTGAGAAGTTTCTTTTTTTCGTCTCATACTGAGTGAAAAATTGCTATACTGCAGGTTTCATTCACTAGTTATTTATGTACTTGTTTATTCAATGCTCTGCATCATTATTAGAAAAATGTACACAAACAGGACAAAATAAATTTAAACAAAGGAAGAAATGAGAGAAAATAAAAGGAAAAATAAGGTAATACCAAGAATTATTACATAAAAGACTTTACTTGATCTTGTACTTTTGCTAAAAATGGGATATTAATTTGGTCCTGAGATTTCTAACAGGTAACCATTGATCTGACTTTGGTCAGCTCCCTGAAGCTACGCATAATAAATCAAGTCCTTTTTCCATAAGGAAATCCTTCAAATACCCAAAATAAGTTCTGAGTCCTTTAGGCTATATCAGAATGAATAATCTCATGTGTTGCCCAGAAAACATTATTAATTTACTTCACCTTTGTAAGAAAATTTTAGTCTGTTCTATTGCTTCTCTGCAAAAAGACTCTAGGGCATTTGATTCCTAACTTCATTCCATTTAATTTTTAAAAATAGAGCATTTTTACATGAAATTGAGCCATTTGAAGGTGAACTATAGCAAGTCCATGATGGTGGTTTAGTCACTCAGTTGTGTCCGACTCTTTGGGACCCCACGGACTGTAGCTGGCCAGTCTCCTCTGTCCTTGGGATTTCCCAGGTAAGAATGCTGGAGTGGGTTGCCATTTCCTTCTCCAGAGGATCTTCCCAATCCAGGGATCAAATCCAGGTCTCCTGCATTGCAGGTGGATTCTTTACCAACTGAGTCACCAAGGAAGTCCAAGATGGTACTAAAGCCCACCTTTAAAACTTTCTATCCTAACCTAGGTGAAATCAGGACCCATTTTTACATTCCTTCCTACAGATTTACAGTAGCTTGCATAGTCTGAGAGTCATTTTAACACTAAGGACTTATTAGTCATTGGTTTTCCTTCCTGGCTTGATAGAACTACATTAAAACCATTTTAGACCTATTTTTTAAAATTTCTGAACAAAAATGTAATTTAAAAAAATTGTATTTTAAAAAGTTAAAATTAAACAAAAAATGAAAATTACGATCAAGCACTGGGTATTAGCATGATTTGGCATAGATTATCTGTCATTCCTACAATGTCAGCATTGTAATTCAATCTTTTTGACTGTCAGGTATGCTAAACCTTCCTCTTCTACTTTCTCTGAAATGAAGGAGACCTGAGTTTGATCCCTGAGTTGGGAAGATCCCCTGGAGAAGGGAACAGCTACCCACTCCAGTATTCTGGCCAGAGAATTCCATGGACTGTACAGACCATGGGGTTGCAAAGAGCTGGACAGGATTGAACGGCTTTCAGTTTCACTTTTCTCTTCCATGTATGTTTTCTTCCAAAATTAGGCATTTAGTGAAGTAGAAATCGTCAGACAAAGTCTCTCCCTCAGCAGAAGCATAGGATTGTCTGAACTCCCATGTTCCAACTTCCAGTGAACATCTATGAGCATATTTGTGAAAAAGAAACTATAAAATCTTTTAGTCTATGGTCAGTAGGATCAGATTCTGCCTGAGCTTTTGAATTGTGAAAAGTTTTAAAATATATTCAAGCCCATCCACATCCCCACCCACCCACTGCTACTGTAGTCTGAAAACAACCAGTGTCTTTGTCTGCAATGATCCCACAGCATATCAATCTGAACAACATACCATCTGGCAGTTTTAATATGTTTAAATGTCCCTCATATTCAAGTGGCAATTATGCATCAGCCAGCTGTGATCTTCATCTAATTCATCACCAGTTTCTTCTCAGAGGTCTTTCAATTCGACAATCTGGAAAGATTCAAGATGAACAAAGACGTCATAGATGAGAGGTAAGTATGCTCCCCATGCTTGTGCCCACAGTAATTAGAGTTCAAAAGTCTCAAGAGACAAAAATATTGGTACAGCTACCTCATGAACTAACAGCAAGCCCTCTATGAATCTTGTTATTATTGTAATTGCTCTAGCACCAAAGATTTCACAGTGGTGTCTCCTGGAATTTATTTTCACCTTCAACCTCTCAGAAATAAATGGCTCAAAGTTATAAAGCCATTTTTGATACAGTGGTGATGGTACACACAGCAAGTAATGCAGTATTCAGTCATCTTGGTAACAAGATTCAAGCAGAGTCCAGAGTTCAAGCACAACTCTCATATATTGTTTTTGAACATGGCTCCCTAGCTTTCCACAGCATTCAGTTACCAGAGCAGTAAAACACAAGTTTTCTTTTTTTTTCATACTTGCGTATAGACACAGTGATTTGAGAGATAGTCCCATACTTCTGACCAAGAGAATATTAGACTTTTAATATTCATCCAAGATACTTTGGGAAATCCTACGATTGCAAAAACTGAAAATAAATAAATAAATAAAGCAGTCAGAATTCCAGGAAGAGAAATATAACTGTGCAAAAAAGGCATGGTCCAAATAAAAGGCAAACTGTAATACAGCAGCATGAGTTTGAATGATTGGTGAAATATATACTAAAAAAAAAAACTTGAATTTCATACAAATTAGACTATTTTGTGAGTCATAAGGGCTGTGACCCTGGAACTGAAGAAAAGCATATGTTATCATTATAAACTACTTGGGTATATAGTGAACAAAGCATACTTCTCATAATGATGTAAGCACTTTTTTTTTTTTAATTTTAAGATCAATCTATGGACAAATCACAGAAATCATCAAACTTGACTGTGCATAGTTCATTATGAGTTTCCAGATAGATGTAATAAGAATAGACAGATGAAATATATCCTCTTCTTCCAAAGTGGAGAACAAAGTATTGTATATGATTTATGGAATAAGAAATAAATATTTAAATTATGTGAATAGAAATTGAAGTGAAAAAATGGACAGTGGCAAAAATATATATCAGCAACAAGTTGGAGACAGAAATGGGTGAATGAGAAAATTTGCATTTCATATAGTAGGAGATAATTTTAAGTCATTTCTAAAGTCGATATTTTGAGCAGTATAGTAGCATGGTTATAGGATTATAGAGATATCACCAGATGAACTCAGTAGAGAAATGGGAACAAATAGTTGTTTCTGAGGAGTGGAGCTGGGAATGGAAAGGATGGATTAGGAAGTTGTTGCTTTTCCATTATAAAATGTTCTGTATTCTCTGCATATAAATAGCCATGTAACTAAATTTTTTTCAAAGCTATCCTTGCCTATTTACTCTGTATATTCAACAGAAACCCAAATAGGCATCTGCCATTGAAGCAGAAACTAAGGGAGGGACCAAGGCTTTCTTCAGAGCCAAAGAGATGTCATAAAATTTACCTGAAGTGCATGGCTAGGTGGGTAGAAATCAACACAAGAACGAAGAAAAAAAAAAAAAATAGCCTTAAATTTCTGTTTTTAGTCAAAACAAAGTTAACTTTAGTCTTAAGTTAGAAGTGCCACTATATTTAGTAAAAAGAAAAACTTTCAAGATCTATAGAATAATTTGTGCTTCTAACCACCCCCACACAGCCTCTCTGCAATGAATGTGACTCAGCTATACTGGAACCCTGAGGAAGAAATGCGTTTAGGGAACATAAAAATATGATACATATATACAATGGAATATTACTCAGCCATAAAAAAGAATGAAATAATGACATTTACAGCTGCATAAATGGATCTAGATATTGTCCTACTAAGTCAAAGAAAGACAAATACATTATGATATCACCTATATGTAAAAACTGAAAAAAAAAAGGTGGTACAAATGAACTTATATACAAAACAGAAATAAAGTCACAGATGTAGAAAACAAACCAATGGTTATTAGCGGCTTGGAAGGATAAATTAGGAGATGAGATTGGGATTAGAATATACATACTACTATATGTAAAATAGGTAACTAATAAGGACCTACTGTGGAGTACAGGATCATTACAGAGTATACTCAATACTCAGTACTCTGTAATGACCTATACAGAAAAGAATCTAAAAAAGTATGAATATATGTATATGCATAACTGATTCAATTTGCTGTACACCTGAAACTAACACAAGATTGTAAATCAAATATACTCCAATAAATTAAAAAAAAATAGCATAGATAAGAATGACATCATAATTTCTTTGCTTGTGTAGCACATAAACTTCTAGAGGCTCAGATTTTTTTGATTATTGATACTAATTTATCTTAAGTTGGGGAGTTTGAAAAAAGTGCAGTTATTTCTTTCAAAATTAAATGACTTCTTAGAAGGTCACACAGTCAATGGAGAATGCAGGCCTCAGATACAAGTGATGTGATTCAAATTCAGTGTTCAGTTTGCTAGACCTGACTCACAATAATAATAGCCACCCTTTATTGAACACTAACTGTGCACGTCTCTGCACATGACTCATTTACTCATCACACTGCCCTATTATCATGCTCACCTACCAGTAGTACTCATTTACTGAGGAACAGAGAAACTAATTCACCCTTGCAGGCTTGAGACAAGTAATAAATCTAGGATTTGAACCCAGAGATCACTTGCATAACAGGGTTAGATCGGAAGTGACTGCAAAATCATTTTAGTCTAACTTCTTCATTATATAATAGAGAAAAGCCTGGATTATAGAGGAAAATTGACTTGTCCAAAATTACACAGCTGGTTAGTAACAGAGCCAAGACTAGAACCCACATATTCTGGCTTCCAGTCCAATTCTTTTTCAACCACAGAAGGTCAGAAAATGTTAAACTTTGTAAGACTCTGCAGCCCATCTGGGTTTTTGAAGTGCCAGTACTGCAAGTCTCAATACTAAGTTAACTTTCAGTCTGAAGATATTGAATACTACAACTTTCACATTTGGCAGGCCCATGGGATGTCATGGAAAATCACTGCACCAAATGGTACAGCCTCCCATACTCAATAGCACCGCTCACACCCAAAAATCAAAATTTCCAACTTGGAAGTGACATTTAAAAAAAAAAAAAACATCAGAATACTTGTTGTTCAGATGCCTTTAATTTTAAAGAAACATTTCTTGGAATTTATTTATGGTTGAAACCTAAAGTGAAATTTGTATATAGGGAAATTCAGGTACAGGAAAATTAAAATACAAAGTCATGAATTTAATCCAGGGGTATTTTCTACTGATGCTCTTAAACTGGTGGTTAATTGAACAATACAGCTCATGCTTGTGGCCTGTGGCTTTATTTACTAAAGTATGATGTTTCCACTCAATGAAAAAAACTGTGTGGTGAAGATATCGATATTATACAAAAGAATTTGAAACATCAAAGGCAACAAATACACACAAGGAAATCACAATACCGTTTCACAAAAGTCCTCAAATGGCTCTTTATTTGTGATATTAACAACTGCTGGGTCCATTCAAACTTTCACTGTAAGGAAACATTTGTGAAAAGAAAGTTTGCCATTAATTTCATTGTGACTTACAATAAGATCCTGGAAAAACTTGATAATAGGAAAGAGATAAAAAGAAAAAAAATGGAGAATGCAGTGGAATTAAAAGAGATGTCAGGCAATTACCTCTCTATTCTGGGAACCTGACAGATTAGGAGGAGAATAGCTGGGGAAGTACAAAAGAATATCTGAGCTCAGTACTTACAGTAAAACCTCCTCTTTGAAAATCTGTGCCATGTTTTGGATTATGCACTAAGCATTTACAGCTCTCAGATGTCCATGTATCTACCGTAGATTGCTTAAGGAAAGAAAGAAAACGAAACTGAAAAGGTCTCTTTTCTTGGATATGCCTCCAAGAATGCCAAACAAATGTATTTCCAGACCTGATTCAAATGCAGCCTCATGGAATGTTAACTGTCAAACGGTGCCAAGTTACCTTCTTGAAAAGTCCAGGTATTCCTAATACTTCCCAAAACACCAGTCTTTAATGTTTTATCTTTTTTTTTTTAATAGTATCTTACACTCTTATCTTGTCTAGTCAAAAACATCTTTGAGATATCTGACTATCTGGAAGACTCCATAAATTACCTGAAGCTGACTTTGGCAGTAAATCAACAAGAGAAGTAATTTACTGCTTCCTTCTTTAGCCTCCAATATTGTGAATATTGAATTTTACATAGTAGCATGCCCATGAAGATTTCCCTTCAGCTCAGAAGAAATAATCTATAGCTGTTATAACTGCATTCTTCCAAAATAAAATAATAATTATTAAAATCAGGCAGTAGGTTGGTGGGAATATAAATTGGTACAGCCACTATGGAAAATAATATAGAGGTTCCTCAGAAAAATAAAAATAGAATTACCATATGATCCAGCAATCCCACTCCTGGCATATATCCAGACAAAACTATAATTCAAAAAGATATATGCACTTTTATGTTCATAGCAGCACTATTCACAATAGCTAAGGCATGGAAACAACCTAAATGTCTACCAATAGATTAATGGATAAAAAAGATGTGAGCATATATACATGGAGAAGGCAATGGCACCCCACTCCAGTACTCTTGCCTGGAAAATCCAATGGATGGAGGAGCCTGGTAGGCTGCAGTCCATGGGGTCGCTAGAGTCAGACACGACTGAGCGACTTCACTTTCATGCATTGGAGAGGGAAATGGCAACCCACTCCAGTGTTCTTGCCTGGAGAATCCCAGGGACATGGAAGCCTGGTGAGCTTCTGTCTATGGGGTTGCACAGAGTCGGACATGACTGAAGCGACTTAGCAGCAGCAGCAGCATATATACAGTGGAATACTACTCAGCTGTAAAAATGAATGAAATAATGCCATTTGCAGCAACTTGGATACATCTGAAAATTATCATACTAAGGGAAGTAAGTCATAAAGTGAAAGACAAATATCATATGATATCACTTATAGGTGAAATCTAAAATGTGACACAAATGAACCTATCTACGAAACAGAAACAGAATCACGGACATAAAGAAAAGACTGGTGGTTGCCAAGGGAGGGTGTTGATGGAGGGATGGAGTGGGAGGCTGAGGTTAGCAGATGAAATCTATTATAAGTAAAATGGATAAACAGGGTCCTAACTGTACAGCACAAGAAACTATATTCAATATCCTATGATAAACAACAATGGAAAAGAATATTCTAAAAAGAATGTTATATTATATTATATATGTATGTATTTTGTTATTATTATATATGTATAAGTGAATCACTTTGCTGTACAACAGTAATTAACACAACACTGTAAATCAACTCTTCTTCAATTTAAAAAATGAAGCAGGGAGTGGAAAGTGGTTGGTTCACCAGCTGAATTTGGTTCATAGAAAAATATTTTATTGGGTATATTTTCTCCAGTTCACCACTGTTCTAAGTCTAATCCATACTTTTTTGCTACTTGCAGGTACTTACAGACATACTAATTGGTGATTCCTGCTACAGCAATTACAAACTTTTTTCTCCCAGTTCTAGTTTTTAAAGCTCTTAGGTAAATGTAGTTACTAAAGATTTCTTAAACTTGGAGAAAATGGTCAAGTAGAGAAAATCTTAAGCATTTAAGCTTATGTTCCCTTTAGCTATACTTTCCTTTCTGTCTTTGTCTACCTTCTTTACATCCCAATACACCCAGATCCAAGGGTTTTAGATTTTGGTCTTCATTGGAAGCCTTCCTTAACTCAGAAATTCCATATAAAACAATCCACTACATTCTCCATTTTTTCCTTTTTATCCATACATTTTTTTTCTATTGAGTGGTAACATCATACTCTAGTAAATAAAGTCACAAATGTGAGCTCTGTTGTTGAGTTAACCATTAAGTTTAGAGCATCAGTGGAAAATGCCCTGGATTAAATATTTGTCCCTGTATTTTAATTTTCCTATACATGAATTTCCCTATATACAAATTTCATTTTTGGTTTCAACCATAATAAATTCTCAGAAATGTTTCTTTAAACTAAATCCATCTGAATGACAATCTGATTTTTTGAGGTGTCCCTTTGATTTTGTTCAGGTCAGGAGGGGTGGCGGTGAGGAGATACCACTCGTCCAAGGTAAGGAGCAGCAGCTCTGCTCTGCTGCAGCAGCTGTGAAGAGATACCCCACATCCAAGGTAAGAGAAACCCAAGTAAGACGGTAGGTGTTGTGAGAGGGCATCAGAGGGCAGACACACTGAAACCATAATCACAGAAAACTACTCAATCTAATCACATGGACCAGAGCCTTGTTTAATCCAATGAAACTAAGCCATGTCTTGTGGGGCCAGCCAAGATGGGTGGGTCATGTGGTCCACTAGAGAAGGGAATGGCAAACCACTTCAGTATTCTTGCCTTGAGAACCCCATGAACAGTATGAAAGGCAAAATGATAGGATACTGAAAGAGGAACTCCCCAGGTTGGTTGGTGCCCAGTATGCTCCAGGAGATCAGTGGAAAAATAACTCCAGAAAGAATGAAGGGATGGAGCCAAAGCAAAAACAATACCCAGTTGTGGATGTGACTGGTGATAGAAGCAAGGTCCAATGCTGTAAAGAGCAATATTGCATAGGAACCTGGAATGCCAGGTCCATGAATCAAGGCAAATTGGAAGTGGTCAAACAGGAGATGGCAAGAGTGAACGTCCACATTCTAGGAATCAATGAACTAAAATGGACTGGAATGGGTGAATTTAACTCAGATGACCATTATATCTATTACTGCAGGCAGGAATCCCTTAGAAGAAATGGAGTAGCCATCATGATCAACAAAAGAGTCCAGAATGCAGTACTTGGATGCAATCTCAAAAATGACAGAATGATCTCTGTTTGTTTCCAAGGCAAACCATTCAATATCATAGTAATCCAAGTCTATGCCCCAACCAGTAATGCTGAAGAAGGTGAAGTTGAACGGTTCTATGAAGACATGCAAGACCTTTTAGAACTAACACACAAAAGAGGTGTCCTTTTCATTATAGGGGACTGGAATGCAAAAGTAGGAAGTCAAGAAACACCTGGGATAACAGGCAAATTTGGCCTTGGAATACGGAAGAAGCAGGGCAAAGGCTAATAGAGTTTTGCCAAGAAGAATGCACTGGTCATAGCAAACACCCTCTTTCAACAACACAAGAGAAGACTCTACACATGGACATCACCAGATGGTCAACACCAAAATCAGATTGATTACATTCTTTGCAGCCAAAGATGGAGAAGCTCTATACAGTCAGCAAAAACAAGACCAGGAGCTGACTGTGGCTCAGATCATGAACTCCTTATTGCCAAATTCAGACAAGTAGGGAAA
>NW_011494886.1:391118-394483 GCF_000754665.1 Bison bison bison
TTCAGGTATGACCTAAATCAAATCCCTTATGATTATACAGTGGAAGTGAGAAATAGATTTAAGGGACTAGATCTGATAGACAGAGTGCCTAATGAACTATGGACAGAGGTTCCTGACATTGTATGGGACACAGGGATCAAGACCATCTGCATAGAAAAGAAATGCAAAAAAGCAAAGTGGCTGTCTGAGGAGGCCTTACAAATAACTGTGAAAAGAAGAGAAGTGAAAATAAAGGAGAAAAGGAAAGATATAGGCATCTGAATGCAGAGTTCCAAAGAATAGCAAGGAGAGATAAGAAAGCCTTCCTCAGTGATCAATGCAAGAAATAAAGAAAAACAACAGAATGGGAAACATTAGAGATCTTTTCAAGAAAATTAGAGATACCAAGGGAACATTTCATGCAAAGATGGGCTCGATAAAGGACAGAAATAGTATGGACCTTTCAGAAGCAGAAGATATTAAGAAGAGGTGGCAAGAATACACAGAAGAACTATACAAAGAAAGATAATCACGATGGTGTGATCACTCACCTAGAGCCAGACATCCTGGAATGTGAAGTCAAGTGGGCCTTAGAAAGCATCACTACGAACAAAGCTAGTGGAGCTGATGAAATTCCAGTTGAGCTATTCCAAATCCTGAAAGGTGATGCTGTGAAAGTGCTGCACTCAATATGCCAGCTAATTTGGAAAACTCAGCAGTGGCCACAGGACTGGAAAAGGTCAGTTTTCATTCCGATCCCAAGAAAGGCAATGCCAAAGAATGCTCAAACTACTGCACAACTGCACTCATCTCACACACTAGTAAAGTAATGCTCAAAATTCTCCAAGCCAGGCTTCAGCAATACGTGAAATGTGAACTTCCAGATGTTCAAGCTGGATTTAGAAAAGGCGGAGGAACCAGAGATCTAATTGCCAACATCCGCTGGATCATGGAAAGAGCAAGAGAGTTCCAGAAAAACATCTATTTCTGCTTTCTTGACTATGCCAATGCCTTTGACTGTGTGGATCACAATAAACTGTGGAAAATTCTGAAAAAGATGGAGAGATGGTAATACCAGACCACCTGAACTGCCTCTTGAGAAACCTATATGCAGGTCAGGAAGCAACAGTTAGAACTGGACAAGGAACAACAGACTGGTTCCAAATAGGAAAAGGAGTACGTCAAGGCTGTATATTGTCACTGTGCTTATTTAACTTCTATGCAGAGTACATCATGAGAAACGCTGGGCTGGAAGAAGCACAGGCTGGAATCAAGACAGCCGGGAGAAATATCAATAATCTCATATATGCAGATGACACCCCCCTTATGGCAGAAAATGAAGAGGAACTCAAAAGGCTCTTGATGAAGGTGAAAGAGGAGAGTGAAAAAGTTGGCTTAAAGCTCAACATTCAGAAAATTAAGATCATGGCATCTGGTCCCATTACTTCATGGGAAATAGATGGGGAAACAGTGGAAACAGTGGCAGACTTTATTTATTGGGCTCCAAAATCACTGCAGATGGTGATTGCAGCCATGAAATTAACAGACCCTTACTCCTTGGAAGGAAAGTTATGACCAATCTAGATAGCATATTCAAAAGCAGAAGCATTACTTTGCCAACAAAGGTTCATCTAGTCAAGGCTATGGTTTTTCCTGTGATCATGTATGGATGTGACAGTTGGACTGTGAAGAAGGCTGAGCACCAAAGAATTGATGCTTTTGAACTGTGGTGTTGGAGAAGACTCTTGAGAGTCCCTTGGACTGCAAGGAGATCCAACCAGTCCATTCTGAAGGAGATCAGTCCTGGGATTTCTTTGGAAGGAATGATGCTAAAGCTGAAATTCCAGTACTTTGGCCACCTGATGCGAAGAGTTGACTCATTGGAAAAGACTCTGATGCTGGGAGGGATTGGGGGCAGGAGGAGAAGGGGATGACAGAGGATGAGATGGCTGGATGGCATCACTGACTCGATGGACTTGAGTTTGAGTGAACTCCAGAAGTTAGTGATGGACAGGGAGGCCTGGCGTGCTGCAATTCATGGGGTCGCAAAGAGTCAGACACAACTTCGCGAATGAACTGAACTTTGATTTTGTTATTTCATTCCTGGGTATATGTCCCATAGCAATTCAAAAATATGTTTATAAAAGTATGTACCCGAAAGTTCCTATCAGTGTTATTCTTAGTAATACTTAACTGTGTGACATCATAAATTTCTGTTAAAAGTATAATAGGTAAACAAACGGTGGCATATCTTTATAAGGAGTAGTGCTGCTGCTGCTGCTGCTGCTAAGTCACTTCAGTCGTGTCTGACTCCGCGGGCGACCCCATAGACGGCAGCCCACGAGGCTCCCCCGTCCCTGGGATTCTCCAGGCAAGAACACGAGTGGGTTGCCATTTCCTTCTCCAATGCATCAAAGTGAAAAGTGAAGGTCAAATAGCTGAGTCATGTCCAACTCCTAGCGACCCCATAGACTGCAGCCTACCAGGCTCCTCTGTCCATGGGATTTTTCCAGGCTAGAGTACTGGAGTGGGTTGCCATTGCCTTCTCCAAAGGAATACTGCACAATAACAAATAAATTAGCTTTTGCTATTCACTGTCACATGGATGAACCAAATACATATAAGATTGATCGAAATAAGACAGTCAAAAATGAGAACATATAGTATGATTCTACCTATACAAAGTTCAAAAACATGCAAACCTAATTGTGGGATTAGAATTAGGGAAAACGTTTGAGAGATTTCCTTCGGAGAGTGATAAATAGTGACTGGGTAGTGGACCAAGATGAATTCTTGCTGTGACTGCAATGCTGTATTTCCTGATGAGAATAGTAGTTTAATTGAAATGCTCTCTTTGTATGTATTAAGATGTATACTTATGCACTTTTCTGTATCTATGTTATCCTTCAGTTAAATTTACTTTAAAAATTTACTTAAAACTTTACAGAAAACATTAATAGAAAACAAAGTGTTGTATGTTCTGAAATTCATGTAATTGACTCATGAAAACTTTAAATTATTAATTTATCAATTAAACTGTTGATTGATTAAAAATATATAGTGTAAGTGGGAAGATTGGTTTCAGTAGCAAAAACACATGAAACTTGGCATTACTGGACATTAAACTTGGCACTGAATGTCATAACTGCCAAGAGAGAAGTGGAAAAGTGATGGTTATGTATTCACATTTTTAAAAAAATGTTCACAGAGTATACCAATTCATCAGAAAAAATGAGGACATTAATTTTGGAACAAATTTGTCATATTTATTAATATGTCTTCAACATGGGGTGTTCCCAAGCTTTAAGAGTAAGATCCATTACTACCTCACAATCAGGAATTTTCAACATTACTGATGTCATATGAGATAAAGGATTTGGGAATAA
>NW_011494886.1:394583-424930 GCF_000754665.1 Bison bison bison
ATAATTTTATCAAAATGAGCTTGAGTTTGGTAACTATAAATATTCAGAAAGCAATCAGTATTTCCTGAATATCACCATATACCGAGCATACTATCAAAAATCATGGCAAATGCAGATAAATGTAAGGTATCACCTTTGTCTTCTTTGGACATTTAACTAGGCACAGTGGGAATTCCTTTTATGATGAAAATAGATCTTACCTGTTTCATGGTTCATATTAATGCTTTTAGCGAGCACCACTAAATCTAAGCAACATGCTGCTAAGTCACTTCAGTTGTGTCCGACTCTGTGCGACCCCATAGATGGCAGCCCACCAGGCTCCCCCATCCCTGCAATTCTCCAGGCAAAACACTGGAGTGGGTTGCCATTTCCTTCTCCAATGCATGAAAGTAAAAAGTGAAAGTGAAGTTGCTCAGTAGTGTCCGACTCCTAGCGACCCCATGGACTGCAACGCACCAGGCTCCCCCATCCCTGGGATTCTCCAGGCAAGAACACTGGAGTGGGTTGCCATTTCCTTCTCCAATCAGCATAGAGGGTATGCATTTATTTAACTGACAAGTCTGCAGGTTAAATGGGCATTGGATGATCTGAGATGACTTTCTGGGGTTGTCTGCTAACTAACACTTGAATATGGCCCTCCAGTGAATTCTAGCTCCTGATGCTCTCACTCATAAAAATCCTCCCTTTGTATTGCAATGAGCCTAAAATTAATTTTTAAATTTTTATAAAAGATTCTAAATTTATGAAAGTTTGCAAAGAAATGTAGAGGGAAATCTCATGCATACTTCTCCAGCCTATCTCATACTATTGTATACAATTATATTTCAATGTTAAAATCAATAAAATAACCTTGGTATAGTCCACAGAGCTTATTTTCACCAATTGCACATGCACTGTGTATGTGTGCATTTGTGATTCTATTGCTTCACAATTGTATCAAACATATAACTTTACACAATCACCACCCAATCAAGATACTCAGCTGGAGTAATACAAGACTCACTCAGGTTACTACGGGTATAGACCTACTCATTCCCTTTTCGCCAAGTTCCCAGTCACTGTAAAGCAAAAGTCTGTTCATCATCTCTGTAATTATATTACTTCACAAATACTACAGTGATGGAGTCATGAAGTATTAATTAGCTTTTTCACTCAGTGGAATTTTTTTGGGGTCTGTCTAGCCAACTTATCATGTGCGTGAATAAACTGTTCCTTTTGTTACTGAATCATATTCCATGATGTGGATGTCCTACCTTGTTTAACCACTGACCCATTGAAGGACATCTGGGTACTTTTCAGTTTGGGTTATTATGAATTAGTGTATAGAAACATTTGTATACAAGTTTCTGTGTGAAAATAAGTTTTAATTTGTCTTGGACAAATGTCTACAAATACAATTGCCAGGGCTTATAATAAGCCCATTTTTAGTTTTGAAAGAAACTGCCAAGCCATTTTCTATGGAAGACAGTACCATTCTAGCTACCATATATCCTCCTCAGTAAAGTGTCTGTGTATGTTTTTTTCCCCCATTTTAAATTGAATGTTTTTTCTGCATTCTATTTCCCTCAACACTTTCCCAAGGTAACTAGCATCCTGAATTTCTTTAACAATCACTCTAAATGATTTTAATACACACTAACATTAAAAATTAGAGCCCAAGTCAGAGACCATTCATTTATCTATGTATCCCTGGAACCCAGGATATAGTCATATAGGAGCTATTCAATAAACAGTCACTGAACTGAAAAAAATAAATAATAGAACTATCAGAACTACAGTAGGATCTGACAATTCTACTTCTGGATATTTATCCAAAGAAAACAAAAACACTAACTCAAAAAGTGATAGAAAACTTCATAATCACTGCAGTATTATTGACAATGACCAAGGCATGGAAATGATCTGGGTCCATCAGTAAGTACGTGGATATAGAAAATGTGGTATACACATACACATACAATAGAATATTATTCAGTCATTAAAAAAAAAAGAAAGTCCTGTCATTTGTGACAACATGGATGAATCCTAAGGGTATTGAGCTAAGTGAAATAAGTCAGAGACAGACATAAACTTATGATTTCATTTACATGTGGAGTCGAATGATAAAGCAAAACTGAATTCATAGATACAGAGAACAGAGTGATGGTGGCCAGTGGTGAGAGGTGAAGAGGTTGGTCAAAATGGGTGAAGGTGGTCAAAAGCGCAAACTTCCAGTTGTGAGGTAAGTTTGGGGATATAACAATACAGCATGATGACTATACTTGGCAATACTGTGTTGTAACTTTGAAAGTTGTTACGAGAGTAAATTGTAAAATTTCTTATCACAGGAAAAAAAATTGTAACTATATGAGCTGATAGATATCAACCAAACTTACCATGGTAATCATTTCATAATATATACATACATCAAATTGTTATGCCATGTGCCTAAAATGAACACAATGTTAAAAGTATATTAGATCTCAATAAAATTAAATTTTAAAAAGAAAAAAAAAATAGAGCTTAAGGAAATGAAATAGCGATGGAGACCCTGAGTAGACAAAAAAATGATGTATTCCCATCATTTAGAGAACATCATCAATAAGGAATGGAGGAAAGGAAGATGAGAAGATGGGAAAGGGTCTCAGGAGAAAAGTGAAAAGCCCCAAAGCCAAGTAAGATTCCCTTGGTATTGCAATTCAGCCAATTGTGCTGCTGCTGGAAATCATCCTTCAGGGCTTCTTCTCCAGAGTGGGCTCTTGGGGGACTCTGCAGAGTGGGACCATGACTTTGCTGAAGGCACGAAACTGAGCCAAGTAGTCTTTCTAGATCTTTCCCATCACTGTGGTAATGACAGCTGTGGGCAAGTGGGATAGAGGGTGTACTGAGCCAGAGTTCATAGTGAGAACAGATAGCTGACATATACAGCACATTAACCTTAAAGCCACCTCACACTCTGTTGCTCCTCCAGCTGAAAACACTGATGATCCCAACTATGAAAACATCTAAGAGAAAGGAAAGGGCAAGACTCTGAGGTTTCCTCCAAGTGTCACAGGACACTGAGTGAAATTTGGACAGTAGGAAGTTGAGTGAGCAAACTGTAGTTGTGGTCTTGAACAATTATTAACCAAGAGAGTCTGCAGCGCACTTGACTCCTGTATGGCTGACTTTGTTTTTATGAAGTAGTAATAAGCTGGGGAGAGTCCTAGACCACTTTAGCAAAGTTTACAAGAGCCAATCTGGAGAGCCTTGTCATGGTATTTAAAATAGTTGATGTGGACTTCAGCTAAGGATTCTAACCTTCAGAATTTAGGTTTGCTGCTTCCTTCATCAACTGCATTCCTGTTTCTCATGGAGCCTGGCAAATTTTTATGTCCCACAACAGATGTAACTCACCTGGGAAGGCTTGGGGGGACTCAGCAACTCACAGTCAGCTAAAAAAAGTGATCTTTTAAGAAGCCAACTCTCCTAAAATTATCGTAGACCAAATGCCCTTTTTACGTAGTAATCCTAGATTGAATCAAACATATCTCAGAAGCTGTTTCAGCAGAGATTTAGAATAAAATAAATCCCCAAGCCTGATGGAATAGCATATCAAAGTTTAATAAGAAGTTAAGGCATCTTTTTAAATTAAATTTATGGCTGGAAATGTTTTAATGAGTCAAGTTTTTTGTTATTTCTTTTTAACAGCCTCCTGGTTTCATCACAGCTATCACATTGACCAAGTTCAACATAATGGCCATGAGAGGAGAAATGCCTCCAGCCACCAGCAGTATTAATTAGCTCTAACTATAAATTTTCAAGCAAAAGTTGACACCATCATGTAAGGCAACAAGTTCTATGGTTTTTCTGTAAGAACAAAAGCAGATAGTGACTGAAGGACACCAAAATGAATACTCTGCTAAAGGCTTGATATCACAGGACATATAAATTTAATCTATTGATGTAAATATCGCTTAGTGCCAGAGTAGTAAAAGAGAAAGAAAGAGTGCAGAAAGAAGGCAAAGGGAAAAGGAAAAACAAAGACAAGAGATCAATTTGAAATTTGCAGTTTTGTGCTAAACAGATTATCAGTTTCTAGGAGCTGAGCAGATCTGTGTGTATTTTATAGATCTATGTTATATACCAGTAGAAAAGGCATGCCCATAGGATGTTAGGTATTTATTAAAAATTTGTTATTGATATTCTGCCTCCAAACCACAAACATGTTAAATTTATGGATATAATTGGCAAAGATAGAGTGTCGCTTGATTGAATGGATATATTAGCTATTGAACAAAATGCAAAAATCAATTTTCCCTCTAAGTCAAAATAAGCTGCTAGAACGATGAGAGACAAGAAACATAAGAGGTGAGGCCTTCTCAATACAGTGACATTAGGGATAGTAGTTGTACCAGAGGTTTTTCTGTTCAGTAGGAACAGCTACTCAACATCATGTCTCTCTGAAACAAAATGCCAAGAGGTCTGACTCAAGGAGAGAGGATATAGGCCTGTAAGCCCCAAGAGAGCATGGGCAACAGACATCTATCTTCACTACTGAATTCCTGGCACATAGAACAAGGCCTGGAATGTCATAAGGACACAGTGAGAAAAAATGAGACTGGTTTGACTCAGACAAAACTGATAAATAATTCCTCGAAAAGTCAGCCCATATCTATGAGTCCTAGAAAACTTGAAGGGATGGAAAATGTGAAGAAAATAGCTCTAAAAAAAAGAAGAAAAAAGAAAATAGCTCTATGTTATTTAGGAAAAGAAATTAAGAGTACTAATTATAAAAGTGATGATTCGAGTAGATTTTGCAGACTGAAAACCTGTAGGTATTGTTAATGTCTATATGCAGTTGGTATATTTCAAGTAATATATATAATATATTAAATTCCATATGTAATATTAGTGTTTATTCTTATAGAATATTATATTATTTCTGTTAATTAAGCTTCTTAATATTACACAGTGAAAGCACTCCTTGCCCTGTTTCAAATGTTATCCATAGTTTTTGTAAAGTCAGAAATATACCATGGAACAAATTATCTAAAGAAATTGATACAAAATTACCTACATGAATATGATGACAAAAATGAAATTTAAAAACTTGGAGTTACGGGAAATTAAATAGAGTTGAAAATGAAGACTGAGGTTAATACACAGGATACCTGGATCAGAATTAGCAAGTGCACAAAATCCTGCCTCCTCCCTTATAGCATCACCATGAGACAGATCATAGCACTTGTCCCTTTAAGTTTTCATGCTGCCGTATACGTAACTCTCCAGATGGTGCTCCAGATATCCAAAAGGAATTGATCGCTGTGCAAGATGAAACTTCTTCACAATCCCTGACTTTGGTCATAGATGTAACTAGCTGCTTAAAGGAAAGCAACCCAAATTTGCATTCCTAATAGAATAAGCAAAAAATGGAATGAGTTATACACCAGAGATCAAATTGCCAACATCCGTTGGGTCACTGAAAAAGCAAGAATGTCCCAGAAATGCATCTACTTCTGCTTTATTGACTATGCCAAAGTCTTTGACTGTGTGGACCACAACAAACTCTGGAAAATTCTTCAAGAGATGGGAATACCAGACCACCTTACTTGTCTCTTGAGAAATCTGTATTCAGGTCAGAAAGCAACAGTTAGAAACAGACATGGAACAACAGACTGGTTTCAAATAGGAAAAGGAGTATGTCAAAGCTGTATATTGTCACCCTGCTTATTTAACTTCTATGCAGAGTATATCATGAGAAATGCTGGGCTGGATGAAACACAAGCTAGAATCAAGATTGCCAGGAGAAATATCAATAACCTCAGATATGCAGATGACATCACCCTTATGGCAGAAAGTGAAGAGGAACTAAAGAGCCTCTTGATGAAAGTGAAAGAGGAGACTGGAAAAGTTGGTTTAAAACTCAACATTCAGAAAACTAAGATCGTGGCATCTGGTCCCATCACTTCATGGGAAATAGATGGTGGAACAATGGAAACAGTGACAGACTTTATTTTCTTAAGCTCCAAAATCACTGGAGATGGTGACTGCAGCCATGAAATTAAAAGATGTTTGCTCCTTGGAAGAAAAGCTATGAGCAACCTAGACAGCATATTAAAAAGCAGACACATTACTTTGCCAACAAAGTTCTATCTACTAAAAGCTATGGTTTTTCATATATGGATAGTAGTCATGTATGGATGTGAGAGTTGGACTTATAAAGAAAGCTGAGCTCCAAAGAATTGATGCTTTTGAACTGTGGTATTGGAGAAGACTCTTGAGAGTCCCTTGGACAGCAAGGAGATCTAGCCAATCTATCCTAAAAGAAATCAGTCCTGAATATTCATTGGAAGGACTGATGCTGAAGCTGAAACTCCAACACTTTGGCCACCTAATGGGAAGAACTGACTCATTTGAAAAGATCTTGATGCTAGGAAAGTTTTAAAGTGGAAGGAGGAGATGACAGAGGATGAGATGTTTGGATGGCATCACCGACTTGATGGACATAAGTTTGAGTAAACTCTGGGAGTTGGTGATGGACAGGGAGGCCTGGCATGCTGCAGTCCATGGGGCCACAAAGAGTCAGACATGACTGAGAAACTGAACTGATATAGGTTTCATTGGTAAAACCAAAGCAGTTCCAAGAGGAAGCAGTACATTTTTAGTACTTCTTTCTATAAAGGAATTTCTCATGTAGGCTTTTTATAGGGACACAATATTCTCAAAATATTTATATAATAAATGTAACAGGTTTCATATTTTCCAGGATCATGCTCAGTCACTCAGTCACGTCTAACTCTTTGCAACCCTGTGGACTATAGCCCATCAGGCTTCTCTGTCCATGGGAACCTCCAGGCAAGAATATTGGAGTGGTTGCCATCCTCTTCTCCAAGGAGATATTCCCAACCCAACCCAGGGATCAAACACACATCTCTTCTGTCTCCTGCATTGGCAGGTGGGTTCTTTACCACTAGTGCCGCCTGGGAAGCATTGCTCAACAAAAGCCAGTTACATAAGAATAACGAAGCATTATTTGGTGAAGGAGTTGGTGATGGACAGGGAAGCCTGGCGTGCTGCAGTCCATGGGATTGCAAAGAGTCGGACACAACTGAGCAACTGAACTGACTGATTTGGTGAAGGCAATAGTCCAAAGAGACTGACCAACAACAATAGTCCAAAAGGAAAACATTCTGTCCTCTGGATATGGAAACTCTTCTTGAGAGAGCAGAGAAAATTTAGAGAAATGCCTTGTGTATGTGCCCTTCAAACATCATCATTCTCAGCATACTTTTGATAACAGTTTGAGGTTGCAATATCTGAAAAGTGGAGTTTTCTGTGTTTTTAATCCTCATTTGAAGTCAGGTTGCTTGACATTTTTTTTTTAATAAAAAATAAAGGGCACACTCCAAATTACTCAAAGGATTCTTCCCTTGGAGGAAGATAGGTGATGAAAGCTTTTACTGATTTTAAAACAATTATTAAATACCTACATTGTGGCAACCACTGTGGTAGCCACCACAGGAAAAAAAGACAAAAAAACAAAAATTCATGACTGGTGAGCTGAAGAGTGAATGAAAATTAGGAAATGGAGACCCAGTGAAGCACAGACTATATACTTGCAGAGCTTGCTGTTTTTGTATTAGTTGCTAAGTTGTATCCGACTCTTCCACTCCACAGACTGTTGGCCACCAGTCTCCTCTATCCATGCGATCTCCCAGGGAAGAATACTGGAATGGGTTGCCATTTCTTTATACAGAGGATTTTCCCAACCCAGGAATCAAACACACGTCTCCTTCGTTAACTGGTAAATTCTTTACCACTGAGTCACCAGGGAAATCTCTTGCAAGACACTTGCTCTCAAAGGAAAGGAGTGATAAAGCTAAAGATGAATGCAAGTCAGGTTCATTTAATTCATATTATGGAAATATTCAAAATATAAGACAACCAGTCTATCCAAATTATATCCCCAGTATCTGTGATCTCCAAGCTTCCATCATTACAATTTCTTGGTATTAAACCATAACACTGACAATTATTTTAAAATATTTTTAAACAAGCTATCCACTGATTAGAAATCAGCTATATTTATAATTGTTTACATAGCAATATTCTCAAAAGTTAGCATGACAGATTAGAACTAGAGATTATCACTATATATTAAAGAATAAAACTACAGCTGGACTTTGCATTTAAAAATATACCTGAATGTATCATAAGGGTTGTTTGATTCAATCTTTTCATTTTATGTATAGTTCTTACAAAACTACATTTCTGCTCTACTGCTTTCTGCCTTTCTTTATATTCTTTTACTCATTAAATGTTGAAATTCCAAGGAATCTTAAGAAGTAAGATCTAAATGGACCCTCCTTAGAGAAGAAAAAAGAAGAATGGAGGCTAGTATTTCAAGATTAAAAAGCAGCCTGGGAAGAATTACACACAAAGAGCCCTGGAACAGCGAGATGCATTAGAAAAATACAAGATCTAGTTTTATTGATAGTCTATTGTTGTTAGAATAAATTACCACAAATTTATGGTTTAAAAAAAAACAGTTATTCTCTTATAGTTTTGTAGGGACAGAAATCTAAAATCAGGTTCATTTGGCTGCAGCCAACATGCCGACAGGGACAAGCTTTCTCTGGAGGCTTCAGGGCAGACTCTGTTTCCTTGTTTTTTCCAGGTTCTAGAGCTGTATTTTTAGGCTCATGCCCCCGTTCCATCTTTAAAACCAGAAGCATAGCATCTTAAAATCTCTCTCTGCTTCCATCACATCACCTTCTCCTCTGTAGGAAAACCTCCTATTCCTCTTGCTCATAAGAACATTTGTGATTATATATAGGCCTCACTCAGAAAGGACAGCATACTTGCCTCATCTCAAGGTCTTTAACTTAAACATATCTGCAAAGTCCTTTCTGTTCCGTAAAGTAACATTCACACATTCCAGAGATTAGGACCTAGATATCTCAGGGCCAAACATCATGCTTATCAACAGAAACACATCTTTCCAAAGGGCCATTGAAGTTGTTCCAAAGATGCTTACACAGAATATACTTCTGTATAATATATAAACGCTTGGAAATAAAATGTACAAACTTACAAGTAATTAATTTTTTTACACTAAGATACAAAAAACATTTTATCTTATCTTGTTCTAAACATAATTTTTAATAGCTACATTAATATTCTACACTGTGGGTCATTATTGTTTTTCTACATTGTAATAGCATTTATGTGTATTCTTGGTTATTTCCTTAGGATATTTATCCTAACAATCCAAGCAATAAAACTGCTAATTCACAAGACATGGATAGTTCTAAAGTTTTAGTGTACATTCTTATCCATTCTTCAAGACTCACATGACACATGATGGCCTCTGTCATGTTTTGCCTAGTGACCCTCTACCCCAACCCAGAGGAAGGATTATTTTCTGTTCTCCTATACTGTGTATTTTATAGCTGCCTCTATACAAATACATATAATACAGTAGTATATAATTATTCTGTAATATGTCTGTCTTCTCTATCAGAGTGTGAGCTTCATTAGTAACAACCATTCCTAATTTTTCTCATTTCTAGCACAATATGTGACACAATAAGAGCATTCAATAAATACTTCTTGGAAGGAGTGAATAAGTGAATAAATAAAATAATAAAGGAAAAAATGAATAAAGAAAATTATTTGGTCTTTGCAATCATTGAATGTAGGCTTTCTATCGTCTCTATATGGAAAATCCTTATCTCCCATTTTGTGAAGGAAAAGAAATTTTCCTCTGCTTTCCTCAAATTGCCCCAATTCATCTGCTCTCCTAACCTTCTGAGTGACAGAGCTTTTCATCTCAAATCTCAGAGCCCTTTTCAATGCATGAGAATAGACTCAGTCCAAAACCATTGTCAGCTCTCAGAAGACATAGCCAAGTAATTAGAGATGATGACTTCCTGCACTATTATATTGTTTCTCTGATTATCACGGTCATATCTGGGGCAACTGTAGTGAGACTGCCTTGTACTAGTCATAATCTTTTATTCACATTCCTTAATTGTAAAGGCACATCTTAAAAATAGATATGAAATTTAATTATTCATTAGAAGAAAGGTACCCCACTTTTCACATGCATAATGTCATATAATAATTCACCAATCACCATCAAGAAAATAAAAAGACAAGTGGAAATTGCTGTTTCTGTTTGGAAGACAAGAAATAAAAGGACATCAGCAACTCAGGGCCCAAACCCACCCCTTACACACAGACAGATTCTTCTCTTCATCATGCCAGGAGCTGTAGAAAAGCAGAAACACTGATTTTGTTTTCTGAGATCAAGAAAACAAGTAGATCCAACTCTGTGATCACTGCTGTCTGGCAGAGACATCCCTGCTTCACCTTGAGATAAGGAGAAGGATGATAGGGTTGGCCTCTTCATTGTGCTCCTTTTTTTGTTGTAGTTGCATCAAAAGCAGATTTCCCTGTACACTCCTGTCTTTTTTTACAGGCACTGAACATGCATTAGCATCAGAATCACATAAGGAAACTTGCCATGGTCAGCAAAAGCACAAAATCAGCCCCTATGCTAAGTTGTTGTCATAGATATTCATTTCTGTGCTGTCAGATCTCCAAATAACTGCAGTTCTGCACAGCCTGTTGGCTGAAGCTGGGGCTAAAGGGGGCAGAATTGTGAAAGCAGAAGAGATGAATAGATCAGGAAAGTGCCTCAATTCTCAGGAAGGATTAGTCTGCGGCTCCACTCCTTCATCCCTAAAGAGGAAATTTCAAGCATTTGAGAGGTCTGACAGATTTTCCATTTCAAGGATGACTAGAACAAATATACTTAGAGAAACATCTTAACCCTTTTAAAGATCTAATTCTTCATATGAGAAGAACACTAATGATCATTGTAATTACATTCTGTTTATTTTGGCAAAAACTGGATATTGTTCCTAACCTTAATATTCCAGGATACAGCTACTACAAACAGATGTTTTTTGATGAGATAAGCAGAAAGGGACCAGAAGCACAAGATGAAGCATTCTTTGGAAACTTCTTTGCTTTGAATCAATGAAGGAAATGCTTGGCAAAGCATGTTATACCATAGTGTAAGTGAAAGTGAAGGTCTCTCAGTCATGTCCGACTCTTTGTGACCCCATGGACTATACAGTCCATGGAATTCTCCAGGCCAGAATACTGGAGTGGGTAGCCTCTCCCTTCTCCAGAGGATCTTCCCAACCCAGGGATTAAACTCAGGTCTCCTGCATTGCAGGCAAATTCTTTACCAGCTGAACCATAACAGAAGCCCAAGAAAAACTGGAGCAGAGAGACTATCCCTTCTAGAGTGGATCTTCCTGACCCAGGAATGGAACTGGGGTCTCCTGCATTGCAGACAGATGCTTTACCAACTGAACTATCAGGGTAGCCCTATACATAGTGAACCTGATGGAAATCATTTTTACTTGTTTTACAAGGCCTGTGTGCAACTGGTTATTCTTCTGCTCAGAACTACCTGTAAAGAGCAGTTTAATCAGTCTCCATTTCAGTGAATGTTTTACCTTCCGGAGTTGGCATGTAAGTTTTTCCTGTGATGCTGGGAGTGATTCACAATTAATGGTTTCATTTTGTTTCTTCCCCAAAGTTAATAGGAAGCATAATATTATATGGCTATCATCTAAGTCCTAAAATGGTACTTAAAGAAATGACATCTGGCTTCATCTGAATTTACAGTATACTTTAGATTTCTTTCTTAGAAGTATTCAAACAATGCTAAACAAATAAGACAAAGAATATTCACCGCATTTTTTGTATAGAGATATTTGGTACTCTTTGAAATTTACTACTTCTATTTCCTAAAGATTAGATACCCAAAGACTTTTGTCTATGCTTTAATTTCTCAACATAGCAGAGATATTTGTATCTCACTTGCCCTACTTTTCATACACTGGAATGGTTTAGGATCTTCTAGAACTTTGCTCAGAGAAGGAGATGGCACCACACTCCAGTACTCTTGCCTGGAAAATCCCATGGACGGAGAAGCCTAGTAAGCTGCAGTCCATGGGGTCACTAAGAGTCAGACACGACTGAGCGACTTCCCTTTCACTTTTCACTTTCAAGCATTGGAGAAGGAAATGGCAACCCAGTGTTCTTGCCTGGAGAATCCCAGGGATGGGGAAGCCTGGTGGGCTGCCGTCTATGGGGTCACACAGAGTTGGACACGACTGAAGCAACTTAGCAACAGCAGCAGAACTTTGCTACTCAGAGTGCAATCCACATATCAGCAGCATCTTATGGATAAGGGAGGGTCCCTTGTTAGAGATACAGAAACTCGGGACCTGCCGCATTGGCCTGTTGAATCAGAATCTGCATTTTAACAAGACCCCAGGGTGATTCCAGATGTTCAAGCTGGTTTTAGAAAAGGCAGAGGAACCAGAGATCTAATTGCCAACATCTGCTGGATCATGGAAAGAGCAAGAGAGTTCCAGAAAAACATCTATTTATGCTTTATTGACTATGCCAAAGCCTTTGACTGTGTGGACCACAATAAACTGTGGAAAATTCTGAAAGAGATGGGAAGACCAGACCACCTGACCTGCCTCTTGAGAAACCTATATGCAGGTCAGAAAGCAACAGTTAGAACTGGACATGAAACAGACTGGTTCCAAATAGGAAAAGGAGTACATCAAGGCTATATATTGTCACCTGCTTATTTAACTTCTATGCAGAGTGCATCATGAGAAATGCTGGGCTGGAAGAAGCACAAGCTGGAATCAAGATTGCCGGGAGAAATATCAATAACCTCAGATGAGCAGATGACACCACCCTTATAGCAGAAAGTAAAGAGGAACTAAAGAGCCTCTTGATGAAGGTGAAAGAGGAGAGTGAAAAATTTGGCTTAAAGCTCAACATTCAGAAACAAAGATCATGGCATCTGGTCCCATCACTTCATGGGAAATAGATGGGGAAACAGTGGAAACTGTGTGAGACTTTATTTTTTTGGACTCCAAAATCACTGCAGATGGTGACTGCAGCCATGAAATTAAAAGACGCTTACTCCTTGGAAGGAAAGTTATGACCCACCTAGATAGCATATTAAAAAGCAGAGACATTACTTTGCCAACAAAGGTCTGTCTAGTCAAGGCTATGGTTTTTCCAGTAGTCATGTATGGATGTGAGAGTTGGACTGTGAAGAAAGCTGAGCTCTGAAGAATTGCTGCTTTTGAACTGTGGTATTGGAGAAGACTCTTGAGAGTCCCTTGGACTGCAAAGAGATCCAACCAGTCCATTCTGAAGGAGATCAGCCCTGGGATTTCTTTGGAAGGAATGATGTTAAAGCTGAAACTGCAGTACTTTGGCCACCTCATGCAAAGAGTTGACTCACTGGAGAAGACTCTGCTGCTGGGAGGGATTGGGGGCAGGAGGAGAAGGGGATGACAGAGGATGAGATGGCTGGATGGCATCACCAACTTGATGTATGTGAGTTTGAGTGAACTCTGGGAGTTGGTAATGAACAGGGAGACCTGGTGCGCTGTGATTCATGGGGTCGCAAAGAGTTGGACACGACTGAGCGACTGAACTGAACTGACTGAACTGAACAGGGTGATTCATATTCACATTCAAATTTGAGAAGCATGCCCCAGAATAAAAACAGGTGTCTTACTCAGTTCAGGCTACTGTATTCTGAACTGAATACAATGGACTTGGTGACTAAAAAAAAACAAACAGTTATTTATTTCTCACAGTTCTGGGAGCTGAGAAGTCTAAGATCAAGGCACCAGCTGATCCTGGTGAGGTCCTGCTTTTTGGTTTGCAGATGGCCATCTTCTGGTTGTGTTCTCACATGGAAGGAAGCAGAGAGACACACAGAGAGAGAGAGAGAGAAACAAGCTCTTCCTTCTTTTTATAAGGGCTCTAAACTGCATTCATCAGGAGTCTACCCTCATGACCTAATTACTGCCAAGGCCCAATGTTCTAACACTATCATATTAGGGGTTAGGATTTCAACATATGAATTTGGAGGGGAACACAAACATTTAAATTCCAATCTTTCTGGTCAGGCTTCAATGAGATAAAAGCAAATATATGTACGCCTATAAAGACAAATAAGAATTGACTTCACAGGAAAGTGAAGTGGAAAGCAGACTATATAGTAAAATGTAATATTCTCCAAAAAGAATTAAGCAACAGTGTTTCTGTTGAGACAAGTCTAAGTTAGCAGCTCTCACTTATATTTGCCATTTCATAAACCCAACATTATAGCAGAAAACAACCAAATGCACTATTCTAAAACTTTTCATGCCCTCTTTGTAGAAACCTTTCCATGTGCCTGGTTCTGTGTTAGTATTTTATATGCATTATCCCCCTTCATGGATCACAGCCTTGTCATGTCAAAGATGCTTACATAACTTAATGAAGCTGTGAGCCATTCTCATTCAAATAATTATTTTATGGTGCTCCACTTTCATATCCCTACTCCTTATTCAGGACAAGGAAGCTAAAAAATCTTATATCTATATAATCCATAGCCAATTTTGTAGATGGATGAATAGGAAACCAAGAAAAATATCTTAGTCCCCAGGTTCTATGTTGGCAGTTACTATCAGTAGAGATGTTACAAATTTCTGGTAGGTGACTCAGAGGGGCCCAGCATTGTAGAAAGAGCAAATACCAACAGATCAAGTATAAAAGACTTCCAATTCCAATGGAATGTGGCAAAGATAGTGTCAATCACAGGGTGGGTAAAGCAAGATCAAAGGAATAAGCCAGAGTGGAACACAAGTTACTTGGAAATGCATCAGAGGCCTCCTGGAAGCAGGTAGAATTCTGGATTAGAAGTCTCCAGAGGGCAATCTAGAAGCAAAGCTCAGTTATCCTTGCTTTGGCCTCAGTTCCTTGTTTATAATGGCCTCCACTCTGCCTTTTGGCCATAACTCAAAGGTGACCATGTACAAAAGCCATTATTTGATAAAAAGTTGATGCTGGGAAATTTTTATTTGCACTGTTACCCACCCTGTTTTGTTGTTTAGTCCCTAAGTCAAGTGAGACTCTTTGTGACCCCATGGACTGCAGCACACCAGGGTTCCTTGTCTTTCACTATCTCCCAGAGTTTGCTCAAACTCATGTCCATTGAGTGGGTGATGCTATCCAACCATCTCATCCTCTGTGTCCCCTTCTCCTCCTGCCATCAGTCTTTCCCAGCATCAGGGTCTATTCCAATGAGTCGGCTCATCGCATCAGGTGGAAAAGAATAGGAGCTTCAGCATCAGTTCTTCTAATGAATATTCAGGGTTGATTTCCTTTAGGATGGACTGGTTTGCTCTCCTTGCAGTTCAAAGGACTCTGAAGAGTCCTCTCCAACACCACAGTTCAAAAGCATGAGTTCTTCAGCGCTCAGCCTTATTTGTGGTCCAACAGGCACACCCATATATGACTACTGGAAAAACCACAGCTTTGACTATATGGATCTTTGTCAGCAAAGTAATGTCTCTGTTTTTTAATATACTTTCTAGGTTTGTCATAGCTTTTCTCCCAAGGACCAATAATTTTTTAATTCCATATTGTGTGACTTAGTGTCACTCTGTGCAACTTAATTTTAATCTACATCAACCTTAGTTGCAGGGGGCCTCAGAAGCCTGAGTTTTGAACTACAAAACATGTTTGTAGTTGTTTGTGTCAAACAACATGTGTCAAATGGCTCAAATGCATATAGACATGCGTACACTTTAAAATATATAATTAATTATATTTATGTAATTATAGTTCTCCTTACTTTCAGGTGCTCTCAGGAAAGCTTAAGCGCAGATGATATGGTAAGTGTTAATGACAGCTGGGCTGGCTGACATCACTGCTATAAATGTTGCCTTCTGCTAATGCTGCTTCTCCAGGCACAAACATAATTTCTTAAAGAACTTAGGGTCAGGATTCTGGAATAAATATTTGTATTTTTGCATGTTCTTATGGTTTCAGGTATGCATCAAGTAAGAACAAGCCTTTTTATTTCTAGCAATTGTGTTTTTAAAGAGAAAACATTGAAGGCTTTTTTCCTATTTTAATAGTATTTGGTCTGTATTTGCTGTGGAAGGAAACTCAAGAAGAGTTATTCTTAGTATCAATGTCCTATCAACCATGTAAGTAAATGCAGGAGAAAATTAATATGTTCTACCTGCAAAGTAGCATCAGTTAACATTGAGTTTTGTGGGGGGAAATTTGTTGTGTTGGATTAGCTCCACAGGGTACTAAGTAAATACCAAGAAGAATCCTATTTAAAGTTTAGAACTACAGTTTGTCTTAGGTACATTTTGACTTATCAGCTCTCATATCAATGTAGTAATATATCCTACAATAATAATAATATCTCAGACAGATCATTTCTATAGAATGCTTACATGACTTTTGTTAATTGGTTTATGTAAATTATCTCTTTTAATGCTTTAGGAGGGGCTTCCCTGGTAGCTCTGCTGGTAAAGAATCTACCTACAGTGCAGGAGAGTCTGGTTAGATTCCTGGGTTGGGAAAATCCCCTAGAGAAGGGATAGACTACTCACTCCAGCATTCTTGGGCCCCCCTGGTAGCTCACACAGTAAAGAATCCGCCTGCAATGTAGGAGACCTGGGTTTGATTCCCTGGGTTGGGAAGATCCCCTGAAGGAGGGCATGACAACCCACTCCAGTATTCTTGCCTGGAGAATCCCCATGGACAGAGGAGCCTGGTGCGCTACAGTGTGTGGGGTCACAAAGAGTCAGACATGACTGAATGACTAAGCACAGCACACCATAGCAATGCTTACATAGGAGGAGAAACAAATGTCCTTTGGTCCAAGACACTGAATCACAGGGAGGTTATTTCCCAACATGACACAGGTAATAATAATGATGGAGACTGAATTCAAATCCAGGCAGGCTGACTCCTAAGTCCAATCTCTTAGCCATCAAATTAGGTTGATCAAAAAGGATAAAAAGGGTTTTCCAAAATCCATTTCAGGACTTCAACTAGATGGATCGTAGAGGAAGCTTCTAGCAGGTCCATTAGAAGAAAGGAGAAGGTGGGGAGTTTTCTCCAATTCCAGATCCCACTAGATGCTCAGCTACACAAAAGGGAGACCCAGGACCCAAAATATTTTGAATTTGTTGTGGTTCAGTGCAGAAAAAGGGAAAAAAGGATAACTAATGTCCCTAACCATGGGCGCTGCTGTGCTAAGAATGCCCCACTTTGCAGCTCTCTGTTTCCCAGAAAGCTGAAAGAATAAAACAAAAAAATGTAGACCTGAATAATAGAGAAAATAATTAATAAAAGCAGCCTTCATGACATCAGGAACTCAAAGTGAATTGTCTAAGAAATGGAGGAGGCTCTAAATCCTGTTGATAACAGCTAAAACGCGAGGATAGTGATTTTTTGAAAAGTGAAGCAAGGCTTGAAAGTTACCCTAAGTAAAGTCTGGGGACAATTGACATCATTATGCTACACTTGTTTTATTGTACAATCTATATATCTTCCATCTCCCTACCTAGTTCAGTTCAGCTCAATTCAGTAGCTCAGTCATGTCCAACTCTTTGCAACCTCATTGGACTGCAGCACACCAGGCTTCCCTATCCATCACCAATTCCCAGAGCTTACTCAAACTCATATCCATTGAGTCAGTGATGCCATCCAACCATCTCATTCTCTGTCTTCCCCTTCTCCTCCTGCCTTCAATCTTTCCCAGCATTAGAGACTTTTATTTATTTATTTTAATTGGGGGCTAATTACAATATTGTAGTGGGTTTTGCCATACATTGACATGAATCAGCCATGGGTGTACCTGTGTTCCCCATCCTGAACTCCCCACCCTCTTCCCTCCCCATCCCATCTGTCAGGGTCATCCCAGTGCACCAGCCCTGAGCACCCTGTCTCATGCATCAAACCTGGACTGGTGATCTATTTCACATATGGTAATATACATGTTTCAATGCTATTCTTTCAAATCATCCCACTCTCACCTTCTCCTACAGAGTCCAAAAGTCTGTTTTTTATATCTGTGTCTCTTTTGCTGTCTCACATATAAGGTCATCATTACCATCTTTCTAAATTCCATAGATATGTGTTAATATGCTGTACTGGTGTTTTTCTTTCTGACTTACTTCACTCTGTATACTAGGCTCCAGGTCAGGTGGTCTGGTATTCCCATCTCTTGCAGAATTTTCCACAGTTTGTTGTGGTCCATACAGTCAAAGGCTTTGGCATAGTAAATAAAACAGAAGTAGACATTTTTCTGGAACTCTCTTCCTTTTTCCATGATCCAGCGGATGTTGGCAATTAGATCTCTGGTTCCTCTGCCTTTTCCAAATCAAGCTTGAACATCTGGAAGTTCACAGTTCATGTACTGTTGAAGCCTGGCTTGGAGAATTTTGAGCATTATTTTGCTAGAGTGTGAGATGAGTGCAATCTGATCTTTTCCAGCAGGCAAATTGAGTGCAGCACTTTCACAGCATCATCTTTTAGGATTTGAAATAGCTCAACTGGAATTCCATCACCTCCACTAGCTTTGTTTGTGGTGATGCTTCCTAAGGCCCACTTGACTTCACATTCCAGAATGTCTGGCTCTAGGTGAGTGATCACACCATCGTGGTTATCTGGGTCATGAAGATCTTTTTTGTATAGTTCTTCTGTGTATTCTTGCCACCTCTTCTTAATATCATCTGCTTCTGTTAGGTCCATACCATAACTAGGTATCAGCTCCTTAAGAGCAGGGAAATGATTACATGCATTTTTCTGTCTTATGATGCCAACACATTAGAGAAAACCACGCAGGCAGTCTCTCCATTCCCACCCTCCTCATCCTGTTACTGTGCTTATAGCTTGCAGCACATTCTAGGGAATGAAATTCATTAAACAGCAGTTACACATGAGAGGAATTTAGGTGACTTTTACCATTCCAGATATCAAATGTTACCCCTAAAACTGCAGTGCTACCTCTGAAACTGAAGTTACTGACTCAATGGCCCTGACAAGATAGATTACATTTATTGTAAAATTTGTTTATTTTCAGAAGTCCACGTTATTCCATTTTTGCCATAATCTCTATATTACATTTACTAAGATTACTAAACTAATATTAACTTTTGCAGTTTCTAGGAGCACAGTCATTAGGTATTTTCTGTGGAACATGCTGCCTCCCCCCAATAATCTTAGAAAATGCCTGCTAATGACTTGCTCTCCTTGTTAGATCACTCGAGTAACAAAGTAAGAAGCCAGCCTCAGACTCACAGGCTATAAATCTCAATTCTGTGTGACTGCAGAGAAGTTATTTAACTCCTTTAAGCCTGTGCCCTTATCTGAAGAAAACCTGTATGAACATGGTTAACTCAGAGCATCTAGGCAAAGATGAAATGACATATCAAGTGCCTAGCAGTGTCTGGTATACAGTTAGCACTGATGAGTGTTAGGCATTATTATTATCTTTCTTTCTGATCCCTTAGTGCTCGAGTTTTAGTTACCAGGTCCTTTGCCAGTATTATGAACCTTCCTGGATACCATCTAAAGTGTCATCCTAGAGTCTGTTGCTTCACAACAAGATAGTCGAGATTATCACTGGAGACGCTGCACTGCAATTTCCCACTAAGTGTCTTTAACATACAGTTTCTCTTTGCACAGAACTTTTATTCACCTCTCTCCATTCTGAAGTTGACCCCACCTATCTCAATCCACGATTTTTTTTTCTATGCTCAGTATAGCTTGAAGGCAATTCCAACAGGTTTTAGTCTTTCTCTATCAGTATGATTTATTGTATATCTGCAGGGTCTGGGTTAAAATTGTCTAAATGTGATTAGCTATGAACAAAAGCAATACACGGTAAAGAATGACACAGCCACTGTCTTGTCCTTCAGGGTGTTAAGGGTGATCACATTTTCCTACTTTATTGGGGAAAAGCTCATTCTGCTGAAGGCATTAGGGCAAGGTGATGAAATGCTGCTGCATATAATTTGATATTAGGTATTACCTTCATAATACCTATGTCTTTCTGCCACAGAAGCTAAACCATTTGCAAGCATTAATGTGGCACAATTGAGTACAAACCATTTTCCTTTGTGTCTCCCTGGCGGTGGTGGAGTTAAAATGATAATAATAATGATAAAATATGTTTTGTTTGCAAGGCAAATGATTAGCAATAAAGATGAATAATAACTTTTTATTAAAAATTAGAGTAAATAGCAGATGGCTGAACCCTTGGATACCCTGACAGAAAAAAATCCTTGGTGTTCTAGCTTGAGCACTTTGGGAAATATGCATGGTACTTACTTTCTGATGAGTAACAGCATGTAGCATTGTTAAGCCTGATTAAGCAAATTTAATTAGCATTAGTCAATGCATTTTTGTAAGTGGATAAAATATATTCCAGTTTAGGCATGATTGTTAATCTTTAATTTATGAGATAAAAGTTAAAATGCAACCATAAAATATTAAAATTGCAATAAACTGCATTTAAAGGAACTTATGTTGTTAGATTTTTTCAATTATTTTTTAATTCTACAATTCAAAGGGAATTGCCCTAGTGTTTCCCTGTTTCTTCAGTTTTGTTATTATATATCAGGTAGCAGAGGTAAAAATGGTAACATGAGCCCTATGTTCCCAACTGAGGATATCTAAATTGTAAATGACTTAGGACCACATTACTCTAAAATCAGGTTTTATAATATTCTTCAAAACCTGGGGGTTTTTTTGTATGTGTTAGTTGTTCAGTCATGTCCATACTCTTTGCGACCCCATGGATAACAGTAGCCCACCAGGCTTCTCTGTTCCTGGAATTCTCCAGGCAAGAATACTTAAGTGGGTTGCCATTCCCTTCACCAGGGAATCTTCCTGATCAGGGAGCAAACCCAGGTCTCCTGCATTACAGGCAGATTTCTTATCAACTTAAACATCAGGGAAACCCTTGTGTTGTATAGGACTTACTTATTTGTTTAGTATTTACTTATTCATATAGGACTTACTTATTTGTATAGGACTTATTTAGTATTTACTTATTTTATACAGGACTTATTTATTTAGGGTTCTTGAGAAGTAAGACAGGAGGAAGTAAGTAAGTGAGGCAGGAGGAAAATTAAATAAACTTATCTTAGAAAATAAAATTATCATAGAAAAATAATTAATTTAAAAATCCAGAAATCATTCAAACAAGATATTCTCAAGATTGGAGGAAATAATATCCCAAACTAACTTGAGACTTTTCAAGCCTAAATTAATCCTTTTAACACTAATCACCAATAATTAAGTAGATGCTGGTAGAGGGCAGGACCTTCTGCTTCACACAATTATCTTTCCTGAAAAATACTACATCCTGATCAAGCACAAGATTTTATGCAGTTTTCTAGAATTTATATGTCACAGCCAATCATACTAGATGAAAGATTTGTGAAAAAATTATTTTAAAAATTTGTTTAAAATTATTTTCTCTCCAACTTTTCTTTCCTTAGATTCCTTTTCTTTCTCTCTCTCTTCCAGATCAACTGCTTTAAAGTTTAAAAAAGCTGGTCAGAAGAAAGTACGTGTGTATGTGTGTTGGTGAGTGTAGTAGGAGGCAGGTAGAAGGAGCATTTGAGTTTAGCCACTTTATAGAAAAATGGGAGTATCAGTTCAGTTCAGTTCAGTCACTCAGTTGTGTCCGACTCTTTGTGACCCTATGAATTGCAGTACGCCAGGCCTCCCTGTCCATCACCAACCCCCAGAGTTCACTCAAACTCATGTCCATTGAGTCGATGATGCCATCCAGCTATCTCATCCTCTGTCGTCCCCTTCCCTCCCAGCATCAGAGTCTTTTCCAATGAGTCAACTCTTCGCATGAGGTGGCCAAAGTACTGGAGTTTCAGCTTTAGCATCATTCCTGCCAAAGAACACCCAGGACTGATCTTTAGAATGGACTGGTTGGATCTCCTTGCAGTCCAAGAGACTCTCAAGAGTCTTCTCCAACACCACAGTTCAAAAGCATCAATTCTTCAGGGCTCAGCTTTATTCACAGTCCAACTCTCACATCCATACACGACTACTGGAAAAACCATAGCCTTGAATAGACGGACCTTTGTTGGTAAAGTAATGTCTCTGCCTTTGAATATGCTATCTAGGTTGGTCAGAACTTTCCTTCCAAGGAGTAAACGTCTTTTAATTTCATGGCTGCAATCACCATCTGCAATGACTTTGGAGCCCCAAAAAATAAAGTCTGACACTGTTTCCACTGTTTCCCCATCTATTTCCCATGAAGTGATGGGACCAGATGCCATGATCTTAGTTTTCTGAATGTTGAGCTTTAAGCCAACTTTTTCACTCTCCTCTTTCACTTTCATCAAGAGGCTTTTGAGTTCCTCTTCACTTTCTGCCATAAGGGTGGTGTCACTGGCATATCTGAGGTTATTGATATTTCTCCCAGCAATCTTGATTCCAGCTTGTGCTTCATCCAGCCCAGCATTTCTCATGATGTTCTCTGCATAGTAGTTAAACAAGCAGGGTGACAATATACAGCCTCGACGTACTCCTTTTCCTATTTGGAACCAGTCTGTTGTTCCATGTCCAGTTCTAGGCCATCATTAATACTATCCAAAAATATTTTATCAAATCCCAACAGGAGCTCTAAAAATGGTAGCCACATACCTTAATCCCAAGAACATGTCTGGCCACATAGGGAGACTCCTCCTCAACTGCAATAGGAGCACTGAGACTACAGACCTCAGAAGTATGTAGTCTTTGACCAAGGATATGGGGGCGGGGGGCAGGGGAGTGTGCGGGGACAGAGGCGTGAGGAAAGGAAAAAGCTTTCACTTGAGGAAGTGTTTAAAAGGTCAGAATGAGAGAGGTATCCTCATTCAGAATACTCATTTCATGTATTCATTCAATCAATGTGCCAGGCACTGTGCTAACTACTGGGCTTACAACACTGAGAAAAACTGACACAGTTATTATACTTCACTGAAGTATAAATTTTTTCTCTTTGTTTATTCTTGACGTTCTAAGTTTTTCCAGTTTATATATATTTTAGATCAAAATTTCCATTTCTTTATATTATATATTTCCTTGTTACGGATCTTTCAGTTCTAATTACTGTCTTAAGAATGTTTGCAGTTGCACTTTCAAAACTTCTATGATGGCTGCTTCAAAGTCTTTGTCAGGTAATTCCTATCTTGCCATTGGCATCTGTTAATCATCTTTTCCCATGAAAGTCAGTATTGTTTCCTTATTCTTTGTGTGCAGAATAATTTCTATTGAATTCTGGATATTTTGAGTATTTCCTTATGAGAACCTATATATTGTTTAAACCCTATGGAGAATATTGATATTTTTGTTTTAGCATGCACATGACTTGATTAGTTTCATCCCACAGGTTCCAATCCATCTTCAGTGGCCTATGGTTTCAAAGTTGGTCCAATTATCGATGCCTTTGCAGATAGGACACCCAATATTTCATGAAATGTACGTATACTCAAGTATTGTATTTTTATTTGATTTCATTTATATATATATATATATATATACAGTTTATCTGAAATTCAAATTCAACTGGAATCTTGTATTTTTCTTGCCAAACATGGCAGTCTTATATGCAGACTATTGGACTATTTGCAGACTATCCATTCAATAGTTTGACAGTCTTACTTGTAGATTATTGGAATTTGTCCTAAGTGTTAGCTATCCAGGGATGATCTATACCTTATTTCCCAAAGTAAAAATAACAACAACAACTGTATTTGAGAGATATATGTCTTTATCTTGATTCTCAAAGTCATTAGTATGCCAGTAAAGATCAGACTCCTGTAAGTATAAGTATAGAGAGACAGGAAAGTGAAAACCAACAGCTTAGGTCATGCCTTCATAGTCACAGTTTCACTAAAAAGGAGGATGCTGCTTTCCTGACATGCCACTGCCCTGCACAATGGCCTGGTCTTGAAGATTTGAGAATGGGGTAAATTGAAGTGAAAGTCACTCAGACATGTCCAATTCTTTGTGACCTCATGGACTATACAGCCCATGGAACTCTCCAGGTCACAATACTGGAGTTGATAGCCTTTCCCTTCTCCAGGGGATCTTCCCAACCCAGGGATTGAACCCAGGTCTCCCTCATTATAGCTGGATTCTTTACCAGCTGAGCCACAAGGGAAGCCCAATAACAGGGTAAGGGAGGGGAAAAAACTGGGTGCTGTAGCCTGAATCTTTGTGTCCCTCCAGAATTCGTATGTTGAAATCTGACCCTTCAAGGTAGTGGTATTAGGAGATGGGGCCTTGGGGAGGTGATGTGGTCATCAGGGCAGAGCCCTCACAAATGGGATTCAGTTCAGTTCAGTTCAGTCACTCAGTCATATCAAACTCTTTTCGACCTCACAGACTGTAGCATGCCAGGCTTCTCTGTCCATCACCAACTCCCGGAGCTTACTCAAACTCATCTCCATTGAGTTGGTGATGTCATCCAACAATCTCATCTTTTAACATCCCTTCTCCTCTCACCTTCAATCTTTCCCAGCATCAGGGTCTTTTCAAATGAGTCAGTTCTTCACATCAGGTGGCCAAAGTATTGGAGTTTCAGCTTCAGCATCAGTCCTTTCAATGAATATTCAGGCCTGATTTTCTTTAGGATTGACTGGTTGGATCTCCTTGCTGTCCAAGGGAATCTCAAGAGTTTTCTCCAACATCACAGTTCAAAACTATCAATTCTTTGGTGCTCAGTTTTCTTTAAAGTCCAAATCTCAAATCCATGCATGACTACTGGAAAAACAACAGCTTTGACTAGATGGACTTTTGTTGCCAAAGTAATGTCTTTGTTTTTTAATACACTGTCTAGGTTGGTTATAATTTTTCTTCCAAGGAGCAAGTGTCTTTTAATTTCGTGGCTGCAGTCACCATCTCCAGTGATTCTGGAGGCCAAGAAAATAAAGCCTCTCACTGTTTTCATTGTTTCCCCACCTATTTGCCATGAAGTGATGAGACCAGATGCCATGATCTTAGCTTTCTGAATGTTGAGTTTTAAGCCAACTTTTTCACTCTTCTCTTTCACTTTCATCAAGAGACTCTTTAATTCTTTTTCACTTTGTGCCATTAGGGTGGTATCATCTGCATATCTGAGGTTATTGACATTTCTCCCGGCAATCTTGAATTCAGCTTGTGTTTCATCCAGTCCAGCATTTTTCATGATGTACTCTGCATACAAGTTAAATAAGCAGGGTGACAATATACAGCCTTGACATACTCCTTTCCCAATTTGGAACCAATCTGTTGTTCCATGTCCAGTTCTAAGTGTTGCTTCTTGACCTGCATACAGATTTCTCAAGAGGCAGGTCAGGTGGTACGGTATTCCCATCTCTTTAAGAATTTTCCAGACTTTGTTGTGATCCACACAGTCAAAGGCTTTGGCATAGTTAATAAAACAGAAGTAGATGTCTTCCTGGAATCTAATTTTTTCAATGATCCAGCAGATGTTGGCAATTTGATGTCTGCTTCCTCTGCCTTTTATAAATCCAGCTTGAACATCTGGAAGTTCATGGTTCATGTACTGTTGAAGCCTGGCTTGGAGAATTTTGAGCATTACTTTGCTAGCGTGTGAGATGAGTGCAATTGTGTGGTAGCTGGAACATTCTTTGGCATTACCTTTCTTTGGAACTGGGATGAAAACTGACCTTTTCCAGTTCTGTGGCCACTTGTGACTTTTCCAAATTTGCTGGCATATTGAGTGCAGCACTTTCACAGCATCATCTTTTAGGATTTGAGACAGCTCAACTGGAATTCCATCACCTCCACTAGCTTTGTTTGTGGTGATGCTTCCTAAGGCCCACTTGACTTCACATTCCAGGATGTCTGGTTCTAGGTGAGTGATCACACCATCGTGGTTATCTGGGTCATGAAGATCTTCTTTGTATAGTTCTTCTGTGTATTCTTGCCACCTCTTCTTAATATCTTCTGCTTCGGTTAGGTCCATACCATTTCTGTCCTTTATTGAGCCCATCTTTGCATGAAATGTTCCCTTGGTATCTTTGATTTTCTTGAAGAGATATCTAGTCTTTCCCATCATTATTGTTTTCCTCTATTTCTTTGCATTGATCACTGAGGAAGGCTTTCTTATCTCTCCTTGCTATCCCTTGGAACTCTGCATTCAAATGGGTATATCTTTCCTTTTCTCCTTTACCTTTCGATTCTCTTCTTTTTCTCAGCTAGCTATTTTTAAGGCCACCTCAGACAACCATTTTGCCTTTTCAAATTTCTTTTTCTTGGGGATGGTCCTGATCATCTTGGGGATGCCTCTTGTACAATGTCATGAACCTCCATCCATAGTTCTTCAGGCAATCTGTCTATCAGATAATCCCTTGAATCTATTTGCACTTCCACTGTATAATCATAAGGGATTTGATTTAGGTCATACCTGAATGGTCTAGTGATTTTCCCTAACTTTCTTCAATTTAAGTCTGAATTTGGCAATAAGGAGTTCATGATCTGAGCCACAGTCAGATTCTGGTCTTGTTTTTGCTGATTGTATAGAGCTTCTCCATCTTTGGCTGCAAAGAATATAATCAATCTGATTTTGGTGTTGACCGTCTGGTGATGTCCATGTGTAGAGTCTTCTCTTGTGTTATTGGAAAAGAGTGTTTGCTATGGCCAGTGTGTTCTCTTGGAAAAACTTTATTAGCTTTTGCCCTGCTTCATTATGTACTCCAAGGCCAAATTTGCCTGTTACTCCAGGTGTTTCTTGACTTCCTACTTTTGCATTCCAGTCCCCTATAATGAAAAGAACATCTTTTTGGGGTGGTTTTGGGTGTTAGTTCTAGAAGGTCTGGTAGGTCTTCACAGAACCGTTCAACTTCAGCTTCTTCAGAATTATCTGTCATGACATAAACTTGGATTACTGTGATATTGAATGTTTTGCCTTGGAAATGAACAGAGATCATTCTGTCATTTTTGAGACTGCATCCAAGTACTGCATTTCAGACTCTTTTGTTGACTATAATGGCTACTCCATTTCTTCTAAAGGATTCTTGCCCACAGTAGTAGATATAATGGTCATGTGAGTTAAGTTCACCCATTTCAGTCCATTTTAGTTCACTGATTCCTAAAATGTCCATGTTCACTCTTGCCATCTCTTGTTTTATCAGTTCCAATTTACCTTGATTCATGGACTTAACATTCCAGGTTCCTATGCAGTATTGCTGTTATATCATCAGACTTTACTTCCATCACCAGTCACATCCACAATTGGGTGTTGTTTTTGCTTTGGCTCCATCTCTTCATTCTTCCTAGAGTTATTTCTCCACTGATCTCCAGTAGCATATTGGGTACCTACTGACCTGGGGAGTTCACCTTTCAGTGTCCTATCTTTTTGCCTTTTCATACTTCATGGGGTTCTCAAGGTAAGAATACTGAAGTGGTTTGCCATTCCCTTCTCCAATGGACCATGTTTTGTCAGAGCTCTCCACCATGACCCGTCCATCTTAGATGACCCTACATGGCATGCCTTATTGTGTCACTGAGTCAGACAAAGCTGTGGTCCATGTGATCAGATTAGTTAGTTTTCTGTGATTGTGATTTTCATTCTGTCTGCCCTCTGGTTGAGAAGAATAAGAGGCTTATCCTTCAAGAAGCTTCCTGATGGGAGATACTGACTGAAGGGGAAACTGGGTCTTGTTCTGACTTTGAGGAGATATCCCTCGTCCAAGGATAGAGAAGCCCCAGCAAGATGGTTGGCATTGGAGTCGTGGCTGTGTGGTGTTGGAATGACTTTGAGGAGATACCCCCACATCCAAGGGCAAAAGAAAAGCCCTGCAAGGTGGTAGGAGGGGCAAAATCATGTTTAGAATGAAACCCCATACCCAGCAGAGATGCTCAGAGGGCTCAAACAAACCTTGGGCACCCCAGGACCCAGAGACCCCAAAGAGACTGAGACAGAAGTTGTTTGAGTGTCTCCTGTGGGGTATGGGTCTGTAGTGGACTGCTATAGGGCCAGAGGTTCTGGGTGCAGTAGACTTTGGAATGGCATAAGCCCTCTTGAAGGAGGTTGCATTAATCCCGCCACAGAGCCACCAGAACTTACACAGGACTGGGAAAAAAGACTCTTGGGGGGCACAAACAAAACCTTGTATGCATCAGGACCCAGGATAAAGAAGCAGTGACCCCACAAGAGACTGACCTAGACTTGCCTGTGAGTGTTCAGGAGTCTCTGGCAGAGGTGTGGATAAGCAGTGGCCTGCTACAGGGTTGGGGGCACTGAGTGCAGCAGTGCATGCATGGGACCTTTTGAAGGAGGTGGGCATTATCTTCATTACCTCCTCCATACTTTGGTCTCAGGTCAAATAACACAGAGGGAATACAACTCTGGCCATCAATAGAAAATTGGATTAAAGATTTACTGAATGGAATTAATATCCTTAAAAAAAGACCCCAGAGGAATTCCCTACCCCTTCTACCATGTAAGGATAGAGAAGTCAGCAGTTTGCAGCCTTAAGGAGGGCTTTCATCATTCCAAATCTACTGATACCTTGATCTTGGACTTCTCAGCCCCCAGAGCAGTGAAAAATCAATTTTTGTGGTGTATACGCTACCTGTGTGCACGTCCTTGGTCATTCAGTCACGTCTGACTCTTTGTGACCTCATGAACTGTAGCCCGCCAGGTTCTTCTATCCATTGGATTCTCCAGGCAAAATACTGAAGTGGGTTGCATTTCCAACTCCAGGAGATTGAAGCTACGTCTCTTGTGTCTCCCGCACTGGCGGGTGAATTCTTTTCCACTGCATCACTAGTCTAATGCTATTTTTGTTACAGCAGCCCAAAAGGACTGAGACACTGGGGTATTTTCCCCACTATTTTTGAGATTTAAAATTTCCCTGTTTTACTCCTCAAGCCAGATTTACATGTCAATATTTACTTTTTAGATTTCCTTTCAGGAAAGCTGCCTATAATTTCTCAAGTTTTCATAGCTGCAATGGAGAGGAAGATTGACATGTATTTATTCCATCTTACCCAGAACCTACAACATCAAATCTTAGAAGACTGCAATGAGTTAAACACATATATTACAATCCCTAGGGAAATCAACAACAAATAATGAAAACATATATACTTATAGCAACAAATTCCAAAGAGAAACTAAAATATACAATAAAATATTTTTAAATATAAAGAAATGCAAGAAGGGAAAAATAGAGGAACCAAAAAGACTTGAGACAAATAGTAAGAAAGCAGACCTAAATACAATCATATCAATGGTTACATTAAAGAAAAATAGGTTTCTATATACGTTATTTTGGAAGGACTAGAAATTAGCAAAGTACATTCTGTTAGCAGCTCCTTAAATTTAATATGGAATGAAGCTGAGAGGATGGGAGTCAAGAAAAGGCAAGAGAAGCTGAGGAAGGGTATACTTGGAAGAAGTCTGGGAAAAGAGAATGCCTAGGCTGGACCTGGTCATTCTTGGGGAAAATGGAATACTGATGATGTTAACTACTTCTGGATCTCTAAGTTTTACTTTCTCCTTCTCAAGCAGCACTTGGGCAATAGATCCTCATTTAGAAGACTCTTCTGAGGTATTTAAAAATCACTGAGACTAGGCAAAACTTTTGGCAACTTGCCCGTAGTTTGAGTCAAATACTCACTATCAGCTACTATGCTACAGTAGATGATAGATGGAGGATGGATGGATGGACAGAGTGATAGATACTTTTCTCATACTCATCAAAATCTTCACAGGATATATTATAGTCCTTTTTATAGTTTAAGAAGCACATGATTTAGAAGTGTATAGAATTTACCCTAGAAGTGGGGCTCATATTTTGAATCCAGGATTGTCTTTAAATTAAATCCATGCTCTTTCCACTCTACAATGTTTTTATTCTTGTCAACAGATCTTAGCATCTACAACAGATAAAGTGAAGACACTTTATTGGGACCATTATTGGGAGCCTTGTGTAGGACTGAAGCAAGACCAGTTTAGATTATAACAACCAGATGTATGAAGACTAAAAATCGTTTTGACTTACTTTCAGTGTTGTATCATATTGCCAGCTCCCCAAAGAAAGGAGAAAGTACTTGATTGATGACTGAATATATAAACAAGTGAAGCGAATGACAGCATTTCATGAACAACTGATCACTGAGTACCTGTCAACAAGCACAAGCCCATTTATTTGGCCTACATACATTATTATGTAATCGAAGGGATCATTCAAAAAGAGGCATTAGTAGTACTACAAGAACAATACTTGACATTTCTAACAAGTGTTGATAATTAAAAGGCAAAGACCAATTTAAATAATTTTCCTGTGGTCATGTATGGATGTGAGAGTTGGACTGTGAAGAAGGCTGAGCACTGAAGAATTGATGCTTTTGAACTGTGGTGTTGGAGAAGACTCTTGAGAGTCCCTTGGACTGCAAGGAGATCCAACCAGTCCATTCTGAAGGAGATCAGCCCTGGGATT
>NW_011494886.1:425030-475068 GCF_000754665.1 Bison bison bison
AGGAGGAGAAGGGGACGACAGAGGATGAGATGGCTGGATAGCATCACTGACTCGATGGATGTGAGTCTGAGTGAACTCTGGGAGTTGGTGATGGAAAGGGAGGCCTGGCGTGCTTCGATTCATGGGGTCACAAAGAGTCGGACATGACTGAGCGACTGATCTGATCTGATCTGATATTAAAATCAAAATCAAATTAAAATTCTAAAGATGAAGAGCATCTGGAAATTAACTCTTCCAGGACTTTAGCAAGTAGAATTCTAAATATACTCAAATTTTTTTTTTTACTCTTTTAATAAGAATTCTGCATTCCATTTTTTAAGATATAGAAAAGTATTTTTAATTCAATCAAACGGAGAATCATTTTCTATATGTGCTGAACATGTAATAGAGATATTCTCCATTCAGTTTATTTTGGGGGGATGAAGCTTAAAAATATACATTCATTTAAATTAATAAGTAGGAATAATCTGACTTGTGTTCCTACATTATACATAAATGCCAGGGAAGCCCACACTTTAGGGTTAGCATTAATGTATTTCTGGCATTCCTGTACTTATGTGCTATGGTAATTTAGATTGAGGTTAAGCCAGATCATATTTACAGTAATAAAACTCTCTTCATATTGAAGAGAGTCATCTTTAGCTTCTGAGGCAGTTATTCAGTACCACCCCATGTGTTTGCCAACAAGATATTGTTAAAAAATAACTCAGTAACAGCAGGCAGTATAACTTCACTCTGAAGAACCGCTGGCACACAAGTGAACATGGCTTCTAATGAAGGAATCTCGAGGCTCAGCTTCTGAGCACACAAGAAACAGTCAATCTGCTTGCTTTTTAAGATTCTTAAGAAGGAGGAAAAAAGTACTAGTATTTTGTAAAGTATTTACCATGCACCACGATCCATGAAATAATCTCATTTAAACCTTACAACTAAGCCCCTTTTTTAGCAGATAAGGAAACTGAGAACCCAAGCTGTTCAGAAAACATAATAAGAGATTTTCACCCATGTTTAACAAAAGAAAACCAAAGGTTTCTGACTGTACTGTATTATACTTCTATCTGCCTATGAGACTCCTAACATGGCCAACAAAAAAACCTATTCCACCCACAAATAAAACCCATCATATCATGGTTCTGCAGAGAAACAAGATTAATAGTATGGATAGATAAATAGATGAAGAGATTTTTAAATAGGTGTGTTGCATGCTCAGTCACTAAGTTATACCTGATTCTTTAGGAACCATGGACAGTAGCCTGCCAGGCTCCTCTGTCCATGAGATTGCCCAGGCAAGAATACTGTAGTGGGTTGCCATTTCCTTCTCTATGGAATCTTCCTGACCCAGGGATCCAACCTGTCCCTTGCATTAGCAGGTGGACATGGAATGGAAAGAGATTTTTTAAGAACTGGTTTATGCAGTTATGGAAGTTAAAAAGTTCCAAGATCTGTAGTCAGCAAGCTGAAGAAACAATGGTGTGGTTCCAGTTCTAAAGCCAGCAGGCTTGAGACTTAAAAAAAAGAGACTATGTTTCAGTTCAAGTTTGAAGGCAGGAAATAACTGATGTCTCAGCTCAAAGGCAGTGGGCATAAAGAATTCCCTCTTCAGTCTTTTTGTTCTACTTAGGCCTTCAGCTGATTGAATGAGGCCCACCTACTTTAGAAAGAGCAGTTTACTTTACTTAGCTTACTAATTCAAATGTTAATCACACCCAGGAACTCCCTCACAAACATACACAGAATAATGTTTGACCAAACATCTGACCACTCTGTGGCCCAGTCAAGTTGACACATAAAATTAACCATTATACACGTTAGATGTATGGAATCATTAGCATATCATCGATCCTTTTCAGCCACTGTCCCACATTGCTGATTTTACTAACAACATTAACAGATGTGTAGAAGTATTGTGAGTTATATTGCAACACGTTTCAACACTAACATAGCGAATGCCTTAAATGAGATAATTACTATAACCTTCAGTAGTGCCTACCAGCAGTAGTCAATTTGGCATTTAAAGACTTTAAAATCTATTCTATAGGAATACACAAGGCATAGGTACAGTGTCTACGTGCATTGCACCTTTGTTTATAATATTGAAAGTTTAAAGCAAAGTAAATATCCAACAATAACAAAAGAGCTAAATAAATTATAGTGCAACCATATCATAGGATACTATTTAGTCATTAAAAATAATTCAATGTTTTTATTGGAACATAAAATATTTATGATGAATTATATGATCTTACTTTTGTGAATACATGTATACACACACATATATGTGTGTGTGTGTGTGTGTTATACATACATACATACATACATATAAGGGTTTCCCAGATGGTGCTTAGAGGTAAAGAACCTACTTCCCAATGCAGGAGACTTAAGAGATGCAGGTTCAATCCCTGGATTAGGAAGATCCCCTGGAGGAGGACATGGCAACCCACTCCAGTATTCTTACCTGGAGAATCCCAGGGACAGAGGAGCCTGGAGGGCTGAAGGGCACAAAGAGTTGGACATGACTGAAATGACTTAGCACATATGCATATACATATACGGGGCTTCCCAGGTGGCACTAGTGGTAAAGAACCACCCACCAATGCAGGAGATGTAAGAGATACAGGTTTGATACCTGGGTCGGGAATATCCCCTGGTGAAGGAAACGGCAACCCACTCCAGCATTCCTACCTGAAGAATCCCATGGAGAGAGGAGCCTGGCAGGCTATGGTCCACAGAAAGGCAAAGAGTTGGACATGACTGAAGCGGCTTAGCAGGCATGCACATATCTGAAGTTTACAAAGTACAGTGGTTTTCCTTGATGAGTAAGAAGATATGTGCTGTTGTTGTGAGAATGAACAATTCCTTTCACATGGCTAGAAACTGAGGGTGGCCTCTAGGAAATGAGAATGACCCATGGCTGAGAGCCAGCAAGAAAATGGGGACATCATTCCTACAACCACAAGGAAGGATACTCAGCCAAGAGCCTGAATGATTTGAGAAAACTCCCAATGAAAATGTAATCAACTGACACCTTGATTTCTGCCTTGTACAACCCTGAGCAGAAGACCCAGCCATTCTGTGTCTGGACTCCTGACCTATAGATCTGTGAAGTAATAGATCTTTCTGTAGCCACTGTATGTAATAATGTGTTATGGAGCAACAGAAAACTAATATAATCATTTTAGCATATTACAGAAATGCTGTACATGTTCAATTAAAATAATAATAATATTGAATATAATAAACAGAGGAAAAGGTTAGATTTTCAAAATAATCACTTGATTTTCTATGTTGAATAATGTTATTAAAATTTTTTATAACTTAATATGGTGACAGATGAAAGCTAAAGTTATCTTTTTGGTCATTTTGCAATGTATACAAATGTAAAATACTTATTGTATACCTGAAACTAATATAATGTTATATGTTAATTATACTCCAATAAAAAAAATTCTTCCTGGTCAGAGCTTTAATTTAAATATCAAACAAAAATAAAATTATCAAGGCTGCACAGGTTTGAAATCACCTGCATTTTCAGTTTTTAAAATGTATACAAATATCTTCAATTAAGTGGTATGCAGATTTTAATTATGGATAGGTAAATTGTGATGGAACAAATTAAAAACTTTCAATATTTCAAAAGCTTCACTTTTAATTCAAGCAATTGGAAATCTTCAATGGTATCTCAATACATCAAAAGAAATCATAGACTACAGTCTGACAATATTTTCCACAATTGCATTCTGCTTTATTTTTTCTACTACTGTTCTCTTCCCATTTTATGTGTCTTTGGACTCCCTCAGCCTGCCTCTTAGGTGAAAGACTTACTAGCTAAGCAAGACCCAGTTAAATTCATCTAAGAAGTCTGCCCTCACAACCAGTAGAACCCCTCTCTCCCTCTCCACATTTCAAAAAAACTATTTTACTATGATAGTATACTGTCATCTGTTTTGTTTTACATTTAAATGTGCATGTAATGTCACTGTCACAAGACTGTATATTCCAAGCTGTGAGGGACTGTCCTCTTCCTGGTCTGTAATGCTTAGGACAGTGCTAAACATTTTACTTATGGTCAAAAAAGTGAGTACTGAGTTTTTAAAAACTTCCGATCTTGCCAATGCACAAGAACAAGACATGAACACAATGTACGTAATTTTAATTTAAGAAAGTCGGAATCCAAATAAAGACCTAATGAGAACTAGAGAAATTCAGGTTTTTGAAAATGAGGAGAATGATTTTGCTCAGAGATTGAACAGATCATAACAACTGGCAAATGAAATTGGGAGCACAATAAAAGAGATTCAGAATGAGAGGAAGGTCATATTTAAGAACTAGAAACAAAGCACTGCATGTATAATATTCATTACACCTCTACAATTTCTGCTGCAGCATTTTACATTATTCAAATCTTTTTATCAACTGCTTATGACAATATTTGCCTCCTTTATGAATTCATTTTCAGTACAGTCTGGTACTGTGGTTGACTTTGAAAGATATTCTAATTTAAGTTTATCAGAATTGGACAGAGGACCATACTGACTGAATAGGAAGTTTTATGCATATGAAATTCAGAATGCCTCAAACATAACTAAAATCACTGCAAGCCCAAGGGAAATATAAAACATTATGTACTAGAAACTAGTTTACTATCATGCAATTATTTTACACTCTCTGAAAATAATATTGATGTACTTCTGTAAAATACAAATAATATAAAAGTCTGGTTGAGACATCCATTTATTCAGTTGAATGTTTATAGAGTACACAATATATGTAAGACTTATTATCATATTCTATAAAGGATACAAATATAAGAATATAACTATAAAGAGGAAGAGAAGTAGAAGAAAATGGGAATTTAATTAAACCAATTCAGTATTCTATCTATACCAAGCCCTGCCTTGTAATAATGATGATAATAATAGCTAACATTTGCTGAGTGTTTACTATATCTAGTTATAATTCTGTGTGTCTATGTGGATTGCATCATTTAATATTTAGAACAAATCTATGAGCTTAATAGTATTAATTTTCCCATTTTTTAGATGAAGAAATTGCAGTAGAGGAATTAAGTAACTTTCTAAATGTTGCAAAGCTGGGAATTTTAAAGGTGAAATTTGAATTTAACAGCAGACACTTTGAACCTAACCTATATACCATATACTTCCTGCTAGGTTTTATTACCTCCATTTTGCAGTGCAAGAACCTGAGGTTCAGAGAGATTAAGTGGGTTTCCCAGAAACAGATTCCTTGTCAGTGACAGGGTTAGCATTCGGTATCGAATCTGATTCCAACTCCTTTGCCAACTCCTCTACCTCACCTCCAAACTACAAGAGAGAAAATATTAATGAAAGGTATTCAAACTATAGTTCATTCAATCTATTATTTAAAATCAACTGTATCTTCTCCTGGTCATGTGACATTAGTTTATGCAAATTACTTAATCTCTGTCTGCTTTAGTTTCCTTAATTGTAAAATGAAGATAAAATAATTGTTTGGAGGATTAGATATTATAAAACAATTGAATAGGAACTAGGACAAGCTTATTAGTATTGCTATTACCATATTACTATTATTGTTGTTGTTTATCAATCATTTTATTTAAGCGAGATAAGGAATATCTATGACCTTCCCGTGTTGCTCAGTGAGTAAAGAATCTGCCTGCAATGCAGGAAATGCAGAAGAAACAGGTTAGATTCCTGGGTCAGAAAGGTCCCTTGGAGAAGGAAATGGCAACCCACTCCAGTATTCTTGCCTGGAGAATCCCATGGAAAGAGGAGCCTGACGGGTTACAGTCCAATGGGGTGGCAAAGAGTCGGATACGAATGAAGTGACTTAGCACACACTAATGGGTTAAGTGCTGATCTTTTCCACATTATCTCACCCTACAATCTCATCAGGTGGACAATGTTGTCATCACTTTTCAGATGATGAAATAAAAATGATGAAATAGAAAAATAAAGGAAGTGACTCAGGATCATATAGCCAATGAGCGGTAGGACCAGATCTCAAACCTGGGTTTGATCAAACCTGATTCCAAAGACCACATGGTATTGTGAGATCAATGTCAAAAAAAGGTGCAATCAAAGTTCGGAAAATGTTTATTAATAGAAAATATGGAAAACTTCTTGCCTACATGATCAAGGAGGTTTTGCCTAGGTGGGTTAACATTTGAGCTAATCGCTGAAGGTAAGTAGAGTTCAATAATTTAGAAGAACATCTTTTGAAGGACAAAATGAGCTTACCTGGAACAACCTGAATAGAGTCTGAAACAAATTTAATCTATCTGACATTTTAAAGAAGCAGCAGAAGATAGAGCTGGAAAGGTGAGTTAATGTACACTTTATGAGTGTGAGGCCCATGCTTCTGGAACTGTGCTGGTTAATACAGCAGCCATGAGATACATGTAACTCCCAAAATGTTGCTACCGAGACTAAGGAACTGGAGTTCAAATTGTATTCAATTTCAATTAATTAAAATTTAAATCTAAAAACTGATACCCAGCTTACTTACTGAAAATTTGCAAGAATGTTTGGAACAACCTAAATATGTGTCTGCTTTTTCAACTGTACACCTTAGGAATTCTAATTACTGATTAAGGATTTTCAATGAAAATTTGTCATCTGAATTAAGGTGTGATGCAAGTATAAAATATACCTTGGATACTTGAGATTTCTTAGAAATGAACATAAAGTATCTTGTTAGTAATATTCAGTATCCATTATATTTTGATATTTTATATATTTTGTGTATAGTCTTCCCTGCTGGCTCAGAGGTAAAGAATCCCCCTGCCAAGTAGAAGATTCGATCCCTGGGTTGGGAAGATCCCCTGGAGAAGAAAATATCCACCCACTCTAGTATTTTTGCTTGGGAGATCTCTGGATGAAGGAGCCTGATGGGTTACAGTCCATGGGCTCACAAAGAGTCAGACATGACTTAGTGACTGAACAGCAACAACATATTTTTGAATATATTGAATTAAATAAAATGTATTATTTACATTAAAATTACCTAATTCTTTTTAGCTTTTTAATATGACTACTAAAAATTTTTAAATTATATATGTGACTCATTATATATCTATTAGAGATTCTTGACACATAGTAGGTACTCAATAAAATATTTACTCACTAACTGCAGTTAAGAACCAGACTGTAACCTCAAAAGCAGACTGAGGATTTTGTATTTTCCTTAATAGACAAGAGTCACTGAAATCTCTAAGTAGGGGAAGTGATATGCTTTTTCAGAGTACTATTTTAGGAGGCTCCATCTGGAAGAGTAACTAAAACAGAGGAGGAACTGAAGTTAGGTTAGAAGTATACTGCAGTATTAAAGTAGGAGCTGAAACCCCTCAAATTCTTCCAAAGCAGCTCAGCTGAGTAGCAAAACATGGTGGAAATGTTCAATGTTTCTCACGGGAATGCTAAACACTCTTGCAAGTAAAAGGCAATTCCTTCTTAAGTCAAGTCTTAACCCTCTATGCTTCCAATTTCATCATTATTACTTTTAAAGAGAATCAAATGCAGAATCATGGTGATTACCTCTGGAATAAAAAATCATTGGGCTATAACTCTCTTCATTAGAGTAATCATTTGCCAAATAAACCTCTATAGTATAATTGTGAAATGCTATAAGCTAGAAGTGTAGCTCCAGGTATAAAAAGCCTGAATATCACTCTATTCTTCACCCAGTAACCAGAGTTTTGTTTGTTTTTTTCATCACATCTCTGATTGTATCATTCTATGTTGAAAAACTTTAATGTTATACCATAGCTTAAAGGATGAAGTCCAACCAATCCTATTCAGCCTCAACTCTCTCCAAGCTTTCCAATATTCATATTGGAGAGACCAATATTCATATAGGTCTCTTTAAGTAGCAAGTGACTAGTCAAGAAATTTATTGGTTCCACAATAGATAAATGTTGATAAAGAGATAGACACATACACAGTGGGTAGATGGCTATCTTGATTCTGTTGCTCCTTAGGTGCTGGCCATTTTCATCCTTGATGTAGACAGACTTGCTCCACATGGCAAAATAAATGTCTACCATCAGTCCCCATTGCACTTTCTTCTAATCACTTAACCAAAAATGCAAAGCACAATATCCTCCACTCTAAATGAGTACACGCTACCATGGAGAGTGTGTACCATGTTCCAGGCACTGTTCTCCATACTCCTCCATACTCTCTCTCTCTCTACATGTATATATATATATATGTGTGTGAGTGTTATACTTCATATATATATTAATATATTAATATACTATATATATATATATATATATTAAGTGATTTGGTCCTCACAAAAACCCTATCATCAAACCCAGTTTGAAGATGGAGAAATGAAGCATAAAAAGAGTAACTTGTCCAAGTAACTCGCTGCAGTAAGAAATGGAGGGACCAGAATTTAAAAGCAGATTCTGATATCCAAGCATAGCTACAGGAATCACTGTGGCCAGAGGAAAAGGAATTGTGATTGGCTATGCCTGCATCATTGATGAGTTCCCATGGGGGAATAGGGGAGTACTGGGAATGACAGAAACACAGGACACTATGGAGTAGGAGAAAGAGGGAGTAAGAGGCAGACCAAAACGACAGTCTGATGTAGGTTCTACATTTCAACCACAGTGAACAGGATTGGATAGCCTTTTTCAAATTTTCCATGCCTTCTTTTGCTTCTATTATTTGCCCCTTTTCACCTCTAGCTCCAACCCTCTTCCTGGAGAACTGCTATTTATCAGTCTATGATGCCAGTCTCAAGCAATGAACTCTCTTTTCAACATTTCCTCAGTCCCTGGAGGTAAAATGAATTACCCTCCTCTCTGATTCCTTTGGTGTCCCATACAACCCAGTATCCATAGAGCAAACAGAAGTTCTGTATAGAGTAAGCCTTATCACTCCTGCTCCTTTAAAAGGATATAAAAAAGAAAAAAAAAAGGATCCTATGTTAGCAAGACTCATTATAGCAGAATTAAAATTGATCTTCCACACACTTTTCCTCCACTTATTCTTAATGGTTTCTTTCTTTGGATCACTTCAGGATCTTGAGGGCGATGCCTGCTCTACTACCCTCCTGGGTCCTCTCTGATTTCAGACACTGGCGATATCTTCCCTCTCTGCTCTCCTCTTGGCTCCCACCAGCTTCTACATTTGACGGTCATTTCTTTAATATGGATTCCTGGCGTGGTTTTAAGGGGCTTGTCTCTGACGTACACTCTGGCATATTCCCATTATGGTGCTCATTTCATTGATTTATAATTTTTTGTTTTGATGTCTATCTCTCCTATGAGACTCTGAACTCCTTAGGGCAGGCATTAAGACCTAAATCACCTTGTTATTCCTAACGTTGAAAGGAGTTCAATATAAAGGGAATGAAGAAAAAGAAGGTAAAAAGAGAGAAAAGTGTGAGATTATTCCAGTATCTATGTTTTTCTTGGGAAATGGTAAATAGGAAATAGTATGCTCAATTCAAACTTAAGCCAAATAATCTTTTAAATTTATAATAGTGAAAAAAATGAATGAAACAAAGCGATTTCTGTTGCTGGCCAAGAAAGAAAATTCTCAGAAACAAACTTTTTCCTTAAAAATCTTGAGCACAGTTGCCTTTAACTCATATGACAACTTGAACCTATTGTAATAATGCAAGACAATTGGGATGATTGCAACAAATCTACCTTTTTTCAGGCCCATAGAAGTAGTTTAGAATAGAGGATTGCTCATCTGATCACTTTGTCCTAACCTCAATCTAAGCCTCCAAACAGAAGAAAGTTGGCATTGCCCTGTGTTTTGAATGGACATTGACTTTGGCAATGATTTTGTCACCCAGCTTCTTCTCTTGCTGTGCCATGGACAGAGTGGCGTGGCTGGAAATATTTGATGGCTGAATCTGAGCAAGAATGCTCACTGATTTACAAGTGTATTTTTTAAAATGTTTAAGGAGATCCTATGTCCAACTCTACAGAACAAGTATTGTGAGAGGTAATTTCCTGAGGGGTAAAATCTGTATCTCTCTACAAAATGAGTGAATGCTAACATTTAATACAAAGGAGTGGTTATAAATATCAGTTCTGGAACTGGATAATTTTAGTTCAAATCCTGATCATGCACTTTACTGACTGTGTGACTTTAGGCAGGCTACTTTAATCAATCTGTGCCTCTGTTTCCCCAACTGTATACAGAGATAATAACACTCATCTCATATGGCCATGAGGTATAAATGAGCTATCTTTTTAAAATACTTATATACCACTGTGTCTCACATACAGAAAGAACTTGGGTTTGTTAAAGAGATAAAATTAATTCAGCATACAATATAAGGCATAAAAACACCTTTGAAATGTTACCTAAAATACCAAGCATAAAGAGAAGTCCAAGCAAAATAATAAATACAGATATATTATCTGTAGAAATATATTAAGTAATATGGAGGAAACCTCAAATTCTTGAAACTTTTAAATGATATGGGCACAAGAGGTTTATCATTTTTTAGTCATTAGGATATTGTATCAAAAATTATTCTATTGGATACAATTCAAAAATTCTCATGCTTCCTTATGTAGTCAGTGTGACTTCTCTGAAATTAAGTTTAATGTTTCCAACAACCCATAAAAAATTGCTTTAAACCTTTTAAGTAAATCATTAATCATACTTAAAGTGCTCTAGGAGAGTAGGGCCATATATTGTTACAGAAAAGAAAAATTACAAATTTTATAAATTCCACAAAAATTCAAAAGTGCCCAGAGATCAATAAGAGCTATACCCCCTAAACTCTATCACTTTCTTCTCAGGCTGTGTCATCATCATATGTCTGCCTACATCTAGGAACAAAAGATAACAACACCCAATTTTTAAAGGATCAGTAATCAATAAGAGGGATTTTGATGACTGTGCCAAACAGTGATCATATTCATTATTATCTGTTTGTTTGCTACTCTACTTTTTAAAAGTTCATGAGACCCAGATTACAGAGAAAAATTAATAAAGTCAATGCCAAAACAAGGGGAGCTGGCAAGAGGACATCAACACACCTACCTGACTCCATCAAAGTATCATTCTACATTTTAGCTGTTTACGATGCTAATTAGATTCTTGGAGAAGCCTTCCAAAAAGCCCAGAAACTTTTTCTCTTCCCTATATTTTTGGAAACACATTTTAAAAAATCCAGATAGTACTAAAATAAGGAAAAATGATTAGTGAGGCCAAAAACTTTTGTGGAAAAAAGCAAGGCCATGTTATTTCAAAATGAATAAAAAGTATTTTCCATCTGAACTTTCACAAAAGCACAAAAGTAAGGAGAGTGAAATGTTCTGCATGCCTCTGCATACAATTTGAAAAAGTCCCAAATGATCACAAATTGATCACTTCCTAACCCTATTCTCCCACCAGCATCCTTCCTTCCCCCACAGGAATCAGTTTCCCATTTCTAATTAATGTTGTTGTCAGATATGCTAGGACCGGATTTAAATGTTTAGGAGGAGAATTGTGCGGCCAAGGGAAGATGAAGCAAGCTTTATGAAGGAAAGGATGTTGAATGAAAACCTTATGCATACCTAAAGCCTAAACTCACTGACTTGGTCACAAAATGAGCTTAAGAGAAAAGGGAAATTTATTGAAAGCATACAAGGTTATCTTCTGAAATCCAAGGTCAAAATATGCAGCTGGGCCTTGTGAGAGACTAGAACCAGGAACAGGAAAGTTAGTAGGAGCCAGCACAGCTGCTATTTCCAACATTTTTGTTTCCTCTGGGAAGCAAGATCTAACTTTTTCTCTCTGCAGATTAGCTTCATTCTTCAATCTTGACATGGACTGACTTCCTAATTTCTGTTTACAAGTGGACCCCTGACTATTGTCATCACAGATTCCTTGCAGAGAGAATATGAATGGAGGAGACGAGCTTCCAGATTGGTTCTCTTTGTACACTGAGTGTTGGCCATTGGGGTTATAGAAATAATATACAATAATGTCATTGGCATGTTTCAGTCCCTGGGATCACAGAGTCAAACACAACTGAGTAACTGAACAAAATAGCCTACAGAAGAGTTGGTAGTTTTTTTCTGTGAAAGGTCATAAAGTAAATATTCCAGGTTTTGGGAACCATTTATTCTCTGTAAAACTACTCAACTCTGCTATTGTAGCACAGAAGCAGTCACAGATTACATAAATGAATGGGTGTGGCTGTGTTCCTGTAAAAGTGTATTTACTAAAATAGATGTTGGCCCAGATCTGTTCTACAGGCTATAGTGTGCTGACCCTTGGACTATAGCTGTACTATGAGCAGGAGAGACTATTTAAGAAAAGGCTGGGGCAGGTTGGTAAGACAGACCATCTCTGGCAAACACAGCCAGCATTGAGATTTGGAAGTAGGAACTGCAATATGTGGAGGAACCCAAAACTTGGCTGCACTATTGGCTGCTAAGTCACAAAGCATCAGCATCACAGTCTGAGAAGGTTTTCAGTCTACCAACAAAATTCTCACCACAGGAACTTGCCTTTTTCCCTCAGAAAAGACATGGAAGAAAGAGCTCAGAAAGAAAGTGGTCACTTCAGCAGGCCGGAGTTGAAATAGAGAGAACCACGCTAATGGAGGAGGAGATACAAGTCTGACAAACAGATGTAGCTATAGCACTTCTGAGAATTCTACATTATGGGAAAAGTGGTAGGGAATCTCACAAGGTGAAATTGAAAAACAATGCAGTAGGCAATTTTAAAGTCCTATTTTGAGCTAGGAAGGAAAAGAGGGTATAAATACTGCAGGAAGTTGTATTCTGAGACGATATTCCATCCATTTCAGCAAACTAGAAATTTTGTGTCTAATGGCACCTGAAATACGATGTGATAAGGATGAAGTGGAGACAGGCACACCACTGGAGTCACTGCCCCCAACAGCCCTAGAAGAACTGAAAACAAGAGCTAAAAGGCATGTTTGCTTCATACTTCCCCTAAGCTACTAGTGTGACCCAGGGAGTTCTGCAAGAATGGATATGATTTCTTCAGCATTTGCTGTAGCCCAAATATGGTCACCAAGACCCAGCTCTGCAATCACTGGAGAAGAACAGTCAAAGACGAATGTCAGTGTCCCGTCCTGGCAGTTTTCCTCTGTGCCTTAAATGGCTTCAGTCAATTCAGTGGTCTGAAGCTATCTCCATGGCAGGACTGTTCTAAGCTCTCTGCCATACAGAATGGCTGGAAAAGGGAGGGTGCCGCAACTACTGAAGCAGGTGGATATCACAGTATTTTTAAAACATTAAATACTGATACTTATAGAACAGTCTTATGGACTCTGTGGGAGAGGGAGAGGGTGGGAAGATTTGGGAGATGGCAATGAAACATGTAAAATATCATGTAGGAAACGAGTTGCCAGTCCAGGTTCGATGCACGATGCTGGATGCTTGGGGCTGGTGCACTGGGATGGCCCAGAGGGATGGTATGGGGAGGGAGGAGGGAGGAGGGTTCGAGATGGGGAACACATGTATATCTGTGGCGGATTCATTTTGATATTTGGCAAAACTAATACAATTATGTAAAGTTTAAAAATAAAATAAAATTAGAAAAAGTAAATAAATAAATAAAAATCTAAAACACAAATGGCTTCTAAATACATTTTCCATCGCCTGAAGGCAATATAGTATAATGGCTAAAAGCAAACTCAGATTTTGTGTCCTGTAGAAGTCAGTTACCTAACCTCTCTCAGGCTCCTTTTCTCATCTGCAAAATGAGAATGAGTAATTACTACCTCATAGAATTATTGTGCCTCTTCAATAAGATAAAGCACACAAAGAGCTGAGTTTAGCAAACTTGTGCTTATCTTAAATGCTAGTTATTAATCTGTTATCTCTAACAACTAGGTAGTTAGAAGTTAAAGAGATATGAAATTATTACTGTGATATATGTGAGAAAGAGCTCAAGGCATTTTATTATTCCTTGAGCCACTGTTTACAAAACTCCAGGCTTGGCTACTTTTGCCAGAAGGAAAATGGTGATCACTAGTTTCTTTTGTCCATACCTTACATGCTCTCCTATATGTGATGCTTCATTTTACCATGCCATAGGATTTCTCTGGACCTAAAGAACAGTGAATCACCCCTTCGCTATTTAGCAATTATGCCCTCTATCAGGGCACCTCGTGTTAGACACTAGAGATAAAATCATGACAGAAACACTGACCCTGTCCTCCCGGGGGATTACCCTCTAATCTTCAGGTATGCTCTTTGCAGAGTGCCTTGGAGTTCATCTGTTTACTGGAAAAAATGTTTACTTTTTTCCAGTAAAGATGAATAAGATATGTACTTACTCATCTGTTTACTACAAAGATGTTGTAGTAGGTATGATATTTCAAACCACAGACTCAGGAGGCAAAAAAAGGAGGTAACCTTATTTGTCTATAAGTGAACTTAGTTTCTGTCTTGAGACCTCATTCCATCAGGTAGTGAAAAGGCAATCTTGGTAGTTTGGTGTGAACTCTCCATCATCTCAAGGTCTCTTCCTTTGCTCTTTCCCTTCATTTTCTTCTCTGGACCTCAGAGCCTTAAGCTATCTGGTCGGAGAGTTGTCTTGTCCCTGGGAGTTGTTACTATCATACTGTCACCTCCACCATCGCTGTGTTCTTAACATCAACAACTGCAGGATCACCCACCTTCCCTCTGATATCCAGCTGCTCAGTCATCCTTCCCAAGTCTGCCCACCCTCTCACCTATCCTTCACACTCTTCCCAGATTTACAAAAATATATTGCTGACCCACCCCAAGGCTGTCTTAGGACCTCTCTGTTCAGTAGTCTATGAAGCTCTCTTTCATAGAAATTTGCCATTATGATAATGCAGAAGAATGTCTGAGACACTGCCATGCCCAAGGCTCCCAGATAACAAGTCAAAACAGGGTTCCTTTTCCCCTGTTCTCATATCCTAAATCTGTAAAAGAATTCTATTGCTCTCTCTAACCCAAGGAGACAAAGGTAGGGTCTTCACACAGGGATCCATCCCAGCAATTCCTTCTATTGTTTTTATTCCTTCAGTTTCACTATTTATATTACTCTCCTCAGGAGCTCTTCCCTTTCTCTCCAAATCATAGAGTTTTCACCTCCACTGGTGCAGGAAAAAAATTGTGTCAGGAAGTATTCTTCCAACTTTATTGTTTTATTCAAGGTCCTTAGCTTCTGGGGCTCTAAAGTCAGTCAATAAATGTTTATTTTGTCTAGTCAGGGAGTTTATGTGTTATGTCTTGATATCCCAATGAAATAATGGTATGAAGCTTTAATGTTAAGAAAAAGAGTCCTCTTTGAGAAAAGGGGGGATGTGTGGGAACACCTGCAGTCAGAGGAGCCAGGTCCATATCTTCATGTCAAGATAATGATGGAATGTTTTCTTATCACTTCCTCTAGATCTGAAGTCTGGTCTCTACACCAAATGTTAGGGATTGAATTGTGTCTCCCTAGGAAGCTTTGATAAAGTCATTCCCCTGGTTCAGTTCAGTTCAGTTCAGTTCAGTCACTCAGTCATGTCCGACTCTTTGCGACCCCATGAATCGCAGCACGCCAGGCCTCCCTGTCCATCACCAACTCCCGGAGTTCACCCAGACCCACATCCATCGAATCAGTGATGCCATCCAGCCATCTCATCCTCTGTCGTCCCCTTCTCCTCCTGCCCCCAATCCCTCCCAGGATCAGAGTCTTTTCCAATGAGTCAACTTTTCACATGAGGTGGCCAAAGTACTGGAGTTTCAGTTTTAGCATCATTGCTTCCAAAGAACACCCAGGACTGATCTCCTTTAGATAAAATCTTATTTGCAAATAAGATCCTTGCAGATTTAATCAAGTTAAAATGAGGTCATCAGGGTGGGCCCTAATCCCAAATGACTGTTGTCTTTATAAGAAGAGAAGAACAGACATGGAAACTTGGGGACACAAGGGGAGAAGGCCATACAATAATGGAAACAAAGATCGATATACTGTAGCTGCAAGCAGGGAAATAGCAGCAATTGACAGCTACCAGAAACTAAGATGAGGCAGGAATGGTTCTTCCCCAGAGCCTCTGTGGGGATCATGGCCCTCCTGACACAATGACTTCAGATTTCTCACTTCCAGAACTGTAAGACAATGCATTTCTGTTCCTTTAAGTCATTCTGTTTGTGGTTTTTTTTTTTTTTCCTGTTGTTGTTATGACAGCCCTAGGAAGCACGTATACCTACTAAACTCAGCACTTCAAGGGTTGCTCATTTTGAAAGGATTTAAATTTCAAAGAAATTGGCTCATATTATTTAAGCTCTCTTGAGACTTCACTAATTTCTAGAAAACCGAAGTGAGCCCTCGAAAACTCCAGCAAGATGATGTTAACGATGCCTCCTCAGGGCTACATTGCCTGGAGTCCTGTGCTGAGTCTTAAGACATCTGAGGAAGACAAGAGGTGAGAGAGAGGCAGCTCTAGAATTCAGGTGGAGTTGCTTTGAGTGGCCACAGTTTTGATCCTTGTGAGAAGGTGGGGAGAGTGTGTCTCCATTAGCAAAAGAAAAAGAAAAGGTGGTCCAATATGAAAGAAATGGCCAGAATAAAGAACGTACCGCACATCACAGACCATAAAGAAGAAACAGGTATAGAAGGCAAATCTTCAAAACAGATTTTGAAGCAGATGCCAAGGAAGAAAAAGACTTCATCTGAGCCTGTGAGGTGAAGGTAGCCATGACACACACTGAGCTCTTTCAGATAACCTCCCTTGCTGAGTTCTGCCATTCCCTGATGGGTCCTTCATTTCTCTCAGGTCCAAAGCTTAGACCTTTGGTTCACAGGAGTACACCATCCTGTGTACTCCTCCTGAGAAAAATTTATCATACTTTTTGAGCCCCAGAGATGAATTTCTACAAGATTGTCTATTTATTTATCAATTTTCTATGAGAAATATACTGCTCATTGATGCTGTCTCTTCCCACTGGGAAAAACTACATGAGAAAACTAAATAAATTTCCACAGCTGTTAGTGAAAACAAAACTGAAACATAGGAAATGACACTTCAGTAAGGAATTTTTCATCAGACTGTACATTCTGATGAATCATTTCTCTCCACAGAAGAGATACACCTATCAAGAGAAGAGCCATGATTGTGAGAGATCCCATAGGTCCCTTCTTGTGGAAGCCCTCCCCTGACTTTCACCTGATAATATTGGATACAGAACCTACATGTTTTTAAAGCATGTTTTTTTCTCTTCCACATATATTTCATAGACTGGTATATATATTTTTAAATATATTTATTTTAAATAGCTTATGTTTGAAGCAAGGCAAACATGAAAGCATCAATAATGAAGGTAGGTCTTTCCAGATGTAGGTATGTGGTACTTTCATGACTTCATAGATGCTCTCTCAGACTCACTTGGGACCACAATTCTCTTTTTCCAGAATGTAGCTATTAAACAGTAGTGTGTTAGTCACTCAGTCATGTCTGACTCTTTGCAACCCCATGGACTGTAGCCTGCCAGCCTCCTCTGTCCATGGAATTCTCCAGGCTAGAATATTGGAGTGGATAGCCTTGCACTTCTCCAGGGGATGTTTCCGACCCAGGGATTGAACCTGCATCTCTTGTGTTTCTTGCGTTAGCAGGCATGGTCTCTACCACTGCACCGCCTGGGAAGCCTACCTATCAAATAAGGACAAAGTAAATAAATGCCTCACGCTCAGAAGGAATTTTCATCTAGCTGCTGTAGCCTGATGAGTAACCTCTTCTATTCTACAGATAATTCTGTTTAAAGACCAAGGCTGGTGAACAGGAATTTGAATGCACTCTTTCCAAGACATTCCAAATAGATTTTGGAGAATATTTTCAGAGTCTAGACTGAGGGAGTACTTTTCTTCAGAAGAATTAACATGACATCTGAATTGTTTGAACACACCAAGGCTCAGTCATGGGGACTTTTTACTTTATTTTTTAAAACTCTCTATCATAAAGTCCCATCCTTTAAATACTGTCTATGTGCTGATGGATATATTGCTCTGTGTCTGATCTCTCCAATAAAGCCAGACTTCTATATCCAACTCTAAGCTTGACAATTCTGTCTGATTGCTGCCTTGCAACTCAACTTTACATTTCCAACCCAGAAATCATGATCCAGGACATTCTGTCTACCAAAGCTGTACCTACTCTGATATTCTCCCTCTCAGTAAATGACACCTCCATCCATTCACTTATACTTGTCCTAAAACTCAAATGCACCCCAGATACCATCGTTGAGCAATTCCAGTCAATTATATTTCCTAGTTATATCACTCTCCTAGTTACTTCTATGTAATACCATCTTCTACCACCTAGACTTCTACAATAGCCTTTTTTTAAATTTACAGTCCATTTCTTAACAATTTAAAATATCATTATATTACTAAAATCCTCCAGTCATTTCCCTTTGTCCCTAAAATAAAATCATAATCCCATTCTCAACATATATCTGTATATGACCTGGCCTCTGCCTATCTCTCTGACAGATACGCTTTTAATTTAATGCTCCTATTCATAACTAAAATGAACTTGTTCCTGCCTCAGGGCATTGATACATGCTGTTTCCTTTGCTTAGAATGTCCTTGTCCACGGCTACATTTCTGAGGGTGACACAATAGTGCCAGTTTGTCTGGTAATGCCCCAGTTTTAGCACCCAAAGTCCTGCTTCAGCCCCAGGAAGACTGGAAGTTTGTTCACCCTATGACTGAGTGCATGTATTCAGTAAACATTTGCTAAATGAATGCATTTAGTAAACATGTCAGTAAAGATAATTTTTGAATACTGAGAACAGTAATTTCTTATTATGGAAAACAAACTATATGACTTAACAAAAATTCTGGGCTACTCTAATTATTAATGAAATTTTAAAATAGTTTGCAAAGATAAAAATCTAAACTGGCTGTCTACAGTTTCACTGGGAAACAAAAATTAAGATAAAAAAATTTTGTCCTAGGACAAAATATTCAGTTTAAATATGATCCTATAATCATGGAAAATGAATGGGAAAAAAACCAAATCATTTCATCAAAATTGGAGTCTATAGCTAGACCTGCATTTCCTAAAATGTGGTCTGATGAAATGTTCCTGCAACATGTAAGAAGAGGAGAGAAGATGGGGATGTAGAAGACACAACACCTCCCTCATGGAAGTCAGTGATACTTAGTGTATTTGAGGGTTCTGAGAATTCAGAGAGCAAAGACAACTTCTTAACATTGATAAACTCAGAATTTTACATAGTGGACTAGATAATTCTTTTTGTCACATTTATTCGTACACTATAGCACTTAAGAATATATTTTGGGAAATGCTACCATAAACCACAGAGTCCCAGATATCAACCAGGATCCACCAAGAAATTTCAAGCCTATGCTCATAGATATCCAAGCTCTGTCCCAACCTGTCTCTCAGTAGTTTGCAGAGATTTGCAGCAGGCAAAGAAGTACTAACGGTAGCACCACTCCATTAAGATGGCCTTACTGTCAGCGCCTCCAAGATCTGAAGTCTAAGAGAAACAAAGGCAGTTCTTCATAAGAAGTGGACACAATAGAACCCTCACCATCTCGAAACAAATGACATGGAAACTATAGGCAATTTGATTATGAGGAGGCAGATGTTTGGCTACAACTCTATCAAAAGAGGCTAACAGTTTGAAGATTCAAAAGAATGAAAATATACAGTACACTGCTCATAATTAAGTTCAAAACCATGGTAATATGATGCATTGTTATTATCATGTTTCTTTATTAACAAAATTATCAAGTCATATAACTGAGCATCATCAAAGATTTGTGTGAAGGGTTACCAAAAAAAGACAGAATGATTATTTTGGAAGGACTTAACATTCAGTTTTTTTAAAAGGAAGGAATTACAATGTAATTTGTCTGAAGACAACAGTTTAGGGTGGCATTTAGTAAATTAAGCTTTGATTAATAGAGCACAGTTAATTCAGGGAAGTCAGTTGGGACAAGGCACATTTTAAAGAATCACACATTGGAAAAATAGCATAATATATGAGTATAAACAATTTCTATTTCTAAAGGAAGTACAAAAAGTATCAGTAAACTTTTTTTTTTTGTCTGAAGGCTGGAGAATGAAGGATAAAATGGGGGCAAACAAAAATTGATGCATAAAATGAATTGCTATTTCCAGAGAAAGCTAAGCAATTTAAAATTCAGAATGAGTAATAGATTATTGTAAATATTTTAAGGGGAAAAAGAAAAAGAGTCCATGTAAGCTCCTTAATAAATTAGAACTATTAAATCCATGATGGACAAAATGCTGAGCCACTGAATTTGTTTTAATTGTTGCAGGTAAAACAAAATAAATAAAGGAAGCTTTCAGGAAAGAAAGAATTCAATGTGAGAATTATGTGATTCCTTTGGGAAGATGAGGGGTATATACTAAGCTAGAGAAGAAAGGTGATGGTCAGGATGGGGAAGGGCGGGTGTGTTTAGTACAAACTTCATTTATTTGGCTCCCTCAATGCTCTGATTTTTTTATAGTTGAAACTGATTCACAGGTGCCCTGTTCCCCACAAACTATGTGGAGGACAGGGTTTGCTAAGCAAATTACTACTGTAAACACAATTTGAAAACTATTGTTTCAACAAATCTGGCAGGTTCTTTGCTTGGCAACCTTTGGTTGGCCATTAGCGGATGTTACTAATTAACCTGCTCCTTCTGCCATCTGCTCTTTTCTCTTCACAGTCTCTCCCTTGGAGAGTGAGTGCATCTATTCTTGTGACTTTCACTATCACCTCTTTGCTAATGACTCCCAAACTTACGTATCTGTTTCTCAATCTTTTCCAAGTCCAAGCCTCACAAGTTCAAAAGCTAAATCAAAATCCCTGTGTGTAAAGCCAATTTCATTGTGTATTTCTCCAAACCTGCCACCTGCCCTAATTTCCCCATCTTTGTCAATGACAATATCCTTCTGCCAAGCAATCAGTCTTAATAACTTGGAGCAACTTAGAATTACTTTTATCCTCATAGCTCACATGAAGTAAGTTCTCAAATTCTCCATTTCAATAACCTTACTCTAGGCTATAGATCCACTGATTCACTAATGGAATGCCACCTGGGGTCTCTGACTTTACACTTCCCCAGTACACATTCCTTACTGTATAGCTTTAATTGTGTCAATTCCCTCATCAAAAACTGTCATTTCATTCCCACACCAGACTTTATGAGATAGTTAGGGTAACAAAGATAATAAAAGCATGGATTCTGGAGCCAGACTGCTTGAATTCAAAGCCCAGCTCAGCAACATCTCCACTGTAAGGTCTATGCCAAGTGAGTCAAACTTTCTGGGCTTCAGTTTCCTCCTCTGTAAAATGATAATAATAATAACTATATCATAGTCTTGTGGCAAGGATTACACAGGTTAATATATTTAAAGCCTTTAGAACGATGCCTGGTACACAGTTAATGTGCAATAAATATTAGCAATTATTATTATAACAAGATGTACCTGTCTATTTTTCAAGGTTCCCTGAATCACATTTCATCTCAGCCTAATAATCTTATTTCGGATGACTTTATAACATGAACTTCCATTCATTATGCTGAGCACCTCAACGTTAGATAGGAATGTGTGATTTCTTGCCTCCATGCCTTCCTTGCAAGGAACATATTGTGTTTCCCACCCCACAAAGCCCACTGGCACCCCTCCTACCCTCACTACAGCACCTCCAGCCTGACGAGTCAGTTTGCTTGCTGAGATTCCTCAAGTATTTATAGGTAACAATTTGGATTTTATTTTTTTTTCTTTTTCTAATTTTATTTTATTTTTAAACTTTACATAATTGTATTAGTTTTGCCAAATATCAAAATGAATCCGCCACAGGTATACATGTGTTCCCCATCCCGAACCTTCCTCCCTCCTCCCTCCCCATACCATCCCTCTGGGCCGTCCCAGTGCACCAGCCCCAAGCATCCAGCATCGTGCATCGAACCTGGACTGGCAACTCGTTTCCTACATGATATTTTACATGTTTCAATGCCACTCTCCCAAATCTTCCCACCCTCTCCCTCTCCCACAGAGTCCATAAGACTGTTCTATACATCAGTGTCTCTTTTGCTGTCTCGTACACCGGGTTATTGTTACCATCTTTCTAAATTCCGTATATATGCGTTAGTATACTGTATTTATGTTTTTCCTTCTGGCTTACTTCACTCTGTATAATAGGCTCCAGTTTCATCCACCTCATTAGAACTGATTCAAATGTATTCTTTTTAATGGCTGAGTAATACTCCATTGTGTATATGTACCACAGCTTTCTTATCCATTCATCTGCTGATGGACATCTAGGTTGCTTCCATGTCCTGGCTATTATAAACAGTGCTGCGATGAACATTGGGATTTTAATTACATACTTTTTTATAAGAGTTCACTCATGGCTCATTTGTATGATTCTTGCTTTCCTTGCTGTACAGCCATGTGCAATGATAAAAGGCCTGGACTGGAGTCAGAAAAACTAACTTGATGAACCCAGCCAGTAATTCAAGCATGTTTTCCTTACTGCCTCCATTCATCACACAGTACCAGCACATCATGAGTACTTAGTATACATGATAGATAAATGAATGAATGAAGAAAAACAAAAAGGAAGTATGGAGGGTATACTATCAAAAAGGTGCATGTCAACTAACATACAGCAATTGCAGTCTGTAGCCTGTATGTTTGGAGAAGGCAATGGTACCCCACTCCAGTACTCTTGCCTGGAAAATCCCATGGACGGAGGAGCCTGTTAGGCTGCAATCCATGGGGTCCTAAGAGTCGGACACGACTGAGGGACTTCACTTTCACTTTTCACTTTCATGCATTGGAGAAGGAAATGGCAGCCTACTCCAGTGTTCTTGCCTGGAGAATCCCAGGGATGGGGGAGCCTGGTGGGCTGCTGTCTATGGCGTCGCACAGAGTCGGAAATGACTGAAGTGACTTAGCATAGCCTGTCTGTTCTCTTTGCTGTATCTCAGATCAGTGCTGAGAAAGCAACCAACAAGGGCAGGGAAGCAATTGATCACAAACTTTGTGATAGGTAGTTTACTTATGTGATCTCGTTTAATACTCTGTGGAGTGGGTATTGTTAAACATCTTTTATAAAGAAAGGATCTGCATTCAGAAATATGAATGAGTAAGAGAAGTCGCTCAGTCGTGTCCGACTCTTTGTGACACCATGGATTGAGGAGCCTGGTAGGCTACAGTCCATGGAATTTTCCAGGCAAGAGTACTGTAATGGGTTGCCATTTCCTCCTCCAGGGGGTCTTCCAGACCCAGGGATTGAACCCAGGTTTCCCTCCAGGGAAATATGACTAAAACTGGAAAAAGGTCACTTCACTGGAAAGACCATTTTTTTCCACTACCCTGTACTATCTCTCTCAGACATACTTCTCAATAAACAATTTCGAAAGTTCAGTTTATAGTACACTTAAAAGAGAAAATCACATGTATTTTTAAATGTGCATATTTTTATCATGCTATACTATATGCTCTGTAATATTTAGGGAATTAATGTTTTGTATTTCAGAAATTTTAACTCGTTCATAATTTTACCCAACATTATCCAAATTGGTAAGTTTTCAGTGAACTTAAGAGGCTAAAATGCTTCTTGATTTATGCTCTTTTGTATCCTTATCTAATTTTCTTAAACATCTGCATCTGATTTACTAGGCATTACTAATTAAAGCAATGGTTAACAGTTAAATAAACTGATCTTTAAGTTGCAAACCTAAATTATCTTACAGGTAAATTACCAATTTAGTGATTATTGCTTAAATACAAGTTTTAAAGAAATTATCTCATTTACTCTATAAGAAAAATTAGATAAATTAAAGAAACAAATGCCAATAAATTACAAAAGAGAAATTAAAATAAGCTCTATAATATGTTAAAAAGCAAAAGCAATAATAACTATTACCATTAGATAGAATAATACAAGCAGAGATAGCATTGGACATAGAGACAATGAAGCTGAGTTTGCGAACTAGTTGAGCCATTCCCTGACTACATAACACTGGACAAATTACTTTACCTCTGTCACTAAATCTCAAGCCACTCATTTATAAGATGTATTATCTAATTAACATGTGTTCATATATGTGTGTAGTATTTGTCCTCTTTATACATAATTCACAAATATAAATATATAATTATATTACATATATAATATCCATATGTCTGATATGTAAAGCATAAAGTGATAATAAATAGTAAAACTAATATATACATATTAGTTGAAAGATTAGACTTTCTATAAGAAAATATTATAAAAGCTTTGTATATCAATAAGATTTTTTTAAAAACAATGCAATCAAATGCAAATAATTTTAAGTCACTATTGGAAAGTAATAAAATTACTTGATGAATTGTAATGGGTTTGAACAAGACTTCTTGAAACTGCTACTAAATTTTTGCAGGGAAATATTCAGTTTGATATGACTGAATACAATGTAGCATGAAAATCATTTAAAGAACATTTTCACATGGTGAGAAACAGAAGTTTAAAAAAAAATGAATTCTATAAAATAATGTGACTCATAGAGCTAGATTCAAGTTATTTTTTACCTTCAAATAACTTTAAAGAATGCTGCCAGTTTCTGTTCTTAAACAAAAGAAAGACCAAATAGATAGCAAGAGAAAAATAATGTCTTTTGCATGCAATGTCACAGTCAGGAAGACAACAGAGGAGTCTCAAACTTTAAGTGCCACTTTAAGTAATGTGAACTTCAATTCAAACAGCAGAAAATTTACTGGAAATATTTTCCATGAGTTATTGCTGTACTATTTCTTAGTGTGAACCACCCTATTTAATTTCTTAATCTCTGCAGCCTTTTCTTTTGAATATTTCCTCCATGAAAGTAGAAAATTAAGTAGGAAAAGAGGAAATTAACATTCATGTCTAGATCTCTTGTCTATTGCCAACCCTTGAAATTACAGTAGTCCTTGAGACAGTTTCTTCATTTGCCAAACAGCAAAGTCTCATGCTGCTAAGTCACTTCAGTCGTGCCCCACCCTGTGCGACCCCATAGACAGCAGCCCACCAGGAGAATCCCCTGGGATTCTCCAGGCAAGAATACTGGAGTGGGTTGCCATTTCCTTCTCCAATGCATGAGAGTGAAAAGTGAAAGTGAAGTTGTTCAGTTGTGTCCGACTCTTCGTGACCCCATGGACTGTAGCATACCAGGCTCCTCTGTCCATGGGATTTTCCAGGCAAGAGAGTACAGCATAAAAAGAAAGAAAAAAAGTACTATGTCTCTGTGTTACCAAATGGGTCGATTGGTAACTTAAAAAGAGCCCAGCTTAATGAGGTCAGAGGAGCTGATTCTGGAAATAGGTACTACCAGGCAAAGTTAGAAGAAGGCATAAGAAAGCTACATAGAATGAGGGGAATAATGCAGTGAGGCCAAAGGAAAGAGTTTAGAAAAGTATAGCACAGATACTCAGTTCTAAGTAAAATATGAGGGATGCTATTTGAAAATAGTTATTCAAAGAGAAGAGAACACGGGCTGATACCTAGATGAGATATAGTTTTGGCTCAGCCAAACTGAATCCTGTTTTCATTTTGCAGAAAGGAAACTCTGAAGTATCTTCATTAATTCAAAAGATTTTATGAGATATGGTCCAAGGACAGTATGAAAAAAATCAAAGCCCACAGCTGTTTTAGTTAATAAGGGAACAGTGGTTTAGATGCTGCACATAAACTCCTCCAAAGATGAGGGGATTGTGCTCCTAGTGGGCCACAGCGTCTACATATAAAAAATTTAAGGAGTTTCTCAGAGCCCAAAGCATGGTGGTCAGGGTGACGATCGATACTTGTCCATAATAATGATCTGCTTAGTTGAGTAAATGAGAAACATTATTTAGTAGTCTCATGAGAAGTGAACAATTGTTGGTGGAGAGTTCATTGTCATCCAGAGTTCATAACATTTCTACTTGCTCTGGAAGTCACACCTACACATTTAAAAAGATACTTAAAGAAAGTCTGCTTCATAATGATTATGGGTACTTTTGTGAGAAAAGGAAAGAGAGGAAGATAATTTGCATTAACAAAAATATAATTTTTACGATGTATCTTTTCACATTTCAAGTTTTTGCCTCAAATTTTATCCTAGAGCGAAAAGTACTTAGCAGCCACCACAAGCACAGTTGAATGTTATAATGTTGCCCATAAGGGAGGAGTTGAATTAAGAAGGAAAAGCACCAAATGGCCAGCCTATGCAAAACAAGGGAAAGGAAGGAACAGGACATGAGAGGTAATTGGTAAGAACAGAGGAGAAAATCTTGACTAAATCTCCTCCCATACATCACAGTTAGGAGCTGATGATACCCTTTGTTTTCTTTCACAAGGAGAAGGCACATTTGCTCATTAAATCATCTGCTAGTGGCTGGTTGATACTTAGAAAAACATATTTGTTTTGAAAGTAACAAGATGGATTTATGCAAGGCAAATAGCTTACCTGAGACTCTTTACAAAAGGCACATGGAAAGAAATGTTCTGCCAGGAGTAGAATACATGATCCAATTCAAAAATTTATGATTTAAAGACTTAAACATTAAGTTTTTAGGTAGTGCCACTTGCATAAATGAGCAAATCAATTCTGAACATCTTGTTGGAAAACAGTTATGCCTTGTTTCAGCTTATATATGAGATTGCTCTATTACAGCTTCCTGCCCATCTATAGTTCTTGCCTTGCTTGAACTATAACTTGAGATTGTCTAGAATAGCATCCTCCTTGTATAATCATAGGAACCCCCTGTGACATTTGTTAAAAACATAGCTTCCTCAGCCCCATTCCAAAGTTACTCAATCAGAAACTTTTCTGGAGAACTTTTAATCTCCAGATAACTTTGATGATCAGTAAATTCAGAATCACTGCCACTGAACATTTTTGTAACCCTCCCTGACCTTAATTCTGTATCCTGGTGTCCCTTCTCTCAACATGGACACATCAAGGTAAGGGAACCAAAAACATATAAGTTTAATTCAAATTCGTTGTCTATGCTGTAGGAATAATTTTATCACTATTTCCTTCTCACCATGTAATGTCAAAGAATCTTAATATTAGAGTTATGGAGATCTTTTTCTAATGGATAGAACATATAGTAAGTATCAAATGGTGTGTTTTAAAACACATCTTTGAAGCAATTCAAGATAAGAAGACATAGAGAGCACCACAGGAGGAGGAAACAAACGATTATAGACCATGCTTTCTACTCTGCCTGGGGTGAGTCAGAAGGTTATGAGAAGACCATTCCATGTCACAATGTGAAATTTTACAAGGTTCAGTGAATTTAAAGGTTTGTAGAAAAAGGTCTGACCAACAACCATTTTAAAGAGAAGATATAGATCCCTGGTACACAAATAACCATAGATGGTTCAAGAAACTAACTGCCTCAGATGCCAGTCTTTAACTATGAAACTCTCTAAATCAAGCCAGTAATTGTCTCTCTTATTTTCAAGAACAGGGACTTGCTGGGATTACTGTCCTAACATCTCTATTTCATAACTTTCTCTTATGTATAATGGACAGTAATTTGTCACCAAAGTTCAAATTCATAAGATGTGTTCATTATCAGATGAATAATGAGGAATTTGTGGGAAAAAAGAACCACAACCAACTATTAGATTCAACTGTTATCTGAATTCACCCTACAAGAATTCTTCAAAGTAAGAATTTAGCTTTGGCTTGAATGTTTCCAGCAAGGTGGCTTGTTCGTCTTTTGCCACCCCTGTCAGAAAGTCATGTATTGTTCTAAGTTATATAAGTCCATCCCCCTGTAACTTTCATCCACTGCTCCTTGTTCAACTTACTGAAGTCATCTTAAGGAAGTCTGATCCTTCTTCCGTTCCGTACTTACAGGAATTGGTATCAAGGTCTTCCCTCGTAGCTGAGTTAGTAAAGAATATGCCTGCAATGCAGGAGACTCGGGTTTGATTCCTGGGTCAGGAAGGTCCTCTGGAAAAGGAAATGGCAACCCACTCCAGTATTTTTGCCTGGAGAATTCCACAGACAGAGGAGCCCAATGAGCTACAGTCCATGGGGTCTCAAGAGTTGGACACGACTCAGTGACTAAACCACCACCACCATTGGTATCAAATCAATGTGAAGGTTCTTATCTCCTGGTTAAAGTTCTCTCTTCCATGTAGGATACCACATTGCTTGCTGCTTATCACACTGTAGCTTGTCTTTGTCTTACAAATTGTGAAGACCCAGATGGCGCTACTGGTAAAGAACCCGCCTACCAATACAGGAGACAGAAGAGGTGCAGGTCAGGAAGAGCCCCTGGAGGAGGGCATGGCAACCCACTCCAGTATTCTTGCCGGGAGAATATAGTATTCTTTTCTGGACAGAGGAGCCTGGCAGGATATGGCCCATGGGATCACAAAGAATTGGACACGACTGAAGCGACTTAGCACGCATGCATACAATGCTATCTCAAGAGAACTGTTGGAAGAGATCATTAAGAAGATGTGCAGGCCAGTTGACCCATAACCTGGACTCATGCAATCAGAGTCTCCTCACCTCTACCTCTGTCCCTGGGATCTCCTGCCCACTCTTCTCATAGCCAGAGTCATTTTCAAAGATGCACCTAGAGAGCAATGTGCTTTTGAGACCACCTGGATTGAATACATGACTGACCATCATTATGACCTCAATTATAAATGTTTAAGATTTTGACAGATGGGTACTCTCTCGTGGCCGCACAAGACAAGCTCCTGTATGTCCATTTCCTTGCTTATTAAACTTACTGCCTACCCATCTCGGAGAAGGCAATGGCACCCCACTCCAGTACTTTTGCCTAGAAAATCCCATGGATGGAGGAGCCTGGTAGGCTGCAGTTCATGGGGTTGCTAGAGTTGGACACGACTGAACAACTTCACTTTCACTTTTCACTTTCATGCATTGGAGAAGGAAATGGCAACCCACTCCAGTGTTCTTGCCTGGAGAATCCCAGGGAGGGGAAGTCTGGTTGGCTGCCGTCTATGGGGTCGCACAGAGTCAGACACGACTGAAGTGACACAGCAGCAGCAGCAGCGTACCCATCTAGAGTGGCCTGCCTCTTCCTTTTGCCTCTCCCTGTGTGTACATGTAGCGGGGAAACAGTTTCAGATATCACTCCAGGAACTCCCCGTGTTTTGAGCCATCAGGAACACTCTGTCACTTTCTTCATGTTCATACTGTGCATCTACCAGTGTATCCAAATCACAATATTCTCGTGCCACATCGCATTGCTGCCTCACATGCACTTAGTGATGCAAGATCCCATCTTTACTCTGCTAAAGGAACATCTCCTACAATTGACACTTGTGAAGATCTCTTTGTGCTCAGAAGCACAACCTCAAATTTGTTCATTTTGATAGTTTCAGCCTTTATTTCAGCCTGTAAAGGCCCTTTTAGTCCTGATTCTGTCATCTATTTGTAGCATATTCAATACCATTCCCATCTTTGGGTCATCTATAAATCTAATAAAACAGCATCTATATTTTAATAGATTAAAAATTCTAACAACACAAGGCTTAAAAAAATTAAAAGAAGTCCCACAGCAGGTTAACTTGAACCTGCTCTCCATTACCCTTTTTTGGGTAACATAACCCATTTCAAATCTTCTAAATATACTATTACTCTATTTTTCCATTTTGTCCAGAAGGCTACCATGGAATGCCTTTCCCAGAAGGAATACAGTTGGAGAAACAAGAGAATCAAGAAAACCTTATGAACATTATGATTTGGTGGGAATTTCTAAATCATCTGATATCTTTTCAGGGAGAATTTTTAAAACCTCAAGAGCTCAAACTTCTATAATCCTATACTTTATACTCTGAATGAATATTTTGTATTTATTCAACTGCCTTGCACTACTGCAAGCCTTCTGAAGAAAAAAAGTCTTAATTCAGTGTCATTTATTCATCAAAGAAGTAGAGACATTTCTCTAAAAAGAATGTGAAGCCTACACAAGCATCAAGCATGTGAAGCAGAAATGGATTTTGGACGATTTTAATGGCCAAACAAAGACTCCTGAAAGCAATATGGTGCACTTTCCAAACCTAAACCTGATCTCTGTGTATTAGCAATTAATTTAAGAAAGCAGGATTTCTAGATACATATTGAATTTAAACACAAATATTTTAGCATTTCACATGTGACAATATGAATTGTTCTCAAAACTAATTCCAGCTGGCAGTGAGTGGACAGCCAGGCAGGTAGAGAAGCAAATGGTTCCTTCAGGTGGCTCTCTCACTGGCATTCAAGTTCACATGTTCTAGCTGGCTGTGAAGATTTCCCAAGTCCCTCAGAATCTGGGACTCCAATTCAGAAAACAGGTTCATCCATTATTCATCATTACTTCACACCAAATTTCTAAATTAGTATCTGACCTGGAAAAAGCAAAGGCTGGCTCCTATAAATCTGAGGAGTTGCGCAGTACTGTGATGGAAGGTAACACAATGTGACAGATCAAAGGAAGGGCACATCTGAGATTCTGAAACCCAATTTGAGATTTCTTTTATTCCACACATAAAGAAATCTAGTTGCCTACCATTCCTAAACATTCCAGTCTTCATCTATCAAAATCGTAATTGTCAAGGAAAAAAAATACAGAAAAAACTGTAGTAAATTTCCCACTGTGCTAATACAAAGTTTGATGTTCTTTTTACTGACATCTTATTATGGATAAGAGCTGAGTTCTTATAATTTAGGTTTAAGGAGAAAGTGGTTTTGCTAAGAGAAATGAAAAACAAGACCAGAACAAGCTAATCTCATGGTGTAAAGATCCTATTTCTTTCTTTTAGTCCTGGAAAGTATATTTCAAGGAAATCTAATAGTTATATAACCAATGCTGTTATGTGGTTTTCAGCTGGATTTGTTTCTATGACAGGGTCATGCTCAGCCTGTAGCAGCACAAATAATGAGTGAAATGCAAATGTTTGAAGTGTTTGCTGTTGCAAGTCAAAGAGAATCTGTTTACAGAGAGGAGAGCTGGACTGTGCAGTTATGGAGGAGAGAAGGCTCCCTGAGCCCATGGATCCTAAGATTGTGGTTGCCGGTTCAAATAAAAGGACCACACACAACTGTGCTAATTGCCAGGAGGCAGGTCAGAGAGGTTCTCTTAATTAAAATGAATGAATTTCTACCCAAATATTTCAGCTTACTGTCAGGGTTTCTATTGTCTTCTCTAAAGCTGGCTCGTTTAAGAGCCTGGTTTGAAGGTAGTGTGCAGTGAATGTAAATGATCACAAGCTGAGGGACCTCTGCAGACAAACCCAGGTCGTCTTATTACCAATGCTAATAACGCTCTACTTGTCAAGTGTGGGGCTGTATGTGTCCTGGGTTTTGACATCTCTGCAGTGCTGCATGTTGTGTACAGATGTGCTAGGGGTCTTGACTCACAAAGTCTTAACAGCACGATGGAAAGCTATGCCACTGTGCAATAAATACAGTGGTGCGGACTGTGAAGACTGTACCCTGCCCACCACACTAGGGCCTGCATGAATGAATAAATCACAGAAAGTCAAATGAATCAACTTAGGGGTCTACTACATAATAACTGATGAGAATAAAACAGACCCAGTGAAGTCTCTTCAATAACTTGTCATACTCTCTGAAATGAATGAACAACCATCTGAAATAAACAAGACATTGTCTTTAATAGGCAAAATAATGCTGCAAATAAGAGAAGAGTTCCTTTTACACCTAATTGATTAAATCTGTTTCACCATATTACCTACCCAGCAATGGACCTAGAGATGATCATACTGAGTGAAGTTAGTCAGATAGAAAGAAATATCATATAATATCACTTGCATGTGGAATCTAAAAAAATGATATAATTGAATTTATTTACAAAATAGTAATAGACTCACAGACACAGAAAGTAAACTTATGCTTACCAGAGGATAAAGCAGAAGAAGGGAAGAATAAATTAGGAAACTAACACAACATTCTAAATCAACTTTAATTTAAAAACACTAAAAAAAAAAATATGGTGTATGCCAAGCTTCTTCCCTCCAGAGTTAATATTTTTTCCTTTGCAATTAATAATTTGTGGGGAGATAGTCTTATCGTTGTTATTTTGATCAAACTTCCCCTCCCTAATTTTAGCATCCATTGATGATTTCTAATTCATCATTCCCTCCTCATTTATTAAGTGCCATTCAAGAGTCAGAAAGATCCTTCTCTTCTTCCCCTTTTATTTAATCAATTACTTATTTATGTTAATATGAACTTACAAATTCTTATTTTATTTAATGGGCTATAGTCCATTACTTGGAGAAGGCAATGGCACCCCGCTCCAGTACTCTTGCCAGGAAAATCCCATGGATGGAGGAGCCTGGTAGGCTGCAGTCCATGGGGTCACTAAGGGTCAGACACAACTGAGCGACTTCACTTTCACTTTTCACTTTCATGCATTGGAGAAGGAAATGGCAACCCACTCCAGTGTTCTTGCCTGGAGAATCCCAGGGACAGGGGAGCCTGGTGGGCTGCCATCTATGGGGTCGCACAGAGTCGGACACGACTGAAGCAACTTAGCAGCAGTAGCAGCAGCAGCAGTCCGTTACTATCATTGTTGATTTTACTGCTCAAACTGTCCCAAGTTTGGCTAGTGAGTCTCTCTTCAAGAGAAATCAGGTGTTCTTTTAATATATGTCCACATTTCTTTCATCATTTTCTCACTTTCTGGCACACAGACATTCCAGATTTCTCTTACATTAATACTTTTCATATCCCAGCCCCAGAATAAGTCATTTCTCCAAAGAGCCCTGGTTCCTGTTAGAAAATTTTAAGAAGCAACAAATATTTGACCCTACTGTGTTCACTGTTACTGGTGTATCATTTTCTTGGCTCTCTCAGCAGTGAACAATACTAGAAAAATAAGTATATGTAACTTATAAAATGTTATACATATACACAATTATTAAAAATTATGAATTCATACTGATCTCACCCATTCCAATCCAAAACCATAGCATGAATTCAAGCGTTACAGCATTTAACTCTTGTAAATCTGTTATTAGCTGCACAAAATCCAGCTGGCATTATTATTCTCACTGCTTTTACTCATTTGCTTAATCCTAGAATTCACACAAAGTCGTTTCAGAGTTGCTAAACCACAGCAATGCAAAAAGGAAGTCTACTAATTAGTGTTGTGAGTTTGTCTAACAGTATAGAATGTTAAGTAAAAATTATATATATGAAATTCATAAATCTTAAGTATATAATTTGATGAGTTTTGACAAATGCATATATCCCTGTAACCCTATCAATATATAGAATGTTTTCATCATCTCAGAAAGATCACTAGTATTCCTTCCAAGTCAATCCCCCATTCCAAGAGCAACTGTTTCTCTGCTTCTATTCACCATAAATTAGTTTTCTTATTCTAGAACTTCTTATAAAAGAAATCACACAATACATGTGTGCCAATATATCACATAATATATTTGCGCCCAGCGTTTTTTTCTTGCATTTCTGTGAGATTCATACATGTCATAATTTATATCAGCAGTTTATTCCTGAGTAGTATTCTGCTGTATGATTATATTATATTTGTTACACTGCAATTTGCTTATCGATTCTTTTTATAAGTATTTGAATTGTTTCAGTTTGGGGCTTTTATGACTAAAGCTGCTATGAAGATTCATGTATAAATCTTGTTTTGGAAACATAGTTTGTCTTGGAGAAGTAGCTTAAAAATACATTGCTACATCATAGAGTAGGTATGGGTTTCCCTGGTGGCCCAGACAGTACGATGGGCAATGTAGGAGACCTGGGTTCAATCCCTTGGTTGGGAAGATCCCCTGGAGAAAAGAATGGCTGCCCACTCCAGTATTCTTGCCTGGAGAAAACCATGGACAGAGGAGCCTGGCAGGCTACAGTCCACAGGTTTGCAAAGAGTCCGACACGACTGAGCAACTAAGCACACAGCACACACAGAATAGGTATACATTTAACTCCATCAGAAACTGCCGAACATTTTTGCCAAAGTCACTGTATCATTGTAGTCTCCCAAATTGTAGTTCCATTCATTCTATCTACTTTCTTGCCAAATTCGATTTCATCTAAATTATCAACAACATTTGGTATTGTCAGCTCATTTAATTTTAGTCATTAGAGTGAGTGTGTACAATTATCTTGTGTGGTTCCAATCTTCATTTCCCAAAGGGCTAAAGACATGGATCACTACTTCAGATGCTTATGTCCATTCATTTAACTTCCTTTTTGAAGCATCTGTTAAGTCTTTTGCTTACTGTCTATTGGACTGTCATATAACTGCATCACAATAATTTCATTATGTATTCTAGGTATAAGTCCTTTTTGAAATATGTGTTTAAAAAATATTTTTCCCAGTGAATATGGATTATTTGCTTAAATGTGTCTTTTTTTTTTTTTTTTTTTTTATTCCAGCAGCCGCGGCTGAGTCCTTCTCCTCAGGACCTAGCCGAGTGAAATGACAACCAGCTGGAAAGACCGAGAGACTAAATGTGTCTTTTGATAAGCATACATTTCTAAATTGGATGAAGTCTAGTTTATTTCCTCAGAGTACTGATCAAAGGAAGCATGTAAGGATACTAACAAAAAGCTGGAGACATTATTCCAAAACGATAAAACAGAACAATCTTCAGAGTCTGCATAAGAATGACAATAATGCCTTTTTCTCTATCCAGATTGTAAAACCTTTATGGGGATATTAGGTAGAGTAGGGTCTTGCTTCAGTTGAGAAATAATTAGGTCTATATTGAATGCTGTTCTGGTCCACCTAATAAATTTTAAAAACAAGAATCAGAAGTATCAGCCTGCTTCCAGGTAATTTAACTGCACCTCAGAACAAAGTTCAAGAACACTTTTATGAAGACAAAAAATATTCAGCATCTAACAAGATAAAATTTGCAATGTCTTATATCTTATCAAAAGTTACATGACAGGGACTTCCCTGGCAGTCCAGTGATTAAGATTCTGTGTGCTCAGTGTAGGGGGCAGAGGTTCGATTCCCAATCAGGGAACTAAGATCCCACATACTGTTCATTCATTAAAATCATGATTTCCTTCATTCCCTTGTCATATTTATAAAAGCTGATTTTAAAGTCCTTGTCTTCTAACATCTAGTTAGAATCATCTCTTTTTACTGAATTGGACTGAAGAATATACTCAGGTGAAAAGCCAAATAAAAGTCAAATTGATTCAATTCAGTGCCACAGTTTCTTTTGTCACTGTTTTTATTTGTTTTGTCACTCTCTGTTGCCTTTGTGTTTGCTTGTTTTTATTTTGACCAAAGATTATAATTATTATAGGTGAAGACAGTCCAATACAATCTATTCTACTATTACTAAAAGCATAACTTCTTCAAGATGTTTTAAAATTTTAGATAATACAACTTTTCTGCCATCATGTTGCATAAGAGAGCTGAAAGTGCGTTTTCTTCCTTTGAGTTGAAATTTTATGAATTAAATATGTGTTACCCTTAACTCGGAGAAGGCAATGGCACCTCACTCCAGTACTCTTGCCTGGAAAATCCCATGGATGGAGGAGCCTGGTGGGCTGCAGTCCATGAGGTTGCTAAGAGTCAGACATGACTGAGCAACTTCGCTTTCACTTTTCACTTTCATGCATTGGAGAAGGAAATGGCAACCCACTCCAGTGTTCTTGCCTGGAGAATCCCAGGGATGGGGGAGCCTGGTGGGCTGCGGTCTATGGGGTCACACAGAGTCAGACACGACTGAAGCAACTTAGCAGCAGCAGCAGCAGCAACCCTTAACTAGGGGCTGGTACCTCAGATGGTAAAGAATCTGCTTACAATGTAGGAGACCCAGGTTCAATTCCTGTGTCAGGAATATCCCCTAGAGAATGGAATGGCTACCACTCCAGTAGTCTTGCCTGGAAAATCTCATGGACAGAAGAGCATGGCAGGTTACAGCACATAGGGCCTCAAAGTGTCAGACATAACTGAGTCACTTTCACACACAACCCTTAATGACCTACTGATCTCATCGGTCTTTCAATATTCATTCAAAAATATTGTCAACCGTATGCCAGTCAGTCCTGTAAGCACTGGCAATACAATTGTGAATGCAATAAAGCCCTTACCTGTAAAAACATATTTAACAACCAGTGTATTAAAGTTTAATCTTAGCAAAAATAAACACTTCAAGAATAAGAATAAAGAGTGGACCGGTGAGAGCAGGAGTGGAACTATTTACACTGATGGTTAGAACTATTTACACTGATGGTTAGAGAAGCCCTCTTCTGGATAGGTGTTGCATGAATTACAAACTAAATTCTTTCTAAATGATTATAAAGAATTAGTTTTGAGAAAATCTAAGGATGGGTTTCTTAATCTTGGAAATGTTGATGTTTGGGATCAAATAAGAAAGACAAGAAGGCTGTCCTGTGTATTGTAGGGTATTTAGCAGGGTCCCTAATGTCTACCCAGCAGATGTCAGTAGAATTCCCCACCCCAGATTTTGATAATGAAAAATGCCTACAGACATTGCCTAAATGTCCCCTGGGGGGCAAAATCATGCCCAGTTGAGAACAACTAATGTAGATGATGAATATGTCAGGCACAAGTTAGAGCAAGGGCAAAGATTTTGAGACAGGAACAAGTTTAGCAAGCTCAAAGAAAAAGAAGGACAGTGGAGTTGACAGTTACTGAGTGAGTAGAAATGTTGTCAAGATAGGCTCAGAAAAATAGAGGAAAGACCATCTAATTGCATAGCTTGAAAAAAGGAGAAAATGAAATATTATTCATTTAATGCAGTTTGATGAAAATATATATGTGTTAGCAAGTGCTGTGCTGTGCTGTGCTTAGTCATGTCTGACTCTTTGCAAGCCCATGGACTGTAACCTGTCAGGCTCCTCTGTCCATGGGGATTCTCCAGGCAAGGAGTGGGTTGCCATGCCCTCCTCCAGGGGATCTTCCCAAACCAGGGATCAAACCCAAGTTTCCCGCACTGCAGATGGATTCTTTACTGTCTGAGCCACCAGGAAAGCCCAAGTATACTGGAGTAGGTAGCCTATCCCTTCTCTAGAGGAGCTTCCCGATCCAGGAATCGAACTGGGGACTCCTACTTTGCAGGTGATTCTTTACCAGCTGAGCTACCAGGGAAGCCCATGGATTAGCATCAGTTCAGTTCAGTTCAGTTGCTCAGTCGTGTCCGACTCTTTGCGACCCCATGAATCGCAGCACGCCTGGCCTCCCTGTCCATCACCAACTCCCGGAATTCACTCAGACTCATGTCCATTGAGTCAGTGATGCCATCCAGCCATCTCATCCTCTGTCGTTCCCTTCTCCTCCTGCCCCCAATTCCTCCCAGCATCAGAGTCTTTTCCAATGAGTCAACTCTTCGCATTAGGTGGCCAAAGTACTGGAGTTTCAGCTTTAGCATCATTCCTTCCAAAGAAATCCCAGGGCTGATCTCCTTCAGAATGGACTGGTTGGATCTCCTTGCAGTCCAAGGGACTCTCAAGAGCCTTCTCCAACACCACAGTTCAAAAGTATCAATTCTTCGGCACTCGGCCTTCTTCACAGTCCAATTCTCACATCCATACATGACCACAGGAAAAACCATAGCCTTGACTAGATGGACCTTTGTTGGCAAAGTAATGTCTCTGCTTTTAAACATGCTATCTATGTTGGTCATAACTTTCCTTCCAAGGAGTAAGTGTCTTTTAATTTCATGGCTGCAGTCACCATCTGCAGTGATTTTGGAGCCCAAAAAAATAAAGTCTGACACTGTTTCCACTGTTTCCTCATCTATTTCCCGTGAAGTGATGGGACTGGGTGCCATGATCTTTGTTTTCTGAATGTTGAGATTTACGCCCACTTTTTCACTCTCCACTTTCACATTCATCAAGAGGCTTTTGAGTTCCTCTTCACTTTCTGCCATAAGGGTGGTGTCATCTGCGTATCTGAGGTTATTGATATTTCTCCTGGCAATCTTGATTCCAGCTTGTGCTTCTTCCAGCCCAGCGTTTCTCATGATGTACTCTGCATAGAAGTTAAATAAGCAGGGTGACAATATACAGCCTTGACGTACTCCTTTTCCTATTGGAACCAGTCTGTTGTTCCATGTCCAGTTAAGGTTGATGTGAATTATAGGGATTCTCAGTAATGAAATATTTGTGGACTACTTTAGAATGCAAGAAGTTGTGACCTGGAGTTAAGAAGTTGTAGCATGAAAACCAAAAAGCTCTGGTACATACAAGAGTTTGCCTCATTTTCTATACATGACTGTTTCCACTGTAGAAAATCCCACATGGTGACAAATTCTCCATAGCCAACAATACAGGGGTCATTTCCTTGGTTAGCATTAGTGTGATACCAAGTAATATAAAGAAAGATTTATGAAATACCTAATTTGGACCCAAATAATTTTTGATAAGTATTATATAATAACATATTTCTATTTGACAAATCTGAGTAAAATAGTATTAAAATGAGAGCTGAAGGAGAAAAGGAAGAATTATCTATAACTAGTATTTCTTACTCCGAAAATAAAGTAACTTCCATTCATCCCTAGAAAATATTTCCAGTTTGTTCCCCTCTGTCTGATGCCAATAGCCATCTTCAGGCCAGGATTCTTTGTTTAAAAAAGAAATTCTACTTTTGGAGAACTACTGACAGATTTCAGGAGATTATTTTCAGGTTAGTCAATTCTATTATAAATTTCATTCCTTGCTTTCTCTATATAAGATTTCAGTTCAAGTAGTATAGATATAAGTGTGTCTTCTCATCTTTTAATTGTAAAGAATTTGTTCTGGAATATTGAAATATAGCATTCTATGGATATGTTCCAGCATGTATAGTAACAAGACATTCTTCCGAATCCCTTTATCTTATGTAGAAAGGATGACATGAGTTTTTCCATGTCTTAGTGGTATTAAGATGTCAATCAGCATCAAATGCTATTTTAAATTTCTCGTATCCATTTTCTGTCTTGAATTCCCTTAATGCTGTGTATTTAGGTTACACCTAAACATGTTCTAATCTTATAAGCTTATGACAGACTGGAAAGAAATACCATACATTTATTTATAGTCTCATCATAGTATTTAACTAAGTCAAAACATAAAATAGAATAAAAAGAATGATTTGTGATTTGGTGAAGTCATATACTTTGCACATAATAGGCACCTAACTATGAATGCATGCATGCATGGATGAATGAATGAGTAGTGTTTTAGACATGTAAGGGATCTTGAAGACCATCCAATTCAACCATCTGAATTTATCAAAGAAAAAACCCTAAGGCCAATATATTTAATCAGATGAATTTTCCCAAAGCTTTGATAATAAAGACAGCCTATAGTCCTTTCTTACTATTAATAGTTTTTCTCATATTAATAACTTTAACATAATCATATCCAACTACCCACACATACCCATTCATATAGTATTTATTTTAAAAATTCTTGAGCATTCCCTAAATACTAGGCATGGCCCTTAAGTACTCTGGATACAGAGGGAAATAAGACAGACTTCATGCTTCAGGAGCTTATTATCTGGCAGAAAGATATATATATATAAACAAATTAAAGAGTAAGACATGCTATGACAAAAAATAGTTCAATGAGCACTTAGAAGAAAGATTCATTGGTTCTATCTAGGAGAGCTTGGAATTCCTCAATATGGTGAATTGTTACTGGGCCTCAAGGTTGAATTAGAGTGTGATACACTCAAAACATGAAAGCATTCTAGGCAGAGGAATGTGAAGCAGTTTCACAAATGTGAAAGCTCAGAACCTACTTTGGGAGCATGCCACACTGAGGAGCACCAGAATTGAGACTAGAAATGTGCATCTAACCTGGATTGTCAAGAGCCTTGTAAAGAGTCAGACTTTAGCAAAAGTGTAAACTTCAAAGGATATATCAGCAGCACAATACAAACAGATCGGTGTTTTCTGAAAGACATCAGCTGACAGGGAGAAAGATGGATTCAAGATAATAGTGATACAGAGGCAGAGAAAGGAGTTAAGAGGTTAATGCTGGCATCCAGATGACAGATGATGAGGGTCTGGAATAAGACAGTGTCAGGGCAGATAGAGAAGGGAAGCTTGGCCCTTGGTAGATGGTTGGATCAGGTAAGCAGACGAGAAGAAAAAGATGAAGGTAATAGGTCTGAAGGGTTTCTGGGACAACTAGGTGGATTAATTTTCTTTGCTGCCATTCTTTAAAATATTATAAATTATTTGTTTATTCTGAGTAAAAGCCAAAATCCTTACAACGCCTTACAGGACCTAAATTATGTGGTTCCTATTGCCTATTTGACCTCATTTTTCATGAATACTGAATCACTACTAGTTCTGCCTTTTCCAAGGAAGGCCTCTAAGCTTTCCTTCAAGAACACACAGTCCATGAACCATGAGACTTCCCTACACAACAGCCTAAAACTGAAGCCCTCTCCTTTGTGTTGCTCCCAAGATCTCTCCTCTGCTTTAGGTTTCCCTGTCTATGTGGCATTTATCATTGATCCCCATAATTTTACATCTATGTGCAAATGTGTATAATGAGTATCCTTCTCTTCCCTACTAGGTCATTAATACACAAACAACAGAGTTATTGGCAGGTTTTATTCACCACTATCTCCCAGCACATAAAAGATTGTCCAATAGATGTTCAAAAATATTTGTTTAATACAGTAATGAATGCACACATTAATGAATAATGAATGAACATATAATGAATTAATAGTGTCTTAAGCAGAAACACTGGGGCCTTCCTGATGGTTCAAATGGTAAAGAATCCTCCTGCGATGCAGGAGACCCAGGCTCAATTCCTGGATCAGGAAGATCCCCTGGAGAAGGAAAAGGCTAACCTCTAATACTAATACTAGAGTATTCCTGTCTGGAGAATTTCATGAACAGAGGAGCCTGACGGGCTACAATCCATGTGGTCACGAAGAGTCAGACATGACTGAGCAACTTTAAGTAGAAACATTAATTAATGTTTTAAAATTTTTAAATCATGTTTCTAAATCTGACAATTTACATGTCTTTATTCCAGAAAAAGACACAGAAAGGGAAAAAACATGCCATTTACTTTCTTCACTTAATTCCAGACAATATGTCTGATGAATCTGTTTTTACTTTAGTTCGGGCTTTCATCCTCTCCTACATGTTTTTTAGAATATGAAAAATTTGAGTAGGCCTACACTATTCATAATGGCAACCCACTCCAGTGCTCTTGCCTGGAAAATCTCATGGACAGAGAAGCCTGGTAGGCTACAGTCCATGGGGTCACAAAGAGTCGGACACGACTGAGCCACTTCACACTATTCATATTAAAGGATTTCATTTTTATTGTCATTAAGTCTATCTTATATCTTTACCCTTCATAGTATTAATTAAATTATACTTCCAGTCAAAATATAAATTCATTCTTATTTCCACCCCAGGAATTTTTAAAAAACTCATTCTCCATCCTTTACTTCACTACTCCTATTTCTACACTCTGGGAATTTAAAATAAGGCATATTTTCTTTTATTCTCCCAGAAGTTTCCTTTTCCATATAAATAGACCCCTATATCTGATCTTAAGGTTACTCTTAAATTGTGATACTAAAGGAAAGAAGTATATAATATATATACATATATTTATATATAACCTTATTTAAGTGTCTCATGATATAATTATTTTAATATAAAATTAAATTAAAATGCAAACAAAGAATATTATTGTAGAGTTAAAGTAGAGCTAACATTCTGAAGCTAAACTATTAATACATAATACGTCTGTACAGATCTGTAAAGACAGGTCTAATTGACCCCGTTTTTTGCAGGTAAGGATACCTAGCCTAAGAGAGGTCCAGTAACTTGTCCATGGTTGCTATTAGGCAAGGCAAGAATTTGAATGCAATTCTGATGCCATAATCTATACACTTTTTTCCAGGTATAGGGAGAAACATCTTGATAAAAGAACTAGGCTAAATGATTGCTAAAAAGATTGCTTTGAGCAGTAATATTCTATGGGTCTAAAAAATCCATGTGGTGATATTTGTCTATGACTACAGTAACTTCAAATCAAAGAAACCTCAAATGAATATTTATTTTCATCTAACAACTAAGGGTAAATAAAGAGAAGCAAAATCATCTGAAAATACCAAAGAAGGCTACAAAAGTATGACTCGAGCTAGAAAAGTAAAAGGTCTTCCTAATTACTTTTCCACCACATCCCAAGTCCATTCATGACAAATGTTTGGAGTTTAAGTGACAAGATTTAGACAAATGGGCAAGCCATGGTTTAACTTAATGTCATATCAAATATCAACAGTATGCATAGTATAAACTTGGATATTCACAGCATTCTTTGTCATCAGAAAAGCATGCTATTATTACCAAATTAAGACACATAAGTATGCCTGTGCCCTGGCCTTCAGCTTCAAAGCCAAGTTGCTGAGGATCAAAACACCAACACTATAGTTGTTGATAATCCCAGTTAACTCGTGCAGCCCAATGACCTATCCATATACGGCAATGGCATGCCCTGTGATATGCAGCCAAGGGGCTCTGCAGAAAAAGCAGGCTCTGGGAGGCCCAAAGGTCATGAACACTGAGCTCCATGTGGGCAAGAAAGCAAGTGGTTCATTCTTCTCATTTGCCAAATGTGCTTATCATGAAGTAAGAGGTAAAGTTCCCTCAGAGATAATGCCCACTCCATTACCATGGCTCACAGATGCCAAAGTACAGAGAAGCATGGATTGTTTGAGCTTGAAGACATAATATAGCCTCTTGGATTTATATGGCCATCTGAGAGTAATTGGCCCACATGGAGGTAGAATGGAGTTGAGGCAAGGTCTGGGTCCCACTTGTATTTTTTTCCATCCCTTTCCAAAAGTGATACTGCAGAGTCATTAAAAGGTCTGAATCAGACTTTGTTCTGCTTTGAAATTTTGTTCCTATATTATGGTAACTCTATATGTGAGAGTCTAGGTCACTTGATTTGAGCCTAATTGGTTCAAATAGGACACTGCATGACAGTATTGTCTCCAAGCCTCACACAGGTGGGTGTTTAATAAATGCTATTTACATCTGTTTCAGTCCATGGGGTCGCAAAGAGTTGGACATGACTGAGTGACTGAGCACACACACTCAGCACAATGAGCTTACATAAATTTTGTTATTTATCCTCAGTGTCAAATAAAGTATGAATTACCATCTGTAATAAGAAAGGATAAAATAGGAAAAGTGGGCTATTTTAAGTAGTTTATACCTTTGTTCTTTAGGGGCATCACCTTATTCTATATAATGTGACCCCTACAGTGAGACTACGAATGCTCGACCTATCATTTGTTATTAACCAGCATCACTGCTGTCTGGGTACAATTTCAGAGGCCAACCTTCAGGAAGGATCCTGACCTGCCTCCGAACTGAAGAATCTCCAACTGATTTCAATTTCAGTAATTTTAATTTCAATTAAGTTAAATTCAACCTTATGTGCTCGGGCTTAGTCACTCAGTCATGTCAGATTCTTTCCAACCCCATGGACTGTAGCTCACCAGGCTCCTCTGTCCCTGGGGATTCTCCAGGCAAGACTATTGGAATGGCTGGCCGTGCCCTCCCACAGGAGATCTTCCCAACTCAGGGATGGAACCCAGGTCTCCCACATTGCAGGCAGATTCTTTACGGTCTGAGCCACCAGGGAAGCCCCAAGCTAAAAAGGTAATTAGAAGGACTTAGGTTTGTAGAATGCAGTGACTAGGTTTATCAAACAATCATAACATGTGGCACCATCTCACAGTTAGGACAATTCCTAGTCAAGTTTGGCAAATATGGCTCCTCTATTCTCTTTTTCAAAACCCTGCTCCCCTCTTTTGACTGTCTCTCAATGTCTCACAACAATAGACCTGGATGACCCTAACTTCCATGAATGTTTGCAGCTTCCCTGGACATAACTGTCTTTGTATGAACAGAACTTCGGTCTGAAAAGGAGCCTATTGATTCACAACCAGATGTTATAGCAGAATGATGTGTGATCATTCCCAGGGACAGTTGTATTCAAAAGGAATTGAGAGTTTAACAAAGAAATTAACCTTCAGTCATAGAGTTTTAAGTATAGGAGAAATGTACTTAATATATTTTTGAGGTATTTAATATATTTTTGAAAGTATTTTATATATTTTCCCAGTTCCTCCCAGATGACATCATTTCAAGATCTACCTACTCTGTTGACGAAAAATATTAGGTAAAAGCTTCATTTAAAATTTTTAAGCTTGAAGTGAATGCTGAAGCTTAATTCCTGTTTTAAGATACAGTCAGCCGAATGAAACTATGGCTGCTGCGGCTGCTGCTGCTAAGTCGCTTCAGTCGTGTCCGACTTTGTGCGACCCCATAGACGGAAGCCCACCAGGAGAATCCCCTGGGATTCTCCAGACAAGAACACTGGAGTGGGTTGCCATTTCCTTCTCCAGTGCATGAAAGTGAAAAGTGAAAGTGAATCTCTCAGTAGTGTCCGACTCCTAGCGACCCCACGGACTGCAGCCTACCAGGCTCCTCCATCCATGGGATTTTCCAGGCAAGAGTACTGGAGTGGGGTGCCATTGCCTCCTCCGGAAACTGGCTAGCAGGTACCAATCTCAAAAACAGTCGAGAGGCCTCCTCCATCACAACTCCCCAAGCAGATAGTTAAAGAGTCTTCACTGACTTGACATCAGCCTAACAATGGAACACCTGCTATGAGTAATACATAGTACAGACAACATGGGAACAGAAAGAATATTTTTTTCAGTCAGATGCCTGGGACTCAATCAGAATTAACCTTACTTGTGTATTTGTCCCCAAAGTTTTTTCTTTATTGCTTATTTGTACCTACCACTTGACTTAATTATGAGGTTAATTGTGTTTGTGACTAACTTCTTTATGAGAGGAGATCTCCACAGAAGGGACTGTTTTCTGGACATTTCCGGAGGGCTCAACATTTAACACAATACTTAGTCCTTAAGAAGCAACTCTAGACACCAAGGCCTGAAAATCCTAACTCTATAACTATTTCCCAGGTGACTCAGAGGTGAAGAATTCTGCCTGCCAATGCAGGAGATACAGGAGATGCAGATTAAATCCCTAGATTGGGAAGATCCCTTGGAGGAGGACATGGCAATCCACTCCAGTACTCTTGCCTGGAAAATCCCATGGACAGAGGAGCTTGGCAGGAACCCATGGGGTCACAAAGAGTCAGATGTGACTGAGCACAACTATTTCCTAGAGCTGATAAACAAGTTCTTTCAGTTAGAAGACTTACTTCCAATGTGAAGAAATTCAGTTACTATAATGCAGAAAGGGAGTCAAAATAGAAAATTATCACATGTTATTTACTACCTATGTTTCATGACAAAATTTGAGACATGTTAAAAATATTTTCCATATCTAAATTAATATTTAAGATCACATAATAAAATAAAATTGGGTCAATCACATGACTAAAACATTTTTTGAAAAAATAAAATTATATGAAATGCAATGCATAATTCAATAAAATAATCACTTAAAATTAGATTGTCATGTTAGTTTTTCCACTACTATAAAATGATAATATCTTAATGTACTGTGATCTGCTAAGTCATTTCAGTCATGTCCAACTCTTTGCAACCCCATGGACTACAGCCCGCCAGGCTCCTCTGTCCATGGGATTCTCCAGGCAAGAATACTGGAGTGGATTGCCATTTCTTCTTAACAGATTTAATAAAAATTTTAGTCTGCTTTTTAAAATTTTATATATTGCTTTTTCTCCTAAAAAAAAAAAAAATGGCAAGTCTGTACTTTTTCACTTTGATTACAAACATTTTAGTGATACATGTTTTGTTTCTGATGTTCAAAAGTTATTATTTAGGGAAAACAAACTTTATATCATAGCATTTATACGTAACAATGAGACAATGAATCCATGTAATTCCTTTGCATGTGTTTCAAATCCTAATGTTCACATACCAAACATCTTTATATCCTCTTAGCTATCTCTGCTCTGTAGAGTCTTTCCACTCACCTAGTCTGTTCTCAAACTCTCATTAAAATGTAATTTTAGAACATATTTATTTAAAAGATTATTTCCTTAAAAGTAAGAAAACCATCTTTGAATTTACAAAGAAAACAAGATCTCCCTTCTTCTACCTGTAAGTTCATAATGCCTAAAATAGATTTTTCTTTATTTGAGTATACAAAAGCATATCAAATTCCCAATGCTAGCAATATATTGATATATCTCACTTCTAAAATGTGCACATCATTGTGATTACTGGTTTTTTTAAATGAGCTATTCCTTTTACACAGTTGCCTTAAAAGTACACATCTTCTTGACTTTTACATTCATTTTGACATTAATATGAAATATAATTTCTTTTGAATACACTTCAAAGAATGCTAGCAATGTAGGCCAGTAAATGCCTTCAATTACACTTGGAAATACTTGTCATTGCTATCACCTTGAATCAATGACTCAGCCTTGCCTTGCTCCGGCAAACACAATTGCCCTAGCATTAACATCAGGGAGGTTTTCAAAGAGAGTTGTCGTGTTGTGTTAGTCACTCAGTCGTGTCCGATTCTTTGTGACTCCCTGGACGGTAGCCCATCAGGTTCCTCTGTCCATGGAATTCTCTAGGCAGAAATACTGGAGTGGGTTGCCATTTCGAAGAAAGGGAGATTATTAAAGCACAGAAAAACTCCTGTATGTTTTTGTTAACTTTTATTCCTCTTCAACCTCTGACTTGAGTCATTCCACTGATATTGCTAAACCCGAGGGATTCCTGTGCTGTTTTGATGTTTTCAAACATGAGTAAGGTGTTGCTGTTCAGCTGCTAAGTCAGGCCCAACTCTTTGCAATCCCATGGACTGCAGCACACTGGGCTCCTCCTTCCTCCACTATCTCCCAGAGTTTGCTGTTGAGTTTACATGTCTGTTGAGTTGGTGATACTATAAGGTATGGTGTCTAAAGTCAAGACTATCCTGGAAATTTTGTGAATCTGATTTAAGAACAACAACCCAGATAGATGAATAAATAATATGAGGTAAGGATATCTACACAACAGAAACTGACCGTGTAGCCTGGAGCTTGTCACTGAGCTTAGACTCCTTTCTCAGTAAAAAAAACAAAAACAAAAACAAAAACAAGAGCCCTTGAATAATAATCAATATCCACAGTTAGTGCTTATCAGTCAAACCCACTATTGCCTACTGGAAATGTAATTTGGGGGAAAAGCGGGCTATTATTCAAAAGTGTGAATTTGACCTTTCCAGAGGAGCATTGTCTAACTCTCTGAATGTTCTTTTCCCCTTTGGTTGCAGCCACATATTAATAAAATAAAATAGAATGTCAGGTGGCATATTAAAGAGGAAAATAGTACATGAACTATCTAAATCTTCTAATACCACCTCTTTGCCAAAGAGCTACTATTTCCTGATAGCTCTTTGTATCACAAGATTTAAATTGAAATTCATGTCAAAGCATATATAAGTCTCATAAAAATTCAATAGTACATCTTTTATTAGGACAGTCCTGGATATCCTCAAGAGACATTAGGACCAATCTGGATTTTAGGGCTCAGAAATGAAGCAAAACAGAGCCATGTGGTGTGGAGCTGCTATTAAGAGGAGTACAACTAACAGCTCATGTTGTCTTCCACCAGAGGAGGTAGTGGTTTCAGATTAGAATTTTCTCCATTTGGGCATATTAGATTCAAAGAACTACTTGATCCTCTGCATTCTAAAACTATAGAAGCAGAAGTCAGGGCAGGTTGGGTTTAGACTGGGTTCCACCATAAGCTAGCTTTAAAACCTTCCAAATTAATTTATTAACTTATTCACCAATAATTTATGGACCAATCTTAACCTACATACTATTTAGTGCTGGAAACACAGATGAACCAAAGAGACAGAGCCTCTGCCCTCATGAAGCTTACAATTGAGCTTGACTGACAAGTACTGAATATAATCACATAATGTGCAAGAGACACCGATGTATAGATCAGTCTTATGGACTCTGTAGGAGAGGGAGAGGGTGGGGAGATTTGGGAGAATAGCATTGAAACATGTGTAATATCATGTATGAAATGAGTCGCCAGTCCAGGATGGATGCACAGTACTGGATGCTTGGGGCTGGTGCACTGGGACGACCCAGAGGGAGGGTAGGGTAGGGAGGAGGGAGGAGGGTTCAGGATGGGGAAAGCGGGTATACCTGTGGCGGATTCATTTTGATATTTGGCAAAACTAATACAATATTGTAAAGTCTAAAAATAAAATAAAATTAAATAAATAAATACTAGTCAATTAGGAATTCAAACAGGAAGTGGTAAATCAGGGAAGGTTTCTCTATGGAAGTGATATTTAGGCCAGTAGTTCTAAATTTTGCACATTAGAATCACCTGAAGAAGGTTTAAAAGCAATGACTGCTTGACCATGTACCAGATCAAAGGAACTGAATCTAAGAATGAGATTCAGGTAGCATCATCTAACCTCAGTACTCAGATGATACCACCTTTATAGCAGAAAGCAAAGAAGAAGTAAGAGCCTTTTGATGAAAGTGAAAGAGGAGAATGAAAAAGTTGGCTTAAAACTCAACATTCAGAAAACTAAGATCATGGCATCTGATCCCATCATTTCATGGCAAATAGATGGAGAAACAATAGAAACAGTGAGAGACTTTATTTTTGGGGTCTCCAAAATCACTGCAGATGGTGACTGCAGCCATGAAATTAAAAGACACTTGCACCTTGGAAGAAAAGTTTTGACCATCCTACACAACATATTAAAAAACAGAGACACTACTTTGCAACAAAGGTCCATCTAGTCAAAGCTATGCTTTTTCCAGTAGTTGTGTATGGAAGTGAGAGTTGGACTGTAAAGAAAGCTGAGCGCCAAAGAATTGATGCTTTTGAACTCTGGTGTTGGAGAAGACTCTTGAGAGTCCCTTGGACTGCAAGGAGATCAAACCAGTCAATCCTAAAGGAGATTAATCTTGAATATTCGTTGGAAGGACTGATGCTGAAGCTGAAGCTCTAATAGTTTGGCCATCTGATGCGAAGAACTAACTCACTGGAAAAAACCCTGATGCTGGGAAAGATTGAAGGCAGGAGGAGAAGGGCATAATAGAGGATGAGATGGTTGGATGACATCACCGACTCAATGGACATGAGTCTGAGTTAACTCCAGGAATTGGTGATGAACAAGAAAGCCTGGTGGGCTGCAGTCCATGGGATCACAAAGAGTCGGACAGGACTGAGTGACTGAACTGAACTGAGCATCATTTATTTAAATCTCACCTAAGTGATTATAATTTGAAGCAAGGATTGAGACCACAGATTTCAACTGATATTGGAAGGTAGGAAGAGGCTGAGTAGAGAGTACAGAGTAAAGTTTTCAAAGCAGAAAGAACGATACTTGTCAAAGCCCTGAAAACTGCCTGCTATTTAGGAAATAAGAGGAAAACACTGGGAGATGGATTAGGCAGAGACACCGAACCTCTGTCTCTCCATAAGCAATCTGAAAAACTTGGGATTTTACCCTAAGTACAATGTAAGAGATGGGAATACCAGACCACCTGACCTGCTTCTTGAGAAACCTATATGCAGGTCAGGAAGCAACAGTTAGAACTGGACATGGAACAACAGACTGGTTCCAAATAGGAAAAGGAGCACGTCAAAGCTGTATATTGTCACCCTGCTTATTTAACTTCTATGCAGAGTACATCATGAGAAACGCTGGACTGGAAGAAACACAAGCTGGAATCAAAATTGCTGGGAGAAATATCAATAATCTCAGATATGCAGATGACACCACCCTTATGGCAGAAAGTGAAGAGGAACTCAAAAGCCTCTTGATGAAAGAGAAAGAGGAGAGTGAAAAAGATGGCTTAAAGCTCAACAGTCAGAAAACTAAGATCATGGCATCTGGTCCCATTACTTCACGGCAAATAGATGGGGAAACAGTGGAAACAGTGGCTGACTATTTTTCTGGGCTCCAAAATCACTGCAGATGGTGATTTTAGCCATGAAATTAAAAGACACTCCTTGGAAGGAAAGTTATGATCAACCTAGATAGCATATTAAAAAGCAGAGATATTACTATGCCAACAAAGGTCCATCTAGTCAAGGCTAT
>NW_011494886.1:475193-479493 GCF_000754665.1 Bison bison bison
CCAATACTTAGGCCACTTCATGTGAAGAGTTGACTCATTGGAAAAGACCCTGATACTGGGAGGGATTGGGGGCAGGAGGAGAAGGGGACAACAGAGGATGAGATGGCTGGATGGCATCACCGACTCAATGGACATTAGTTTGGGTGAACTCCGGGAGTTGGTGATGGACAGGGAGGCCTGGGGTGCTGCAATTCATGGGGTCACAAAGAGTCGGACACAACTGAGTGACTGAACTGAACTGAACTGATCAATGTAAAGTTATTAAACAGAACTGACAAGACCAGTTTTCAAAAATTGCTTTAGGTCCTCTTGATAGAAAGCACCAGAAGGGTCAAAAGAGGAACAAGGGGTGAAGGAAGTAAAAGAGAATAATGATGACTTTCACTGGGCTTGTAGCAGTAGAGATGGAGAGAGAATTATTTTGAGCTATTTCAGAAGTAGAACTGACATTTTGATGAATTAAATAAAGGAGGATGAGGGAGAGGTGAGAAAAAGGATTCTCAGGCTTCCAGTTTGAACAGCTGTGCAAAAGAATGCACAGTTGCTGAGATGTGTAACACTGGAGAAGATAGAGGCTTTGTACCTGTAAATCTGAGGTACCTGCAACACTCAAACCAACACTCAAACCAAGTAAAGAAGTTGGCTATGGGTCTTAGGAAAAAAGGTCAAAGATGTTACAATTTGGAAGCCAACTGCATATAGGTAATAACTAAAGCTACATGTGATATGAAAGCTGGAGAGAACGCAGAATAAAGGAGCTGAAGTAGTCTCAGTCTTAATTTTGTTAATTGTAAAATGAAAGGATTGGATATTATCATTGGTTCCTGAACTTCAGTGTGCCTCAGAATTATCCAGAGAACTTGTTAAAACATCAACTGTTGTGCTCACTTTTCAAACTCTCGGATTTTCTGGGTCTGGGGTAGGGCCTGTGAATTTGCATCTCCAACATTGCCCAGGTGATATTAATGCTGGCAGGTAGAAGCCATACTTGAAAACTAGATAAGATCTCTCTTCATTCTCTAATTCTATAGGAATATCAGTGTGCCATCTGCAGAAATTCACAGGAAAGCATGTGCCAATGCCAGATAGAGATTTTAGTATAGCAAAATGAAAGAATCGTAAAATGAAAAAACAAAGATATGTGAGCACAGGAATGACTGAGTTGTTTTATGCCTTCAAAAAAATTTTTTAATGTTGGGCAGTTGACAAACATTTGTTGAACAGCTTCATGGAAAACATTGCATAGAAAAATAAATCTGCAGTTCTCTCAAAGTTAAGTGTGCATATTCTCTTGATACTGCAGCTATTTTTGAACAAACTGCTGAAATTCAGATAATTCAGTTATTTAAGTATCATTCTTTAATTCACAAAGAAACCTTGAGGTAGAGATAAGCCACACAAACCAGCATTTTGTACCTTGCACACACACATGCACCCAGAATCAATTAAGGTTGTGAAAATAGACTTTTATTTTACTCATTACTTCATCTCATTCAGGCTTACTTTAAGAAGTACACAGCTCATCATTTAAAGGAAGGTTTAAAGTTGAGCGACTTCACTTTCTTTAAAGTACATTATCATTATTAGTTATTGGCAACCAAAAAAAAAATACCCATGTACTTTCTTCCTAGACTTCTTAACTGCCACATTATCAAAGAATTTTTATTACATATTTTTCACAGAATTGTAAAAATAGATACATTATTCAACCTCAACCAACCTCTTCTGTGGATGATGGTTCATGGATAAGTAAAGCCAATGCTTCAAAAAGGACACAGTAAACAAACTTATCAAAACCATTTGAGAGAACTCTATCTACTCTTTCCATTTCTAAAGCAGCATAGTGATATTATTTATGCAGTTATAACCATACAATCTTCTTCCAAAACTCCTAACCGTCTAACAGGTGGTGTGCATATTCAAGAGTAGTATTTACAAGGTTGCTGATTGAGGTGAGGGCCTCATTTTTTTAAAAAATGAAATAGATCAAGGTGTCATAGAACCTTGCTAAAGTGAATAACAACTCCCCCATCTGGGCTAGGCATTTGCTGTGATTTTTTAATGTCACCAAATAAAGGTTTTAAGCTATCCAGGGACAAAGACCTGAAGATTTTTCTCTTATTCCTTGGTTTCCTACCCAAACACTTGCATTGCTTCCAGCCTTCAACTGAAGGTGACAAGATCCCTAAGTTGATAAGCTTGTTTGGACACAATGGTGCACTCACAGACAAGCTCCTGTGCATGAAGGGCAGATGCTTCAAAGAGAAGAGGTCAACTTCCCTCTTGTTTTTTTTTTTTTAACCTCCCAACGGCAGAAGCCATGAGTCTTAGGTGATATCCAGCCATGGCTCTCCCTTCATGTGAGGTGAGTTCCATGTGACACCCAAACCTCAGCTAACATGACAGGGCAGCTCCTCTCCACTCTCTGGTAAAAATATTAAGCTCTAAAGAAGCAGAATTTCTGGACAATGATGTGCTGCTCACAGGAGTTTTGGGAGAATCACATGTCCTATTCTCTTGCTGAGTAACAAGAGACATAAAATCTTGCTGTGCTTTAATGTTTCTTAGTCCATTTGTTTCCCATGAAAAAGGAAAAAACTATTACTTTTTTACAATAGGATCTTCAGTCTATTAATTTTAATTATGTATTCTTCAGTCCCATGAAGGGGAATCTGACTGAAATCTCTTATTACAAAATGGCTAACAAAGATATAAATAACAGAATGTTCTGAATCAAAATCATAGAAGAAAACAGAGGTGCAGGGCTTCTTAGTAGATCAGACAGTAAAGAATCTGCCAGCAATGCAGGAGACCCCTGGAGAAGGGATCCCTGGGGAGGGAAGATCCCCTAAAGAAGGGAATGGATACCCACTCCAGTATTCTTGCCTGGAGAATTCCGTGGACAGAGGAGCCTGGGGGGCTACAGTCCATGGAGTCACAAAGAGTTAGCTAACACTTTCACACTTTCATTTTTTCAAACAGAGGTACAGAAACCTATACGTATATGATATGTAGATAGAAGTAAACAATATTTTTTAAAACAACCAGTTAGACAGGTATGTTAATTTGGGTCCTCTGAGAAACAGACATCAAGAGAGGATTAGATCTCTGAATCACTTTGCTCTACACCTGAAACACAGCATTGTAAATCAACTATACTTCAATTAAAAATTAAGAAAAATTTTAAAAAACAGGATTAGATGTGCAAGAGATTTAACAGGATAACAGAGTTTCCATTTCCCTACCTTATCTACCCAGCCCCAGTTCTGATTCTTGTGTAGTAATCCTCTTTCCAGCAATACATTTCAGATGAAAAAGGAGAGTATTGATTTAGGTGCCTTAATAATACCACTACTGATGTTCATTGAATTTTATTGGGTTCCCGGCACTACCATGCATATATTTTACATGCTCTGTGTCACTTAATTTTCATAATCAACCTGTGTGATGTGTGCAGGAGCTCTGTTTTCACTCTTACTTAACAGATGAAGAAATTTATTTTGGCAATTTGCCAAAAGTACAGCCAGTAAATGATAGGTAAGATTTTAGTTTGGATAGTCTGATACCATAGTCCTTTCCTTAAACTGAACTGTATCTCCAAACAAATTAAAATGATCAGTAATTGATGACCATTCATTGATTGGACATCTAGTGTGTTCTCAGTGCTGTGAAGGATACTAAAGAACAGGAATCCTGGCATTTATGACCATACAGTATAAAGATGAAACAAGGAAGACAAATCTCTTATAGATAAATGATATGAGACTATATATAATTAAGTACTAAATTATATGGCTCATTTTGGAAGTGCTGTGGGAGTTCAGATGAAAGATTATTAAATAATTGCTTAAGTGAGACAGAGAAGAATTCCTAAGGAGATGGGATTGGAACTGCTCTTTGGATCTTGCATAAAGTTTAAACAAGCAGAGCAGAAAGGAAGGCCTTATAGCCCAAGACAATAACAGGAATAAAAATTTGAGGGCAGAAATGACTGACTCAGTCCCAGGACCAGGAGGCACAAGACAGGTAATAGATCTATCCAATTACATTGGAAGTTTATTTGAGAAAGTCAAGTCCTCATAAATGTGCATAAATCAGTGAATCAATGAATAAGTGAACAAGTAAATAATTATATTTTCAAAATTATGAAAGGATGAAGGTAAAATTCTCTCTTTAAATTCAATTTTCTCTCTTTTTTCTATGCCTTTAAATGTAATCATAAAATGTCATGAAAAGGTTAAAACAGAAAACTAAATCTCTGAAGTACACCTTATATTTTGACAGGATTCACTTCAAAACA
>NW_011494886.1:479593-500854 GCF_000754665.1 Bison bison bison
TCAAAACATACCTCTAAAAATCAGACACCTAGCATCCTAATAGAAAATGCTCCTTTAGTTATCTATGTATCTCTATAAAATTTCTCTGATTTCAGCCACACAGTGATTTTAATTTAAAAAACTCATTAACAATATCTCTTACTGAATCTGAATCTTAAAAAGAAAAATTCTCTCAAGGGAAGCACAACATCAGAAAAGTATTAGAAACATAAAGTAACAAAATTAATCATATATTTTGTATGGGAAAAAAGAAACAGAAACATCTAAGTATTTTCTTTAAAATACATGAGAAATATTTCCCAAATTAACAGGGCAAGTTAATGGTAACTTGAGAAGTCGATTTAAAATTTCTAATGTGAAGTATTTTTCTAGGCTTGAAGGAATTGGGGTCAGAGAACAGAGACTCTTTCTTTATCAAGCAATAGATCTTGCGATGACAGCCCATGTGAACACACAACACATCTTCAGAATCTCAAGGCTGCAGGAAGGTCAACATGTGGCTCTGTGTTCTTTATTTCCTATCTCTGGTCAACCTTAGAACGTTTTATGTGTAACAATGCGAGGGGGAAAAAAAGCTTTAAAATGACCTCTGGCATGGGAGGGGGAAATTCCCTTGGCTTTGTTGAAATTATCGTTACCATTCAGTTTATACTAATCATGTGGCCAATTCTCTACTCCTATGTATTAAACATCCAGCAAAAAAATTGCCATAGGTGAAAAGATGATGCAGACCTCATGCTTCCCTACCATATGAAGTCAATAACAAGGAATGCAATCAGGAAATTAGCAAACTGTGTTAAAAGAATGCCATAACCAATCAAGTTCAGAATTTCCGGGGCTGGGATATCAACTGTGGCATTGCGGTGCTGCTTTGTCAACAAGGATTCCCATGACAACATGAGACAGCAATCCCCAATTAAAACATTTTTAAAATTTAAACCAATTCAAGGGCTACACAAATTATGTTTTCTCAACCAGGGAAGCTCCACTGACTCTTTGGATTGACAGAAGACTTATTTAGAATGATACCTCCTAAAGTGTGTTAAATGATACCTTAGTTTCAAAGCATGTTCAGAGCTGTGACAGAAAGAAATGGTCCTGTGATTAAAGGCTGGATGAAACAAATGTCTTTACTACTGGGATCCCCAAACTTCTTCATATGATGGCGTGCATTATTAATATGAAGAGGGAATAGTATGTGACATTTTGCCAACTTGATTGACTATAGAACTCATTTAAATTGAGCACAGGGTAGCTTTCCAAGAAGTATAATTTAAGCACTTTTTTAAAAGAGAAGGGGAGGAGAAAAACACATAATCACTAAAGGAGGCAACTCATTTTGAAACTGCTCAAGCAACATGGACTGTTTTCCATACATGTATGTATACGTTTAAAATAAAACTACAAAATTCTTCAATGCCAAAATACACTTGAGTCTGACAAAAATATGATTTTTTAAGGGTATTATGCTGTTCCAGCTTCCTTTTCAATTACCTTAAACATTCTTCAGGTAGTAAAATGATTTTTTTAAGTAGAATTTTGTGTGGAAGATAAAATATTACAGAATTTAAAGTGACATTTTTAAATGAAATTCTTCAGAATAAAAATGCATAAGATGGAAAAAATGTATCATAAATGAGAACTTGAGAAAAAATCTGATATTTTACCATCCTTAAACTTCTACTAGCATCCCTAGTAAAAGCAATCATTTAAAATATATCAAAATTTTTATAATTATTTTCTATCAGTTGCTAGGGAATAGAAATTAAAACTATACTTAACTATAATCTGGCCAAGATATTTACTACTCTTTGAAAATATTAATTTCAAAATTTAGAGCATCTTACATTTTCTATAAAATAATACTAAATCTATGGATACATACTATTTTGAGCAACAGAAATACTATACATAGTTTAGATCTTTAAAATTTTTAGTTATATCAGAATATTTTCATGAAGAATTGTCTTTTGTAATAATATTTTGAATATTTTATAATTATATTCAAACAGAGAAATGACTGCTATTTTAAAGAATAGTAATTTCAAAAATAAATTCAAAGATGAAATAGGGGAGATAACCTACTTGGATTTCATAGAAAGTGAGTGGAAGAGTAAAAGACGAAGATGCTATGTCAACAAGTGCTTCCCTCATAGCTCAGTTGGTAAAGAATCTGCCTGCAATGCAAGAGACCCAGGTTCAATTCCTGGGTTGGGAAGATCCCCTGGAGAAGGAAATGGCAACCCATTCCAGTATTCTTGCCTGGAGAATCCCATGGGCAGAGGAGGCTGGCAGGCTACAGTCCATGGGGTTGCAAGAGTCGGACACGACTTAGCGACTAAACCACCACCATGTCAACAAAGTAAGAGAGTCAGAGAAACAAGACATAAGTGTGGGTCAGGGAAGAGAGTAGGGGAGGGAAGGGAAGTCACTTAGTCGTGTCCGACTCTTTGCGACCCCATGGACTGTAGCCCACCAGGCTCCTCCATCCATGGAATTTTCTAGGCAAGAGTACTGGAGTGGGTTGCCATTTCCTTCTCCAGGGGATCTTCCTAACCCAGGGATCAAACCAGGGTCTCCTGCATTTCAGGCAGACGCTTTACCATCTAAGCCATCAGGGAATCCCATTAACCCAGGCCTTAAATGTTCTGAAGCTTATTAGCAGTGGAATATATAGGTATTATTTGATGTAAGACAAGAAGTTACAATGTGTTCCTTATGTCAATTTTAATAACATTCAGACTCTAATATATCCCTGATATATTTTCCCAAATCTTTATTGGTTCAATTCAAGAAATATTTATTTTGCAAGGCATATTTATTTTAAAAGAAAGAAAGCACAAAGAATGCTATAGAAGCAAAACATTTCTTATTTTTCTTGCATAAATAGCCGAGGAAATAAAGAACTCAATAAATGTCCAAATGCTTGGATTTTAAAGTATCTTACAACAGTTGAATTTGATTTTTTTTTTTTTTTGGATTTGATTTTGAGACTGGTTAATCCAGCAGTTGGGAGCCTAAGTTCTTTCTTCTTCTCATTTCAGCCACCCTCAATGATCCAACAGAAGAGTTGGCTCCATCCTTAGACATAGAATAGTAGGGCAACCAACAGTTTCAGGAAAATATCCAGACATGACAATATTCAGAGAGAGTTTTTCTTCTGTGGAATTCTCTTAGAAGTGAGGAAAACTCTTTCCAGATCCTCCTTGAAGAATTCCCCTAATAATAGTTCACTAGCCAAGGTTGATTCATGAAACATTCTTCAAAGAATCACTATCCTGAATCCAATGAGTCCTCTACTAAAGCTGCAGTGGTGATCAGCTTTTGCAGAGGTACATGGCTGGTTGAGGAAGAGGTAGATATTTGGAAATGATTTTTTTTTTTTTTTTTTTATGACCTGATAGAGCAATGGCACAGTCCTTGTCCTTAAGGAATATGTTGTTTACTGAATGATTTCCTGGAGAAACTTGAGGTTGTGACTCAAAGAAGCAATGTTATTTTTCTTTATCAATTATGAATATAGGAAAAAAAGTTGGGACCATTCAGAATTTATTTACCTATTCATGTGTTCAGTGATTGTTTACTGAGTACCTACTATGTGTCAGACACAGTTCTAGGTGCTGGAAATATAGCAATGAAATAAGCAGACTAGCTTCCTGCTCTCAGCAATCATGCATTCTAGGGGAAGGAGAAAGTCAATAAGTTAGATGAGAAGTCAGATTGTGGTAAATACTGTTAAGAAAATAAAGCATGTGATGTGATAGAGGAAGACTGGGAAACTTTTATAGATGGAAACATCAGAGAAAGGTGCCTCTTAAATGAGAGGTAATATTTAAGCTGATATCTGAGGGAAAGGAAAGAACCAAGTACGAGTGATCTCCAGGAAGAATATTCTAGGTCGAGGAAACAGCAAAGGCCCTCACTTGGTAAGCTCAAGGGGTAGAAAGAAGTCCTGTGTGGCTGAAGTGAGATGAGTGTGGAGAGAGTAAGAGTCGGTGAATTGAGGAAATGATTTTTTATAAAGGGTTCACTCAGGAAGAAGAAAGAATGAAAGCTAGATAGAAACCAACAGTGTCCTTCATACATGTACCTGTTGTCTATCTTTTTAAAGACAAAAGATAAATAATATTTTTGGAGTTTACACAGTAACACTAAAGAAAGTTTAACTTAAATCAAATATCTGAAAGAACATCCCATATTTGAATAATTTTCCTCCTCTGAGAAAGCCAGTAAACTCCTGAGAACTCAGTTTCTGGGTACCTCATTTCTTAAACATTTACTCTGGTATCCTGGTTCTTTCCTGCAAAGAGCCTACCACATAGATCTATGCAATCACTCATTTAAGAATAATGACAATGCTGTCAGGCAGTTCATCTCATCTGCTTCCCAAGGGAAGACAAATGTGACATAGTGATGTTAGTGGCTCCCAGAAGTCTGCCAGGGCCCCCCTCTCGCCGCATGCTCCTGAGAACTCCAGTATCGATCTGTTCAGTGTCCCACTTGTCCTGATGACCCACTGTTTACTGTTAGTAACATATCCCTGTTAAGACAGTCATAAGTAATTAATGTGCTGGTGGGTAAATTTAGCTAAAGAATAACTGCCTCTATGAGAGTCATATTTAAAAACACAGAGGTGAAATTATCTTTAAGTTCCACACAGCATGAAATTTGAGCAGTCACTAAGATCTGAGGAGATCAGAAGTGATACCAAATGGCATTCGCCAGTGACAAAGTACTATTAGAGCATGAAGACAATTTCAGTTAACCAGCCTAAAAGACAGGAGATGGTATCCACAGGTCTCTTCCTGCTTCAGGCTTTGGTCCCACTCGAGCCTCACCCCTGGTGGGGAGGGTATTTAATCTCAATAATTCACAGAAGCTTTCTATGAGAACTAATGAATAATAGTGAGATAAAGTGTTTCTTTATCTCGTATGTTCTCTCTTTTCAGAAATACATGGATCAACGTGAAATAGGGCTTAACAGATGGAGCACAGGAGATTGCAATAGGATTAAGTAGAGAAAGGAGTAGGAAAGAGGAAAGAAATAAAAGGAAAGGGACTTTTAGTACTTGTGAGAAGTTTGTGTGATAAAGAATAAAAAAAAGGTTTGTACGCTGCTTTGTATCCTGGTGGTAATGGTTTAGTTGTTAAGTCATGTTTGACTCTTTGCAACCCCTTGGACTATAGGCCACCAGACTCCTCTGTCCATGGGATTTCCCAGGCAAGAATATTGGAGTGGGTTGCCATTTCCTCCTCTAGGGGATCTTCCTGACCCAGAGATCGAACTCCGGTCTCCTGCATTGCAGGCAGTCTTTTGCATTGCAGGCAGTCTCCTGAATTATAGGAAGTCTCCTTAATTGCAGGCAGATTTTTTACCAACTGAGCCACCAGGGAAGCCCCTAGTCAATCCTAAATAACAGTAGATGTTTCCTGATGATAGACAAAGTCTATGAGCCTCTTCAATGCATCACAACAAAGGCACACCTATCATAGGGAAAATTCACTCATGGTTCAAATTCCAGCTACTCTCAAAGTTCAGTTCTGGCTCCAGGATTGGGGATAGCGTGGACAGTTGGTTTTCCCTTCACACATAGGAAGATATTTAGCCTTTTGCAACCTTTCTAGTTAGCTAGAGAATAATGTTTACTCCAATGTCTAAGAGGCAATGAGGCAAACTGCAACTAGGTATCCCCACAGGCAAGCCTACAGCTCACCTTGGTTCCAGAACATTGGTCAAGTAACAGCTTTAGTGCTAAGCAAACCATGCCTCTATCATCTTCATCTTTTTTATAGATTAGGAAAATAGAAGCTTCCAAAGACTCCCTGTTAATGATAACTGATAGGAGGTACTTGAAAGTCCGGTTGTAGTGCCCTGTTACAGGGGAGGACACTGATCAGCAGGTTGAACTGCATTGCATGGCTCCAATTAAAATAATGTTTAACTTCAAATCTGTACCAGTCAGATGTAAACTCTGTTACCTAAGAAACATTCTCTGACATGCTTCTGTTCATTTAATGATTAGCAAATATATATTAAATATATATTTCTATGTGCCAGTAATTGTTGTAGGTTTTGGGCATACTGTTAAATGAAACTGACTTCTCTGCAGCTAAATGGAGACAAACAAAGTCAAAGTAACTCTGGAGTTTACATAGAAACACTAAGGAAAGCCTTACATCCACATAAGAATGATTTTACATCTAAATACCTTTCCATCTGAATCACTGTTTCTATCTGAATCATTCAGAACATTTTAGCAAAGATACCACGTTAAGTGATAAACAAGTTATGCCGTGTAAATGTAACCAAAGAGTCCAAATGACAATGTAAGTATTGGGCAGCTTTAGGAGTGTATAAACAAAAGATGGAATTTCAGTTTAGCTATTTCAAATCCTAAAAGATGATGCTGTGAAAGTGCTGCACTCAATATGACAACAAATTTGGAAAACTCAGCAGTAGCCACAGGACTGGAAAAGGTCAGTTTTCATTCCAATCCCAAAGAAAGGCAATGCCAAAGAATGCTCAAACTACTGCACAATTGCACTCATCTCACACGCCAGCAAACTAATGCTCAAAATTCTCCAAGCCAGGCTTCAGCAATACATGAACTGTGAACTTCCAGATATTCAAGCTAGTTTTAGAAAAGGCCGAGGAACCAGAGGTCAAATTGCCAACATCCGCTGGATCATAGAAAAAGCAAGAGAGTTCCAGAAGAACATCTATTTCTGCTTTTTTGACTATGCCAAAGCCTTTGACTGTGTGGACCACAATAAACTGTGGAAAATTCTGAAAGAGATGGGAATGAGAATCATGCAGGTCAGGAAGCAACAGTTAGAACTGGACATGGAACAACAGACTGGTTCCAAATAGGAAAAGGAGTATGCCAAGGCTGTATATTGTCACCCTGCTTATTTAACTAATATGCAGAGTACATCATGAGAAACACTGGACTGGAAGAAGCACAAGCTGGAATCAAAATTGCCAGGAGAAATATCAGTAACCTCAGATATGCAGATGACACCACCCTTATGGCAGAAAGTGAAGAAGAACTAAAGAGCCTCTTGGTGAAAGTGAAAGACGTGAAGAGTGAAAAAGTTGGCTTAAGCTCAACATTCAGAAAACGAAGATCAGGGCATCTGGTCCCATCTCTTCATGGCAAACAGATAGTGAAACAGTGGAAACAGTGGCTGACTTTATTTTGGGGGGCTCCAAAATCACTGCAGATGGTGATTGCGGCCATGAAATTAAAAGACGCTTACTCCTTGGAAGAAGAGTTATGACCAACCTAGACAGCACATTAAAAAGCAGAGACATTACTTTGCCAACAAAGGTCTGTCTCATCAAGGCTCTGGTTTTTCCAGTAGTCATGTATGGATGTGAGAGTTGGACTACAAAGAAAGCTGAGCACCAAAGAACTGATGCTTTTGAACTGTGGTATTGGAGAAGACTCCTGAGAGTCCCCTGGACTGCAAGAAGATCCAACCAGTCCATCCTAAAGGGGATAAGTCCTGAGTGTTCGTTGGAAGGACTAATGTTGAAGCTGAAACTCCAATACTTTGGCCACCTGATGCATAGAGCTGACTCATTTGAAAAGACCCTGATGCTGGGAAAGATTGAGGGCAGGAGGAGAAGGGCACAACAGAGGATGAGATGGTTGGATGGCATCATCGACTCAATGGAGATGAGTTTGAGTAAACTCTGGGAGTTAGTGATGGATAGGAAGGCCTGATGTGCTGCAGTCCATGGGGTTGCGAAGAGTTGGAGACTACTGAGCAACTGAAGTGAACAAAACTTGCTTTTAAAGGCTAGTGGATGAACCATCTCACCATAGCCAGACTCAAACATTCCCATTTTGTAGACCAGGACACAGAGAGGATGTATTTGCATAAAATCATTTGGCTACCACATGTTGGGTCAGAATTTTTCCCAGGTCAGTTAGTGTCCATTTTTACCTCAGGCTGTCTCCCTTTAGGCCTTTACTCCTGTCTTCTGATTATCACCTAATTACTTCACCTTTGTCCATAATTGTTCTGAGTGAGGAACTGCACTGAAACAGATCTACATGAACTATAGATACCAAGTTAAACATAAAACAAAGATGGTTAGAATTTCTGAGGTTGCACGAATGCATGCTAGATCGCTTCAGTCATGTCTGACTCTTTGTGACCTCACAGACTGTAACCCACCAGGCTCCTCTAGCCATAGGATTCTCCAGGCAAGAATACTGGAGTGGGTTGCCATGACCTCCTCTAGAGGATCTTTCCGGTCCAGGGATCAAACCGGCATCTCTTACATCTCCTGCATTGGCAGGCAGATTCTTTACCAGTAGCACCACCTGGGAAGTCCCTTGAAATACACTGGTAGTTGAAAGTTGAAAATGCTTGAAGGAAGTTTAGTTCCCCAGATTTTTTCAACTTTAATACACAAACTAATCCATGTTAAGAATACCCTCCTAGATACTTCATGGCCAATCTAAGCAAGTGTTCCTCAGAGTTGTAAGTATTTGTCATTGGTTCCCAAAGACACTGCCTAAACCCAAACCCTTGGCCCCTTTTTTTTTAAAGAACTGGGATAGTCCTTCCTCCATGTTTTCCTCACACCCCACCTCCCTACCCCAGACGGCTACTATCTACCATCAGCAAGTCCATGTTTACCTCTTGTTTGTGTCTTCTTCCAATTTGAGGATGGTTTCTGCCACAACGGCTCATCTCATTCTTGTTTTCACCTTATAGGTCAGTGGCTCTCAGACTCTAGGGTGCCTCAGAATCACCATGAGGGCTTGTTAAAATAGATGTCTAGACCCCACCCCCAGTTTCTCATTCTGTTGGTCTACGGTGGGGCTTAAGAATTTGCATTTGTAACATGTCCCCAGGCAACGCTAAATGTTGATGCGATCCAGAGACCACTCTTTGAGAGCCACTGCTCTAATTCAGTGATGCTCAATAATGACTACATATCTGAGTCCTCTGAAGAGATTTTTTAAATGGAGAGATCCAATTTCTCCAGGGATTCTGGTTCAAATATCAAACCAGTGTAGGGCCCAAACATCATTAAAGAAAAACAAAAAACAAAACACTTTGTACGTCTATGAGAACAGGTCAAATTTTCAAATTGTGACAATACAGAATGCTGACCAAGATGCAGGAACATGGGATCTATCGTGCTTTGCTGGTGGAGTTGTAAATGGTACAGCCATGATGGAAAACGGTTTGATAGTTTCTTTAATAAACTAAACGTACACTTACCATGCAGTCCAGTTATTGCACTCTTGGGCATTTCTTCCAGAGAAACGAGCACATGTTCACACAAGAACCTCTACATGATGGTTCATAGCGGTTTTATTTGTAAGATCCCCAGAATGAAACAACCAAAATGTCTTTCAAAAAGTAAATGGTTAAGCAAACAATGGTATATCTACACCCAGTGATACTACTCAGCAACTAAAAGAATGAACTATTAATACAGGCAAAATCTTGGACTACTCTCAAGGGTATTACTCCAAGTTTATAAAAAAAAAATGTTGAATACTGTGTGATTCCATTTATATAACATTTCTGAGATGATGAAATTATAGAGATGGAAGACAAATTAGTGCAGTCAGGAGTTAGGAGTCATTGGAGGGTGAGAGTGACTAGAAAGAAGCAGCACAGAGAAGATCTTTATGGTGAGGGGATAGCTCTCTCTCTTGACTGTGGTGGTGGTTACAGAAATCAACACTTGATAAATGACATAGAACTATACACAAGTATTATATCAATGTCAGTTTCCTGGCTTGGATACTGTACTACATTTTTGTAAGATGTAACCATTGAGCGAGAGCTACATGAAGTATACACTGGTTTTCTCTATACTACTTTGCAACTTCCTGTGAACATATAATTATTTTGAAATTTAAAGTTTAAAAAAAAAAAAAAAAAGCCTTTCCCTGAGTAGCCACAGTTTGGAAACGCAAACGCAGCTCTGGCTGATGACCATCTCTATGCTCCTGTTTGAAGCCTCTGTCTTTCCTGAGGCCTCTGCACTGCTCTGCCCATGCCTGGTTCAAATCTGTACAGATTACTTCTTTTACAATTACCAATATTGGCTGACCTTTTCACAGGCTGCTGTAGAGAATTAATTAGTCTTACCTGTTAGAAGAGTCAACTGGGCAAAATCTGTCAAGACTCTTAAAAATATTTACAAACTCTCAACCAGTATTTCCCATCCTAGGAATCTATCTTAAGGAAAACACTGGATATGCAGTCAAAAGACTTACAGCAGTTCAAATCACAATAGCAAAACATTGAATACACTAAGTAGTTCAATAAACGTGGATACAGCTATATGCTAAAATGAGTTAAATAAAGTTAGTTACTGGTAAATATTTGTTAAATCTTATAAAGAATGATCTCAAAAATTATATGTGTATTTTATCTTCAGTTACATTAATTTGAATTTACAAAGAAAACATGCTAAAATGTAAATGGAGATAATTGTGTGATTGGATTATAAGTGATTTTGAATTTTCTTTAAGTTTTTCTGAATGCTCTAATTTCATATGATGAGCATGAACTTTTATAATTAAAATAATGCTTTCTAAGGCAGATATTGCTTAAACTTTAAGAACGTTTAAAAAGAAAACATTGCCCCTAAACATATATAGAAACAGTCTACTTCTGTCCACATATTATTTCACGCTCTCTTGTAAACCTCCAGCTAACATAAAGCCAAACCATTTTCCAAACATATGATGATGGATGGCCCTTCCTTCTGACTCCCATCCCTTACCTCACCCAACCTTTAGCAGACGCCCCTACCGTTCTGCCATCAGATATCACCAGTGTTGTCTCCCTCCAGCCTCTCAGATGTGAAATTATTAGAGCTTATTTAAAATAGACAAATACAGAAGTAATTCCTGAGTAAGTCTAATTAAAATCTTCCAGAAACGTTACAATATTGTCCTATAGCTCCTGGCTGCCAATAAAAATTTCTAAATGAATATTTTCAATGTTTATGACTTAGAAATACTGTTTTAAGGGTCATGGTACTTTGTTATCAGTTTCTTTTTCTGTAATTAAGGTTTTCTCTGGCAGTTTGAACTAGTCTAATGAAGGGCCTTAGTAACAAAAGATATTTGTGTTTTACTTTCCTTGAATTCAAGTTTTAGTTTTAAAAAGACCACAAAATGAAGTTATCTTTATCTTTTTAATTTAATTATATTCTACTTATCAAAATATTTATATAAATCTAATTAAAATATGAACAAGTATTTTTATGGTGCTTGATTTTATAGCATTCCCTGGGATTCTTTTAAACGTCTTCCCTGGATTATAGATCACCACGATGGTGTCCCTCACATTGCCTCATTCATCTTAATAATCTAAAGATGTTCCAGTAATTACAGTTCAGAGATATGCTCTGTTTTGGAGTTTTCAGCACCCCATGTCTGAATCTCTTATTTTAACCATTTGAGAAACAGATGTGCCCCAAAAGTGTTACAGAGTAATTACAACCACTGGAGTCCCAAATCCTAGTTCCACTCTCACATTCACTGCACTGACTTGGCAAACCAGTAACCTCAGTGTTCTCATGTGTGAACTGACATCACTGAGCCAGATGATTTCTAAAAGTTGTCTGATGGAGTCCATCTTGTTTTCTGAACTTAAGATAGTTACCTCTGCATAGATACAAGAAACTGGGCTACTCCCGCTGTTTCAAGCTCTTTCCTAGCAGCATGCATCTTGCATACACATTTTTAAGGACATGAGATCAAATAAGTGACACCTGGACTTCAGACATCAACTCCTGATTTCTTATCAAAATGAAAATACAGAGAAATGTGCACTTAAAATATTATAATTTAAGTTCAAATTTCCTCAAATCAGGTACATAGTTTCTTGGATAGATTTACACTAGTATAAAGAGTCAAGGGACCAATCATAAATCAGTTTTGGGCTTATGGACAGTCATTTGACAAAGATTCCAGTTAAACTTCCAAGAATGTTGTAAACATTGCAGGTAAGTAAACTCATGGGGCATTTCCATTACAAAGTGCCTCAGTGACTGGCTATAGACTTTTTTGTTCTTTTATTTGTTGATGATTGAAAATCGACCATGAGAAATCTCAGAAAGAAGAAGAGCCAAGAGCCTGTACTTGATAGACTGGTTAATTTAGATTGCAATCCAGAGCATACATTTTACTTACGAGTTAAACTTTGAAAATTTTTTAAAATGAAGAAACACAAGTCAGAATTAAAATATGAGGGTTATAATTTATACAGAGCTTTATTGGGGATTTATTTTTCTTATTATTAATATAATTAGTACTAATGATTAATAATTTTCAGCAAGCATGATTATCTACATTGTATATTTGTTTGTGTTAGAGTATATGTAATTGAGAGGACATACATTCATTCATTCTACAAATATTTATTAAATGTGTATAATACTAAAAACCCTATGCTTAATGAAACATGAATCTTAAATAATAATAACAACAATAATAGCTAGCAATTATGGACTGTCATAGCAGTATTATACCACTGTCATAGCTGTTGTTTAGTCACTAAGTCATGTCCAACTCTTTGCGACCCCTTGGATAGATATATGTAGATATTAGCATATTAATCTTCCAACAACCCTATTAGATTGGTAATATTAACCTTTCCATTTTACAGATTAAAAAAACTGAGGCATAGTTGCCTTGCCCAGGATTTGGGTCCTAGGTCTACTGTTTGGCATAGACTTAATTTCAGAGTCTCAGGATCTTCACTATTACAATGCAAGTATTAGGAGTGAAATATTAAACTGCAGTTTTTGTTGGTCAAAAATGACTTAATACCATCAATTTCATATGGTTGAACCAGGTTTGCATGCATAATAAGTAAGTTCTCCTAACAATAGGGTAGTAGGTATTCAAAGGTGGTAGAAAAAAACAAACAGCTTATGTGCTCTAACAAGACTTCATAAAGAAGTTGGAAATTGTTCTCAGCTTTAAAAGACAGAACTCAGATGAAGGAGAAAACAGGGGGTGTTTTTCCTGTGAGAAACCAGGGAGATAAGAATGCAAGCTTATCTTCTGTAAGCACTGACCTTTATTTGGTTTCTATTTTGAGGTCTTATGCTTATCTCCTGCCTAATTTCAACATTCCAATGACCCCAAGTACCATCACCAACTAATTTTCCCTAAACAGGGGTGTTATGGGTTGAACTGAGTCCCCTGCATCCCCAAATCAAACATTGAGGTCCTAACCCCCATTACCTCAGAATGTAATCTTATTTGGAAACAGGGTCATTGCAGATATAATTAGTTAAATGGAGGTTACTAGGGGCTTCCTCAGTGGCTCAGCAGTAAAGAATCAGCTTGCAATGCAGGAGCCGCTGATTTGATCCCTGGATTGGGAAGATCCCCTGCAGGAAATCATGTCAACCCACTCCAGTATTCTTGCCTGGAGAGTCCCACGAAGAGAGGAACTTGATGGGCTACAGTCAATAGCGTTGCAAAGAGTCAGACATGACTGAAGTGACGTGGCACGCACCACGCACACATGAGGTTATCAGGGTGGGCCTTAATCCAATATGACCAAATTCCTGAGTAAAAGGGGAAATTTGCCACAGACTATACACAGGAGGACATGTGTGAAGATGAAGACAGAGACTGAAGATGAAGCACAGAAATGCTTCTACACACCAAGGAACACTAAAAATTGCCAGCAAACCACCAGAAGCTAGGAAAACCGTGAAACACATTCCCTTCACAACCCCCGGATGTAACCAACCCTGCTGACACCTAGACGTTGGGACTTCTAGCCTTCAGAATGTGAAACAATAAATTTCTGTTGCTTAAGTCATGTGGTTGTGATACTTTATTCCAGCAGCCTTAGAAAACTATATGAGGGGAAACACAGGAGACCTTTATCCTGCACTCAGTACTTGGGTGTCCTTTCCTTTCCTCCCTCCCCCGATATGCACACTGGGAAGACAGTCATAAAAATTCCTCTGGCCTCCAAATTCTGAGCCCTAATTGGCATATCAGTCCTTTTCAATGTTTTATCTTTAAAAAACAAAACAAACAAACAAACAAAAAAACACTTGGCTAATAACCCAAATTTTCCTCTTTAAACATTCTTACACATCTTCTAAGTTACATACTTCGTGGTATAAGAATCTGCTAAGATTTATTATCCTATTAGACCTGTGTTCACAGTTGTCTCTTAGTATCAGCCTTTTAATCTCCCAGTTTAAAAACTGGTATAAGCTGTACAAATATTTAAGACATTTTATAGTAACATTTGTCTACCCAGAAATATCCTGATCCACTTCTAAAGATAACCATTCAGATTTTTTAAAAGAATGTACCACAATTTCTCAAGGCAATTCCAAAAGAAGGAAATAAATATATCGTGGACATGATTTACTATTTGTAAGAAGTATTTTTAAAGCAAATTTACATGTATTACTTCATATAGTCCTCACAAGAAACTATAAATTGAGTTCTATTATTACCCTGAACACAGTGAGGCACACAGGTCAGGGAATTTACTCTTTGTCATACAGCTAGTTAATATCACAGTCGGGCTGAAAAGAAATATTTATTGAGTACCTACTGCATGTGCAACACTGTGTCATCTGGTTATCCTTTACTTTTTCATTACGTTTGGTAACTTTAATCAAAACTTTATTTAAGGCATTATTATATATTTTTATTATGTACTCTTTTGTTGGGCCCCAAAATCACTTCAAACAGTGACTGTAGCCTTGAAATTAAAAGATGCTTGCTCCTCAGAAGAAAAGCTATGACAAACGTAGACAGTGTATTAAAAAGCAGAGACATCACTTTGCCAACAAAGGTCCATATAGTCAAAGCTGTGGTTTTTCCAATGGTCATGTATGGATGTGAGAGTTGGAACATAAAGATTGCTGAGTACCAAAGAATTGATGCCTTCAAATTGTGGTTCTGGAGAAGATTCCTGAGAGTCCCTTGAACTGCAAGGAGATCAAACCAGTCAATCCTAAAGGAAATCAACCTTGAATATTCTTTGGAAGGAGTGATGCTGAAGCTGAAATTCCAGTACTTTGGCCACCTGATGGGAAGACCCAACTTCTTAGAAAAGACCTGATGCTGGGAAAGATTGAAGGCAGGAGGAGAAGGAAGATGAGATGGTTGGAGGGCATCACTGACTCAATGGACATGAGTTTGAGCAAATTCAAGAGATGGTGGATGACAGGGAAGCCATGCTGCAGTCCATGAGGATGCAAAGAGTCAAACATGACTGAGCGACTGAACAATATATTTTTTTTCTAAATCATACAATGGAGGCTTCGAGAATCTACCCAATAGGTCTTGTTATCATTGCAAGTATTTTGAGGGAAAATACTTGGACCCAATGGCAATATCTTCAGAACAAGTGTTTAGCTGCCTATTAATTATATTAATCAGTCTCACTAAGTCAGTTCAGTCATTCAGTAGTGTCCAACTATTAGTGACCCCAAGAAATGCAGCACATCAGGCCTCCCTGTCCATCACCAACTCCCAGAGTCCATTCAAACCCATGTCCATTGAATCAGTGATGCCATCCAACCATCTCATCCTTTGTCATCCCTTCCTCCCCCTGCCCTCAATCTTTCCCAGCATCAGGGACTTTTCAAATGAGTCAGCTCTTCGCATCAGGTGGCCAAAGTATTGGAGTTTCAGCTTTAGCATCAGTCCTTCCAATGAACACCCAGGACTGATATCCTTTAGGATGGACTGGTTGGATCTTCTTGCAGTCCAAGGGACTCTCAAGAGTCTTCTCCAACACCACAGTTCAAAGCATCAATTCTTCGATGCTCAGCTTTCTTCACAGTCCAATTCTCACATCCATACATTACTACTGGAAAAAAAACCATAGCCTTGACTAGACAGACTTTGTGGAAAACGTAATGTCTCTGCATTTTAATATGCTATCTAGGTGGGTCATAACTTTCTTTCCAAGGAGTAAGTGTCTTTTAATTTCATGGCTGCAGTCACCATCTGCAATGGTTTTGGAGCCCAAAAAAATAAAGTCTGACACTGTTTCCACTGTTTCCCCATCTATTTCCCATGAAGTGATGGGACCGGATGCCATGGTCTTTGTTTTCTGAATGTTGAGCTTTAAGCCTACGTTTTCACTCTCCTCTTTCACTTTCATCAAGAGCCTCTTTAGTTCTTCACTTTCTGCCATAAGGGTGGTGTCATCTGCATATCTGAGGTTATTGATATTTCTCCCGGCAATCTTGATTCCAGCTTGTGCTTCCTCCAGCCCAGCATTTCTCATGATGTACTCTGCGTAGAAGTTAAATAAGCAGGGTGACAATATACAACCTTGTACTCCTTTCTCGATCTGGAACCAGTCTGTTGTTCCATGTCCAGTTCTAACTGTTGCTTCCTGACATGCATACAGATTTCTCAAAAGGCAGGTCAGTTGGTCTGGTATTCCCATCTCTTGAAGAATTTTCCACACTTTATTGTGATCCACACAGTCAAAGGCTTTGGCATAGTCAATAAAGCAGAAATAGATGTTCTTCTGGAACTCTCTTGCTTTTTTGATGATCCAGCGGATGTTGGCAATTTGATCTCTGGTTCCTCTGCCTTTTCTAAATCCAGCTTGAACATCTGAAAGTTCACGGTTCACATATTGTTGAGGCTTGGAGAATTTTGAGCATTACTTTACTAGCATGTGAGATGAGTACAATCGTGTGGTAGTTTGAGCATTCTTTGGCATTGCCTTTCTTTGGGATTAGAATGAAAACTGACCTTTTCCAGTCCTGTGGCCACTGCTGAGTTTTCCAAATTTGCTGGCATATTGAGTGCAACTCTTTCACAGCATCATCTTTCAGGATTTGAAATAGCTCAACTGGAATTCCATCACCTCCACTAGCTTTGTTCATAGTGATGCTTCCTAAGGCCCACTTGACTTCACATTGCAGGATGTCTGGCTCTAGGTGAGTGATCACACCATTGTGACTATATGGGTGGTAAAGATCTTTTTTGTACAGTTCTTCTGTGTATTCTTGCCATATCTTCTTAATATGTTCTGCTTCTGTTACTATATCTTCATAAATATTTAATTTTTCTTAATCTTTCCACAGATGTTACTTCTCCATCCCTGAAAGTGTAGGCCCACATAGTACTTTAAAACAAAGATGATCTCTACGAAGGACAAACATAAAAGCAGCTTCATCCGTGGGCAAGTAGCTCCTCTTTGAAGTTAACTTATTGTTTTTCTTCTTTGGGGTTTTATCCTGGTTCTATTCACCAACATAATTTTTTGCTTATTTATGTAACCCAATCCTCATTTGAATCCAGTGTTGAGTGATCATGTCTCTGACAACTTCTTCACTCTGCTAGGTTCCTTGCATGCCTGCCTACTCAGTCGTTTCAGTTGTGTCCAACTCTTTGTGACCCTATGGACCACAGCCTGCCAGGTGCCTCTGTCCATGAGATTCTCCTGTCAAGAATACTGGAGTGGATTACACTGCCCTCCTCCAGGGGATATTCCTGACCCAGGGATCGAACCCACATCCCCTTTATTGCAGGGGATTCTTTACCACTGAGCCACCAGTGAATCACCATTATATTCCTTACTGGCATGAAATTCCTTCTAATTGTCAATATTTAATACCAGTTTTCTTGGTGATGGTTAACATTCAATTGCTTTCAATTAGAGGTACATATGTTTCTGAAAATCTTTAGGAGGCTTCTGTTCATTATACCATGAAGGAGACACAGTGTACCTTCTTTCTGTCCTCTTCTCCTGCGTGGATGGAGTAAGAAAAATCCCCACCATTGGAGAAATTTGGTTCAGAAAGAAACATGATAGAAGACTCAGACACCAGAGTGAGAAGAAGGAGCCAAGGGCCCAATCACTTTGTATAGGATACAAACTGGGGACTGGAAGCACCATACCAGTTCTTTACACTGTCAACTGTTTTAAAATATAGGATATTAATAGAAAATTTCAGTTGTATTAGGGCCAATAGATCAGGAAATATTGTCATTGAAAAAACAGTTTATTGCTCACAATTCCCAAGAGCAAGGGGCACAATACACCATGCAGGGCCAAATGGGGAAGCAGCAGGGCTGGTTAGGAGGCAGAGGGAGAATTGGGAACTGTGAGCAAGAATCTTTATCATGATTTCTACGGGAAGAAAGGGGGTAACACAGAGTAAGCAGGCATAGGCTGGGGGAGTTTGAATAATTCCATGGCTGTGAGGTATAAGGACTGCTCCTAGCTATCTGGTAGCTGGGAGAATAGGGCAAGTGGAGAGTAGTCCAGAGTGTGAGAACTCAGTAAAGGAAGTGGTTGGATTGTGAACTCTGAATTGTTAGTGTGTATTTGAAAAGTGCACTCACAGCTGAATTGTTTATTATTTCTAGCTATTGGTTAACCCTTGGAGAGGGTGTTTCTCCAAGGCCCCAGATAGCAAAGCATCAAATTAAAGAAAATAAATGGTAAGAAACAGTAAGGAAACAAAATATATGGTTAATATACCAACTAGATGACAACAGAGCTCTTGAATGGTGTTTTATTTAATTTTTAACTTTTAAAAATATTTATATTTAAAACTTATTTTTATTAAAAGTTGCAAGTGGGTTTTTATTTTTCTATTTCCTAATATTTTAAAAGGAAAAGGCAACTTCTTATGAATAAAAGAGCTCTTAAGATTACTAGGTGGATACAAATACTGCTTTAAGAAACAGCAAAAATCATAGTATAAGTAATATTTATTTAACAAATTCATCATATACAGTATCATTTCAATGCTAGGACATGATATGCAAATTGTATGGTCCATTGTTTGGGATATATGAAACTGTTGGTTACTATGCTGCATAACAGGGCTTCCCTGGTAGCTCAATGGTAAAGAATCTGCCTGGAATGCAGGACACGCAGGAGACGTGGGTTTGATCCTTGGGTTGAGAATATCCCCTGGAGGAGAGCATGGCAACCTACTCCAATATTCTTGCCTGGAGAATCCCAGGAACGAGGAGCCTGGTGGGCCACAGTCCATAGCATCGCAGAGTCAGACGCGACTGAAGCGACTTAGCACACATGCATATGTTGCACAATAATTGCCATGAACAGTAAACATTTGGTATAAATGCTTGAAAGCTGAACCGCATAAACTGAGACTTTCTGAGATTATTTCGTGGGCAATGAGAAGAACAGTCTTGAGTCTGGAGAGTGGGTTATCATGGAGAATCTGGCTGTACCCTACCCCAACCCTAGCCCTCTTCCTTAATGTAAAGGAAGTTTTGCTCTGATTGCTGCTCAGATGGAGTCAGGAAGTATGAATGCAAAAGGAGGTTAAAGTTCTATGTGTCTGAGGAAGAGAAGGCCTTGTTCTGCAGTCTGTGTGGGCTCTGTACTTTGATTGAGTACCTCACTTCAGGCTCCACAATCCACATTATTGTTTACAATTTTCTATTTTAGAAAAACAGAGTAGACTCACCAAGGAACCAAATGGACAGAGAAGTCTGGCAGGCTATAGTCTATGGGGTTGCAAAGAGTCGGACACAACTGACCCACTGAGCCCACGCACACAAAGTGAATTATTGCCTATTCTATAAAGAGCTGGGAGCTTCCCTGGTGGCTCAGATGGTAAAGAATTTGCCTGCAATGCAGGAGACCCAGGCTCAAACTCTGGGACAGGAAAACCCCCTAGGAATGGCAATCCACTCCAGTATTCTTGCCTGGAGAATTCCGTGGACTGAGGAGCCTGGAGGACTACAGTCCATGGGGTCGCAAAGATTTGGACACAACTGCTTTAAAACAAGGAGTTGCACTCACACTAACGACTTTGCTTTTTGTTCACCTCATCTCCCCAGGAAAACTTGCAAATTTCTATGCTAAGTATTGTTTCCTTATGAGTTAAAATAAGTAATTCTCTTATAAATATTTAAAATAAATCTCCATAGCATGCCTTAATACAGCAGTACACATATCAAAGGAAATTTATACAATCATAAATATAGAAAAGTATGTTTTAATGTGCTCCACATCCTTCAGAACTACCTAACTGCTACAATAGTTAAATACAACCTATCAATTTCTGGGACAAGAATCCCACAAAAAAACACGAAAGGTGCTATTTAAAACAAAGACATCACTCAATCAAAAAAATGAGTCACTTCTTCAAAAAAGTAGATAACCGACATAGAAAGTTGATACACACAGTCAGTCAGTCAGTTCAGTCACTAAGTCCTGTCTGACTCTTCAACCCCATGGACTGCAGCACACCAGGCCTCCCTGTCCATCACCAACTCCCAGAGTTTACTCAAACTCATCTCCATTGAGCTGCTGATGCCATCCAACCATCTCATCCTCTGTTGGTCTTCTCCCACCTTCAATCTTTACCAGCATCAGGGTCTTTTCAAATGAGTCAGCTCTTCGCATCACGTGGCCAAAATACTGGAGTTTCAGCTTCAACATCAGTCCTTCCAATGAATAATCAGGACTGATTTCCTTTAGGACAGACTGGTTGGATCCCCTTGTAGTCCAAGGGACTTTCAAGAGTCTTCTCCAACACCACAATTCAAAATCATCAATTCCTTGGTGCTCAGCTTTCTTTATAGTCTAACTCTCACATCCACACATGACTACTGGAAAAACCAGAGCGTTTAATGGATGGACCTTTGTTGGCAAAGTAATGTCTCTGCTTTTTAATATGTTGTCTAGGTTGTCCTTTTCTTCCAAGGAGTAAGTGTCTTTTAATTTCATGGCTGCAGTCACCATTTGCAGTGATTTTAGAGCCAAAAAATTAAAGTCTGCCACTGTTTCCACTGTTTCTACATCTATTTCCCGTGAAGTGATGGGACTGGATGCCATGATCTTTGTTTTCTGAATGTTGTCTTAAACCAACGTTTTCACTCTCCTCTTTCACTTTCATCAGGAGGTTCTTTAGTGCTTATTCACTTTCTGCCATAAGGGTGGTGTCATCTACATATCTGAGGTTATTGATATTTCTCCTGGCAATCTTGATTCCAGCTTGTGTATCCTCCAATCCAGTGTTTCTCATGATGTACTCTGTATATAAGTTAAATAAACAGGATGAATATATACAGCTTTGATGTACTCCTTTTCCTATTTGGAACCAGTCTGTTTTTCCATGTCCAGTTCTAACTGTTGCTTCCTGACCTGCATATAAGTTTCTCAAGAGGCAGGTCAGGTGGTATGGTATTCCCATCTCTTGAAGAATTTTCCACACTTTATTGTGATCCACACAGTCAAAGGCTTTGGCATAGTCAATAAAGCAGA
>NW_011494886.1:500954-513990 GCF_000754665.1 Bison bison bison
AGCTGATATTGGCAATTTGATCTCTGGTTCCTCTGACTTTTCTAAAACCAGCTTGAACATCTGGAAGTTCACGGTTCACATATTGCTGAAGCCTGGCTTGGATAATTCTGAGAATTACTTTACTAGCATGTGAGATGAGTACAATTGTGCAGTAGTTTGAGCATTCTTTGGCATTGCCTTTCTTTGGGATTGGAATGAAAACGGACCTTTTCCAGTCCTGTGACCACTGCTGAGTTTTCCAAATTTGCTGGCATATTGAGTGCAACACTTTAACAGTATCATTTTTTAGGATTTGAAATAGCTTAACTGGAATTCCATCACCTCCACTAGCTTTGTTCATAGTGATGCTTCCTAAGGCCCACTTGACTTCACATTCCAGGATGTCTGGCTCTAGGTGAGTGATCACACCATCATAATTATCTGGGTCATGAAAATCTTTTCTGTACAATTCTTCTGTGTATTATTGGATGCAATCTCAAAACGACAGAATGATCTCTGTTCATTTCCAAGGCAAACCATCCAATATCATGGTAATCCAAGTCTATGCCCTGACCAGTAATACTGAAGAAGCTGAACTTGAATGGTTCTATGAAGACCTACCAGACCTTCTAGAACTAACACCCACAAACATCTTCAAAAGATGTCCTTTTCATTATAGAGAATTGGAGTGCAAAAGTAGGAAGTCAAGAAACACGTGGAGTAACAGGCAAATTTGGCCTTGGAGTACAGAATGAAACAGGGCAAAGGCTTATAGAGTTTTGCCAAGAGAACGCACTTGGTCATAGCAAACACCCTATTCCAATAACACAAGAGAAGACTCTACTCATGGACATCACCAGATGGTCAACACCAAAATCAGATTGATTATATTCTTTGCAGCCAAAGACGGAGAAGCTCTATACAGTGAGCAAAAACAAGACTGAAAGCTGACTGTGGCTCAGATCATAAACTCCTTACTGCCAAATTCAGATTGAAATTGAAGAAAGTGGGGAAAACCACTAGACCATTCAGGTATGACCTAAATCAAATCCCTTATGATTATACAGTAGGAACGAGAAATAGATTTAAGGGGCTGGATCTGACAGACAGAATGCCTGATGAACTATGGACCAAGGTTCATGACATTGTACAGGAGACAGGGATCAAGACCATCCCCAAGAAAAATAAATGCAAACAAGTAAAATAACTCTCTTAGGAGGCCTTACAAATAGCTGTGAAAAGAATAGAAGCAAAAAGCAAAGGAGAAAAAGAAAGATATACCCATTTGAATACAGAGTTCCAAAGAATAGCAAGGACAGATAAGAAAGCCTTCCTCAGTGATCACCAAAAAGAAATAGAGGAAAGCAATAGAATGGGAAAGACTAGAGATCTCTTCAAGAAAATTAGACATACCAAGGGAACTTTTCATGAAAGATGGGCACAGTAAAGGACAGAAATGGTATGGACCTAACAGAAGCAGAAAATATTAAGAAGATGTGGCAAGAATACACAGAAGAACTGTACAAAAAAAGATCTTCACGACCCAGATGATCTCGATGGTGTAATACACACAGATGCACATAATAACACACACATCTGCACACCCATATATTAGTTATATGTTCATATAAACACACAGATACAGATTATATAGATATTACATAAAAATCTAACAAAGTACAATTAGCCCTTCAACAATATGGGTTTGAACTGCAGGGTTCTACTTACATATGGAACTTTTTAAAAAGTAAATAGATTCCCAGGTGGCACTAGTGGTAAAGAATAGTCCTGCCTATGCAGGAGATGCAGCAGACTCAAGTTCAATCCCTGGGTTGCTAAGATCCCCTGGAGGAGGAAATGGCAACCTACCCCAGTATTCTCGCCTGAAGAATCCCATGGACAGAGGAGCCTGGTGGGTTACAGTCCGTAGGGTCGCAAAGTGTCGGACACGGCTGAAGAGACTTAGCACACAGTACTACACAGACGAATCTGAAGATACAGAGGACTAAATATAAATTATATTTGGATTAACCCCAGTGTTGGTCAATAGTTTAGTCTGTGCACATTTCTTTTTTCAAGTCCATATTTATTTAATGCAAGTTTAAGAAAAGATGTTCTTTTCAAAGAAGCATTCGAAGATAGACATTAGAACAATCTGCCTGAGAAAAGGCAGCAGTAACTATTTCTAAGATCGTTTACAGCCCTTATTTTTTGATTCACTGACTATGTAGTCTTGTTAATCTGGTGAGAAATTAGACAAATCTATGCTTCCTTAAAGCAGACAGTTGTCTGAAACTAATTACTAAGTCAAGTGTTTGTATAATTGTTGTAAACATTTCTTATAAATTAGTCTTTTTTCCACACTATAAAACCATTTGAGACATAAATTTTCAGGTTTCCATCCCCTGATTGGAAGTCACTTACCAAAACAAAACCCCCAAGTCACTGCTCACTATAATTAAATGCTTGCATATGCCTCAAAAATAAAGCAATGATTTCAAATTATTCAAAAGGATTATTTTAGGAATAAGTTCAACAATACACCGAGTGGATGAACAGGTGTTTCAGGTAGAAATATGCCTCTTTTCTTACCCTGCAATAACAGCTGTAGTGAGTACAGCTAGTTTTAAACACTTTTTGTTCTGGAAAAGACCAATAGTAAGAGTTGACGGCTCCATGAAATGTAAAGCTATTCCAAGGTTTTGCTGGTTCTGTTTTGACTATAATTGTCTTGTCTTTCTCTTCCCTCCCTCTTTCCCTTCCTCAGAACAAGAGATCAAATAAGTTGGCGTGACCAGAAAAAATAGTCACCTGACAATCAGGAATTCTTAAAGTTGGTGGGTAAATATTCAGTATTAATATCATTAATGCTTTCATTCACTTATTCATTTATCTATGCATTCAGTCACCAAATATTTATTGAACAATGCTTATAAGTGCAAAATTATGGAGCCCAAAATGATGTAGAGTTGCTTTTTTTTTTTTTTTTTAATCTCAATCAACTCATCCTCTTTGTTGTTCAGTAACTAAATCATGTCCAACTATTTGCAACTCCATGGACTGCAGCATGCCAGGCCTCCCTGTCCTTCACCATTTCCCAGAGTTTGCTCAAACTCATGTCCATTGAGTTAGTTAGTCCACTCAGTTAGTCCATCCAACCATCTCATCCTCTGTCATCCCCTTCTCTTCCTGCCCTTAATCTTTCCCAGCATCAAGGTCTTTTCCAATGAACTGACTGCATCAGGTGGCCAAAGTATCAGAGCTTCCGCATCAGCCCTTCCAATGAATATTCAGGATTGATTTCCTTTAGGATGGACTGGCTTGATCTCCTTGGTGTCCAAAGGACTCTTAAGAGTCTTCTCCAGCACCACAATTTGAAAGCATCAATTCTTTGGCGCTCATGCTTCTTTATGGTGGTCTAACTCTCTAATAAGTTCTCCCTCTAGTAGGCATGTAAGAGAGCGATACTGTCCAATCACTGAAGAATTAAACTGATAGTTAATTACTTAAGAATTAAATAATCTGATATTTCCTATAAGATTTACCAGTATAAGAAAAAAATGATAAAAATCTTTTGATAATGAAAACTTAAAATAAAACCTTAATGCTTAAAATATTCTTCTTGGTATGCAATTTTATGACATGTGGGTGTTGAAAACAATCCACTAACATAACAGCAATGATGTGGATCAGTATCAATCTGTCTGATGGGAGTTAAACGAACAATCATCACTAGACTAGCTCTGCCTTCCATTCCATTCCAACATTCATGAAAATGATTTTTATATTAAAGAGAAAGAAACCCTCTTTTCCTCTCCTTTTCTTAGTTACCTGGTTTTCTACCTTTAGAGATACCACATTTCAAAAATAAAATTAGGACCTTTAACTATAAGTTAGGAAGAAAACTATGAAAGCAATCATTCTAGAAATTTGGAATCACTCAGAAAGGGATTTTTTTGGTATAAATTTTCCACAGTCCAATAGGGGAAAAAACTAGAGAAAATGAACAATTTAAAAGTTCATCTTTGAATTATTATGTATGTATTTTACTTGCCAGATTTTAAAATAATTGCCAAATTAGCATAACAAATACAGTATTATATAATTTTTCTGTAAAAATTTCAAATTCTGAACCAAAATTTTCTCTTTAATTTGTTGACCTGGTGTAACTTAGTGCGGCTTGTCTTTCTATTGCTGAAAATATTTTAGAAACATGAAAGATATCAGTTTCTATAAATCGGGCTTTGGCTTCCTAAAGGTAACATTCCCTACTCTTCTTTATTCAGATGCTTTTATGAAAGACGAAAGAATTAGAGGTGGAGTAGAGAATATGGGTATGGGAATGTGTAAAGAATAGTGATTATCTGGGGCATAATAGGATGGGAGGATGCAGGGAGAGGAGAGAGTGCATTAGTCTGAACATTTAGTTTCCATTGGGAAGAAGGAGGAAACATATCAATATGAAGTTTCTACCCGTGTCAAGCCCTATCATAATTTATTTAATGTTCATGGCAACCATATGAGAGAATATTTTTTTCCCATTTTACAAATTAAAGAACTAGAATTAAATAAAACATTCAAATCCTGTGGTTACTGACCTGGGAATGGAATCCTCATGTCTCTAATTCCAGAACCTGCCTCCATCCCCTTCTGGATAGGAAAAGAGGGATCTGATGAGAGCAGATTGTTCCAAAAAACAGAAACTATTTGTATGCTGGTAGCAGGAGATTCTTAGCAAATTACAAAAATGTAGTTTATTCTTCAATGACTCGGTGATGTTTCAGTAAAAAGAAAAAAAAAAAAAACACCAAAGAAGTTAAGAATTATTATTCTACTTTGGATTATTCTGGCAAACTTTCCTAAGACTACTCAAATAGCTTCTTGCTATAACTATAAAATACTTTCCACAGACTAAGAAAATTCTGAGATGTTAATGAGTGTATGCATGTGATGCCCCTTGAGTTCCTTGGAGGAAAAATAAAGACTAAGTATAAAAGTTATGCTACTCTGTTTTCCTTCCTTTAACTTGATGTCTTGCTTAAGCTGACTGGGACTTGATTATGTTCATTTCCAGAAGAATTAAGCCACCCTTCAATGCCTAAATAAAAATAGAGGTCAGTTAATGATTTAAGTTCTACCTCCTGGCTTCCAGGAAAAAAAGAAAGGTGCTTTGATTTCATTTCCATAAGTTGAACATGTATGCACTGTCAGATTAACTTAATAAGAATTCAGAAAACAGTGGTAGGAGCAGGTGATGTGAGCATTAGAGAGATTGTCCTGACAAAATTTGAGAGTTACCTTTCAAGAATATAGGAGGTAAAGAGGGGGAGCTGGGAAAAATAGCTGTTAATGAAGCCATCTATATTCCAAGAGGATGGATTTAACTTTATAAAGCTTTGAAGATGTCATCAATGTGGTGACCCAGAAGACAAGCTCAGATGAAAAAATGTCTTTTTGACAGGGGAATGGGTTGTTTGTAAGTGGATTTTAAGTGCACTAGATTTGTTTGCATTTGTTATATTACTTAAAAAGCTGATCACATAATTCACAATTAACAGGAGATAGTCCCTCTGGATCAAGAAAAGAATTTTAACTCAATATGTAGAGTTGTTGATTCTACTTTCTCAACTCCTCTCATCCATCTTTTACCTGGTTCTTCTCTCTGCTTTCTCACCAGGTTCTTCACCTTTTTTTTTTTTCCCTATTGGTGTCTTTCCATCAACATTTAAACATGATCAGTGTATTGTTTGTCTAAAACGAATAAGCAAATAAAGCCCTCTCAATCTCACAACCTCCTCTACTGATTGTCCAAACTTACCTTTCATAGCTAACTTTCCTTGAAAACATTTTCTCTGTGTTTTATACATGGTAAATAATATGTATTTATCTTATGAAATAATGTCCTGCTACTACTTGATGCCTTCTTCTATTTAACCCTTATCACATTACATTATGATTGTTTTCGTCTATATGATGTATCTGTTTTCATCCATACGTGGTTCATAAATCTATAGTCCCAGTCTGTCCTTCTGCCCTATAATCCAATCCAAGGTGTCTCCAACTACATACTGGATATCTTTATTAGGTGCCTCATAGCACTCCACACTCAACTTGTCCAAAACTAACTCATCATCTCCACCCCAAATTTACTTCTTTCCTCAAGTCTTTCCTATCTCAATGAAAGACAGCTCCACCCACTTCATTTTTAATCCAGAAACCTAGGAGTTATCCTTTATTTCTCCCCACACTTAGTAGTTAACCACTACTGTTGCTACTAAGTCGCTTCAGCTGTGTCTGACTCTTTGCAACCCTACAGACTGTAGCCCACCAGGCTCCTCTCTCCATGGGATTCTCCAGGCAAGTATACTAGAGTGGGTTGCCATGCCCTCCTCCAGGGGATCTTCCTGATTCAGGGATCGAACCTATGTCTCCTGTGGTTCCTGCACTGCAGGAGGATTCTTTACTACTGAGACACTGGGGAGGCCCCAGTTAACCACTACATAGTGCCAATTAATCCCCTAAATACTGAGTAGGATACTCATTTTTCTCCATCTCACCATCTCTATTCTAGGCTGCTGCTGCTGCTGCTAAGTCGTGTCAGTCATGTCCAACTCTGTGCGACCCCATAGACAGCAGCCCACCAGGCTCCCCCATCCCTGGGATTCTCCAGGCAAGAACACTGGAGTGGGTTGCCATTTCCTCCTCCAATGCACGAAAGTGAAAAGTGAAAGTGAAGTAGCTCAGTTGTGTCCGACTCTTAGCAACCCCATGGACTAAAGCCTACCAGGCTCCTCCAACCATGGGATTTTCCAGGCCAGAATACTGGAGTGGGGTGCCATTGCCTTCTCCCTATTCTAGGCTATATCACCACTATTTCCCTGAACTACTGCAACAGCTACCTAACTCTCTTTTCTACTTAACTTGCTTTAGAACAACCTTTCCTTTCACTCTACTGCCAAAATCCTTACCCACTGCCTTTATAATAAATGATCAATTGTTTAAACATGGCTTGCAAGTTCCCACCTTTATCTCCAGCTTCCTTCCTTATCTCTACCTTCTAGACAAGCCTAGAGTGACAGAGATACTTTTTTCCTTGCTCTTTGACCTGACACATTCTCATGGTGAGACCATGTATGTCATTTCCACTCTTTAGTAAAACCTTCTCCCATTCTCTCTTCCAACCTAAGAAATCCTTAACATCTTTCAGATCTCTGCTTCTTTCTGGAAGCCTCTCCTTGTTGTGTAGATAAGTTTAGGTTCTCTTCTTTATAGTCCCCTGTATTTCTTCTAAGTTACTCATCAGACTTTATTTTAATTCTTAGGTAATTCTCTAGGTTTTCCAATACAGTGCATATATTATAGGAGAAGGCAAAAGCACCCCACTCCAGTACTCTTGCCTGGAAAATCCCATGGACAGAGGAGCCTGGTATGCTGCAGTCCATGGGGTTGCTAAGAGTCGGACACAACTGAGCGACTTCACTTTCACTTTTCACTTTCATGTACTGGGGGAGGAAATGGCAACCCACTCCAGTGTTCTTGCCTGGAGAATCCCAGGGATGGGGGAGCCTGGTGGGCTGCTGTCTATGGGGTCGCACAGAGTTGGACACGACTAAAGTGATTTAGAAGCAGCAGCATATATTATGAGAAAAGAAAACCTGTCTCTTCTTGATCTTACACTATCCCCAGCTTCTAGCACAGCAGCTTATCAGTAGGTGTTTAATAACATTTGTATATAAAAGATTATATCCAAAATAAGAATATTATTTAAGCATACAAATTCCCAACAGTTAACTCTGTCACTTTCTTATGTCGGAGAACACAGATTCAGATCCCTCTGAATAACATGACCATATAATTGTTCATCCACACCAGGAGATTTTTTATAGCAAAGCAGATAATATTAATGAATTAAAGATCAACAGGGATAAACTAAGACTATGCAGGCAAACCAGGACATGTGGTCACAATCCCTTAGGAGAAAAGCAGATAACATAAATAAATAAAGCACAAGTATGTCTGTTTTGTCTAGGCGTGGAGTTTGGGAATGCTCTATTGATCTGGAGACTGCAGTAATTATGTACTTTCCTCTAATTATTGGCATGTTGGATTTAGATCTAGTCTTAACAGATCTTCTGATTTATCAAGAAAAATAGAAAATCCTAATTTTATATGAAATATCCTAATGTTTTAATGTTGGCAAATCATTTTAAAAGGTTTAAAACAAAACACTTCTAAGTATGGACAGGAGTTAAAATTGGAATATGTAATCACCTACAAGGGCTTCCCTGGTGTCTCGTGGTAAAGAATCCACCAGCAATTCAGGAGACATAGGCCAATCCCTGGGTCAAGATCCCCTTGAGAAGGGAATGGCTGTCCATCTGCTGGATCATAGAAAAAGCAAGAGAATTTCAGAAAAACATTTACTTCTGCTTCATTGACTACACTAAAGCCTTTGACTGTGTGGATCACAACACACTGTGGAAAATTCTTCAGGAGATGGGACCAGCAAACCACTTTCTCTGCCTCCTGAGAAAACGGTATGTAGGTTAAGTAGGAAAAGTTAGAACTGGACATGGAACAACGGATTGGTTCCAAATTGGGAAAGAAGTATGTCAAGGTTTATATTGTCACCCGGTTTATATAACTTATATGCAGAGTACATCATGTGAAATACTGGGCTAGATGAAGCACAATCCAGAATCAAGATTGCCTGGAGAAATACCAATAACCTCAGGTATGCAGATACATCACCCTTATGGCAGAAAGTGAAGAGGAACTTAAGAGCCTCTTGAGGAAGGTGAAAGAGAAGAGTGTAAAAGCTGCCTTAAAACTCAACATTCAAAAAACTAAGATCATGGCATCCGGTCCCATCACTTCATGGCAAAAAGATGTGAAAACAATGGAAACAGTGACAGACTTTGTTTACTTGGGCTCCAAAATCACTGAAGATGGTGACTGCAGCCATGAAATTAAAAGACGCTTGCTCCAAGGAAGAAAAGCTATGACCAACCTAGACAGCATATTAAAAAGCAGAGACATTACTTTGCCAACGAATGTCCGTCTAGTCAAGGCTATGGTTTTTCCAGTAGTCATGTATGGATGTGAGAGTTGGACCATAAAGAAGGCTGAGCGTCAAAGTATTGATGCTTTTGAACTTGGCTTGGAGAAGACTCTTGAGAGTCCCTTGAACTGTAAGGAGATCAAACCAGTCCATCCTAAAGGAAATGAATCCTGAATATTCATTGGAAGGACTGATGCTGAAGTTGAAGGTCCAATACTTTGGCCACCTGATGTGAAAAGCTGACTCATTTGAAAAGACCCTGATGCTGGGAAAGATCTAAGTCAGGAGAAGAAGGGGATAACAGAGGATGAGATGGTTGGACAGCATCACTGATTCAATGGACATGAGTTTGAGAAAGCTCCAGGAGTTGGTAAAGGACAGGGAAGCCTGGCGTGCTGCAGTCCTTAGGGTTGCAAAGAGTCACATATAACTGAGCAACTGAACACCAACCACCCACTCCAGTATACTTGCCTGGAGAATTCCACAGACATAGAAGCCTGGTGGGCTATAGTCCACAGGGTCACAAGTGTCAGACACAATTTAGTGACTCTACACCATCAATCACCTACATAATCCAGACAGACAGATGTCAGTGTCACCCACAGCATGGGAGCAGAGTACTCCAGGCATTACACCTTTAGCTGCTCAGTCATAAGGAGGTTCAGAAAATCCCAATAGGGGGCCCAGGCAACCAGGATATTGGGAGGGCTCTCAGGAGACCTGAAAGTATCTCAGTATTTCTAAATCCAGTTGAGCCACACCTAAATGTCATTCCTGGTGTAGATATGAGAAATATTTCATGAGAACCTCTAGAGGGTCTTTGTTAAAACCCAAATAACTGCGTTACTTCCATATCAGTATGTCGATTTTTATTTCCTACTCATCTATTATAATCACTCCCTAAATGCTCCCTGTGTTTGATTTGCCCTTATATTAGGCATTAAAGGTTCAGAATTTCATGCACCCTGCCTCTACTACTAGTTAATTGCAAAACAAGTACTATTAGCTGCCAGGGCTTAAGGCATCAGTTTGGTGAATATAGCTTGGGTTGGAAAGATTTAGCACAGCTTCTACCTCCCCATCCACAACTCCTCACCCACCATTTGTCCATGAGAGACATCTGTCTAATATTCATACTTCAGTCTGCAAGCTTTTGCTGAGTCTGGTAATAATGCATATGAAATGGTTTCATGATCAAGGACTGGATGCGTAATTGACTAAACAGCTTGTGTTATTTATATTCTCCAAATGTATATAAAACAGATTCACACACATGATTATTCTAAGGATATAATTAAAGAATGAGCCACAAGGAAACCTTGAGATCATCTAGCCCAGCCTCTTCATTTTACAGCTGAGGAAGCTGTGCCTGGGGGAGGCTGAGCAATGTGCTCAAGTCACACAACCTGCCAGGTGCAGTGTTTAAGTTCTCTAAGTGCCAAAAAAAATAGCTTGCCAGTGACAGAAGTCTCAGCATATGGGTGAGGATGGAGGTTACAGAATTTGGGAGACAAGTTCGGGAACCAGAAGTAGTCACCAGCTGGTTACCAGGTAGGATTTTTAGAGACAAATAAACTGCCAGTGCTCCAGTCCAGTACTCTTGCCTGGAAAATCCCATGGATGGAGGAGCGTGGTAGGCTGCTGTCTATGGGGTCGAGAAGAGTCAGACACAACTGAGTGACTTCACTTTCACTTTTCACTTTCATGCACTGGAGAAGGAAATGGCAACCCACTCCAGTGTTCTTGCTGGAGAATCCCAGGGACGGGGGAGCCCAGTGGGCTGCTGTCTATGGGGTCGCACAGAGTCGGACACAACTGAAGCGACTTAACAGCAGCAGCAAACTGCCAGTGACCTAACCACAAAGCTGAGGCAGACTCCTTGCGGAGGGATTAATGCCTTCATAGTCATCTAAGGAACAGAGTGGCAATCACCGGAAATGCCTCTGACCACAGATCTACCGAGTAATGGAGATTTTTCAGATTTTGCTATCTTATTTCTATCTCCAAACTTCATTCTCTAGTCACTCACCTCCCCTCATAGCCTCATTTCCATTTAATTTAGATCTTCCTTTTGCTTTTTTGCTTTATCCTTAAAGATGTTTATCTTATTCCTTACCACCATGCCCTGGTATTCTAAAGAGATTTTCTATGATAGTTCCCTGAAATTTTTCCACTGAATATTTCATTTATGGCCTCATCGCTACTGAAACCTGGATTTCTTGGAGCACTACCACATCCCTCAACAATTTTCCAAGTAAGCACATTTTATTCTTCTTGCTTTCTTTCCCTGGCTCACTGAGTCATCTAAAGCCCAGGTCATTCTTGACTAATTTTAAGTTTCTGTCTTCTCTGTCACCAAAATTCTGTTTCGAAAATAACTTCAGAGGCCATCTCCTCCTCTTCACCTGCCATAGTTCATGCACTTAAGAGTTTCTAACTCAAAGCATTGTAACTGACCCTTCAATGATCCCCCTACCTGCAGCTCCTTCCCATTCAGCCCATTCCTCACAGGACCACCAGAGTGTTTTGAATAAAGCACAAAACAGCTAAAGTCACTATAGCACATGTGTCCCATCATTTGCAAGATAAAGTCAAAATGTAAAAACATATAAGCAGTAAAAATGCTTATATGTTTCAACTTAGTGAATAAAATTAAAGGAACTTATTCTTAAATAACCAGATATGTAGAGAAATTTTTGTTTTCAATAATGTTCTCTGTAATGTTTTTAGATGAAACTCCCCCAAAATGAAATCAACCAAAATGTTCCCAAATAGAAAAACAATTCTAAATTTTAGAATATTTGTAAGGTGGATTATAATGAAACTATTAAAAAGTATGTTTATCCATATATCAAAACCAGACAATAATAATTAAAGAAAGTTACAGACCAATATTCCTCACAAACATAGATACAAAAATTCTAAACAAAATAATATCAGGTTGAATCCAGAAATATATGAAGAAGATAATATATCATAACCAAGTGGTATCTGTCTTGATGCAAGGCTGGGCAAACATCTGAAAATCTACTAGTATAATTTACAGTCTCAAGAACAACATAATGATCTCTGTTTGTTTCCAAGACAAACCATTCAATATCACGGTAATCTAAGTCTGTGCCCTGACCAGTAACACTGAAGAAGCTAAACTCGAATGGTTCTATGAAGGCGTACAAGACCATCTAGAACTAACACCAATAAAAGATGCCCTTTTCATTATAGGGGACTGGAATGCAAAAGTAGGAAGTCAAGAAACACCTGGAGTAACAGGCAAATTTGGCCTTGGAGTACAGAAAGAAGCAGGGCAAAGGCTAACAGAGTTTTGCCAAAAGAAAGCACTGGTCACAGCAAACACCCTCTTCCAACAACACAAGACAAGACACTACACATGGACATCACCAGATGGTCAATACTGAAATCAGATTGATTATATTCTTTGCAGCCAAAGATGGAGAAGCTCTATACAGTCAGCAAAAACAAGACTGAGAGCTGACTGTGGCTCAGATCATGAACCCCTTATTGCCAAATTCAGACTGAAATTGAAGAAAGTGGGGAAAACCACTAGACCATTCAGGTATGACCTAAATGAAATCCCTTATGACTATACAGTGGAAGTGAGAAATAGATTTAAGGGACTAGATCTGATAGACAGAGTGCCTGATGAACTATGGACCAACCTTCATGACACTGAAGAGGAGACAGCAATCAAGACCATACCCAAGAAAAAGAAATGCAAAAAGAAAAAATGGCTGTCTGAGAGACCTTACAAACAGCTGTGAAAAGAAGAGATGTGAATAGCAAAGGAGAAAAGAAAAGATATACCCATTTGAACGGAGAGTTCCAAAGAATAGGAAGGAGAGATAAGAAAGCCTTCCTCAGCAATCAATGCAAAGAAATAGAGGAAAACAATAAAATGGGAAAGACTAGAGATCTCTTCAAGAAAGTTGGAGAGACCAAGGGAACATTTCATGCAAAGATGGGCACAATAAAGGCTGT
>NW_011494886.1:514400-528009 GCF_000754665.1 Bison bison bison
TGGTTTTAGAAAAGGCAGAGGAACCAGAGATCAAATTGCCAACATCTGCTGGATCATTGAAAAAGCAAGTGAGTTCCAGAAGAACATCTATTTCTGCTTTATTGACTATGCCAAAGCCTTTGACTGTGTGGATCACAATAAACTGTGGAAAATTCTGAAAGAGATGGGAATACCAGACCACCTGACCTGCCTCTTGAGAAATGTATATGCATGTTAGGAAGCAACAGTTAGAACTGGACATGGAACAACAGACTGCTTCCAGATCGGGAAAGGAGTACAAGGCTGTATATTGTCACTCTGCTTATTTAACTTATATGCAGAGTACATCATGAGAAACGCTGGATTGGAGGAAGCACAAGCTGGAATCAAGATTGCCGGGAGAAATATCAATAACCTCAGATATGCAGATAATACCACCCTTATGGCAGAAAGTGAAGAAGAACTAAAGAGCCTCTTGATGAAAGTGAAAGAGGAGAGTGAAAAAGTTGGCTAAAAGCTCAACATTCAGAAAACTAAGATCATGGCATCCGGTCCCATCACTTCATGGGAAATAGATGGGGAAACAGTGGAAACAGTGTCAGACTTTACTTTTCTGGGCTCCAACATCACTGCAGATGGTGATTTCAGCCATGAAATTAAAAGACGGTTACTCCTTGGAAGGAAAGTTATGACCAACCTAGACAGCATATTAAAAAACAGAGACATTACTTTGCCAACAAAGGTCTGTCTCATTAAAGCTATGGTTTTTACAGTAGTCACGTATGGATGTGAGAGTTGGACTATAAAGAAAGCTGAGAGCCGAAGAATTGATGCTTTTGAACTGTGGTGTTGGAGACGACTCTTGAGCATCCCTTGGACTGCAAGGAGATCCAACCAGTCCATCCTAAGGGAAATCAGTTCTGGGTGTTCATTAGAATGACTGATGTTGAAGCTGAAACTCCAATATTTTGGCCACCTGATGTAAAGAGCTGACTCATTTGAAAAGTCCCTGATGCTGGGAAAGATTGAGGGCAGGAGCAGAAGGGGATGACAGAGGATGAGATGGTTGGATGGCATCACCGACTCGATGGACATGGGTTTGGGTAGACTCCGGGAATTGGTGATGGACAGGGAGGCCTGGCATGCTGCAGTTCATGGGGTCACAAAGAGTTGAACACGACTGAGCAGCTTAACTGAACTGAACTGAACCATATCAACATTCTAACATATAAGAAATATATTATCATCTCCATAAATGCTAGAAAAGCCTTTTAAAATTTTCAACATACTTTCATGATTTCAGTAAGTAAGGATTACAAAAAAAAAAATGTCCTAGTTTGATAAAGGACATTGTGATGGTTAATTATGCATGTCACATTGACTGCGTCAAGGGATGTCCAGATTAAATATCATTCTGGGTTTGATGTGAGGGTGTTTCTAGATGATATTAGCATTCGAATGAGTGGACTCAGTGAAGTAGATCGCTCCCCTCCCAATGTGGTGGGCATCATCCACTCCACCGACTGCCTGAATAGGGCAAAAGCGTGGAAGAGGAGGAATTTATGCTTTTTGCTTCCTGCCTGTTTTCTTGAGCTGAGACATCAGTCTCTTCCCACCCTTGAACTGGATTTTACACTACTGGCTCCCCTGGTTCTGAGGCCTTTAGACTGGGACTGAAATTACACCACTAACTTTCCTGGGCCTCCAACTTTCAAACAGAAGATCATGGAATTTTTTTCAGCCTCTATAATTGTATAAGCTAATTCCTCCAAAATAAATAAACAAACATATATATATATACATATATATATATATGTATATATGAAGTGAAAGAAATATGAAGTGAAAGTCGTTCAGTTGTGTCCGACTCTTTGTAACCCCATGACTATACAGTCCATGGAATTCTCCACACCAGAATACTGGAGTGGGTAGCCTTTCCCTTCTCCAGGGGATCTTCCCAACCCAGGGATCAAACCCAGGTCTCCCACATTGCAGGTGGATTCTTTACCAGCTGAGCCGCAAGGGAAGCCCATATATATGTGAGATATATATCTATACCTCCTATTGATTCTATTTCCTTGAAGAACTCTGACTAATACAATCATGTACCAAAATACATACATACATACATTCATGCATACATACATACATACATGCAAAATTATGGCTGACATAACACTCAGTGGTGAAGTTAGAACGTCTTGCTTTTAAGATCAGGAACTAGGTGATGTCCACTCTCACCACTCCTATTCAAAATCATACTGGAGGTCCAAGGTAATGCAATAAACTAATACAAAGAATTAAAGAGAGTACAGGTTGGGGAAGAAGAAATAAAACCTTATTTTCACACATGATTTTCTACATAAAAATATCAAGGAATTGACCAAACAGCACTTGTCACTAACAAGTATTAGTTTAGTCACAGTCTAAACACAGTTTAAGCGCAGACTATGTTTAGTATAGTCACAGAATACAAAGTCAAAAATGCCTAGGATTAGCACCCTCAAAACTAAAAACACTAAAGAAAGCATCAAAGATTGAACAATGGAGAGATAAATCATGTTCGTCATGGATTGGAGAACTCAATATCATTAGGATGTTAATTCTCCCCAGACTGATCAATAAGATAATTACAAACTCAGTCAAATTCACAGCAGGATATTTTGCAGATACTGACAAGCTGATTATAAAATTTATAGTAATAAGCAAAGGAACTAGAAGAACAAGTTTGTTTAAAAAACAGAAAAACATTAAAGTTAATATATGATTTGATTTCAAGATTTATTTTAAAAGTCACAGTGATAAACACAGTGTAGTGTTGGGGGACAGACAGAGACACAGGTCAATGAAACAGAATACAGAGTGAAGAAATAGGTCCATCTGCCTAAGGGCAAATGACTTTGACGGAAGTGCAAAGCTGATGGGATGGAGAAATGAGAGCCTATTGTACATACGGTGGTAGAACAAGTAGATCCACATATGCAAAATACTGAACTCAATACATTCCTCACACCTTGGACCAAAAAATCACTCAAATTAATACAGAGACCTATATATATAAGCTAAAATTATAAAACACAGAAGAAAATGCTAGAGAAAAACTTTATCCTGTGCATTAGACAAAGGAATTTTAGATACGCCAAATATACAATCCATAAAAGAAAAGTTATAAATTGACCTTATCAAAATATAAACTTTGCCCTCTTAAGAGAATGAAAAACAAGCCACATACTGGGAGAAAATATTTGCCAATCACATATTTGATGAAGGACTTGACCCAGAATAGCTAAAGAATTCTGAAAACTTGATAATAAGAAAACAGAAAATCCTATTTAAAAACTGGGATAGAAACTTAAACAGACACTTCACCCAAGTAGAATATGGATCCAAATAAGCACATAATAAAACACTACAACCATACATTACATGCCTATTAAAATGGTTTTAAAATACTGTCAAGTGCTGATGAGGATAGAGAGCAACCCATACACTCATACCTTGCTTGTGAGAGTGAAAAAGAGCACAGCCACTTTGGAAAACAGCTTGCCAGTTTGCCATATATCTAAATATTAATGATCCAGCAATCCCACGCCTAGATATTTATCCAAGGGAAATGAAACTTCTGTTCACACAAAAACCTATATAAATGTTTTAGTATCTTTGTTCATAATTGCTGAAAGCTGGAAGCAACTCAGATGTGCTTCATTTAATATATGGATGAGCCATCTCTGGTGCATTCATTTAATCTAATGCTAATCAGTGATAAAAAGGCAACAACATGGGTAACTCTAAGATGATGCCATTATATGATATTATGGACCAGGACAAAGTGATAATTACTGGCTGGTGATAAATTAGTGATTGCCAGTTTGGGGGCTGATGGAGAGATTAACCTCAAAGGAGAGGCATAGGGAATTTCCTGGGGGTAGTGAGGGAACTTCTCTGTATCTTGATTATGGTAGTGGTTGCACAACTCTGTATTTATCAAAGCTCAAAGAACTGAGCATCAGAATGAGTGATTTTTATTGTATATAATTAATAAAATATTTTAAAATAACGTGTTTGGAAGAATCTTTAATTATATGGGAAGTTTTCATTTAAAATCAAGAAAAAAAAGTATTTCCCAATTGTGTGAAGAAAGAAAATCAATAGAAAAAAAAAATACTTCAAAAGAGAGGTATCACATGTCAGGATGGACAATTTATGGATGAACGTTATTTTCTCTTTTCTTCTTATTTTTTCCCAAACTATCTGCAAAGAACATATATTGCTTTGAAAATCAGAGAAGAATAACCAATGCTATTTAAAGTGAATGTTCATGGCTCATTACTATATGTTAGATTTTTCTCTATAAATAATCCTATAGGTTTTTCAAATATATACTCATAAAGCTAAATCAATCCTCTCTCTGTCCCCAAATCTTCTCTTCTATTTATCTTTGCTGTCTCAGGAAAGGCTCATTGTCCATCCAGTCTCCCATTTCCCCAGACTAAAACTGAGCACTGCTGCTGCTGCTGCTAAGTCACTTCAATCGTGCCAGGCCCTCCCTATTTTATATCTCCCCTCCCTATTCTACGTATCATCCAAATTTCCTGTTGCTTTAGCCTCCAATTATCCCTGAATTCACTTATTTCCACCTCTACTCTTACTGCCCTTGGCTAAATATTTTTCACTAGAACACTGCAACATTCTCCTATTGCATTCCTCTTTGTTTAAAGTGACCTTTTGCCAATTCAATCTCCATTCTGCTATTAGAGGAATCTTTGTAGAAAACAAATTTGACCATATAGTTCTTCTTAAAAAAATACTGGTAGATACCTTTTACCTGTGAAATGAAGTTCAAACTTCCTAATGTGATGTACAAAGTAGTTAATTACATTAAATATGTCACTAATATCATAATTAAATTAATAAATGAATGGGCAAATCGAACATATTATACTTAGAAGATGTATTTGCAGAAGATATGATACAAACTGGCTTCCCAGATGGCACAGTGGTAAAGAATCTGCCTGCCAATCCAGGAGATGCAGGAGACATGGGTTTGATCTCTGGGTGGGGAAGATCTCCTGAATTAGGAAATGGCAACCCACTCCAATATTCTTGCCTGGAAAATTCCATGGACAGAGGAGCCTGGCAGGCTACAGTCCAAAAGGCACAGGAGTGTTGGCTATGACTGAGCATGCACACACATGGTAGAAGACTTGTTTGGGTCTCTTAAGCCCTATTCTCTTTACCCACCCCTCAATGTACAAGCGTCTCTTTTGTTTCAGGAAGGAGTTGAGACCACAATATGAAATTTCTGCCAGAAGAGGTTCTGTTCTCAGGGAAATCAGTCAGCTCAGTACTTATCTACACTCGGTTCTTTTCAGCTTTCTCCCCTCAGGACTTTACGGGGAAGGAGATCCAGAAACAGATTTACACATCAATTGTCCACTGTCAACATTCATACCTCTCTAAGCACTCTCATGATGAAACTAAAGAATGACAAAAATGTATTTTCTGTGTAAAGGGAAAAATTAAGGTGGCTATGTGCTTTACAATGGAGAAGGCATTCTACTTATAATGATGTGGCATTTATACTTTGGTCTATTAAAATAGCATTTCACATACTTATGTCCATTTGCAGTCATGTGATGCAATGAGATAATCATAAAAACTTTGTTATTGTAAAGTATTATAATGAATCAAACCCTGTTTCTTTGTATTATATGTTTAGACTTCACTGTAGATGTAGATACAAAAGATAAGTGCTTATCAAAATTAGATGTGGTTTCAAGGCATGAAATATGCCCAAGTCAATATTCTTCCCATTAGAATGGAATTTAGATTCCAGAATCCCCACTGTGACTTTTCCCTTACTGAATGCTAAACCTGGAATAAAAGAGATTCTTCTTTATTACACAATTCTTGGAAGACTTTGTGATGGTCATCTCAAAACATGTGCTTTCCCAAGAAGTAGTGGCTTCACAATGCTAAGTGAAAATCTCATATGTAATCCAGTAGACTTTGTTTAATTCAGTTTTATTGTGTTTTATCAACAAATAATATTTTGTTATCCAGTTAAATTTTACATGTAATCTTTTCTATTATAGTCTCTTTTGTGTATTTAATAAAAAGAAAAGTAATAAGGAGAAGATCAATATATGTATATAGAGCGAAGATTAATTCAAGTGAATTTATTCTGGCACAGAATTTTAACTTGTGAAGTAGGATTATAATTATGCCATTGTCATAATATTATGGTAAAATGTAGGCTGTGGATTATTTTAATGTGTATTTTTTAAATAATGACAATTATTAGTTTTGAAGACAGAAAAGCATAAAAAAATCAAAATGGCTCATACGTCCAGCAAACAACTATACTAAATAAATAAATTTAAAACTAATACATTCATTATTGAAGAAAGGTAAAATACTACAATAAAAAGTATGTAATGAAATGTAAAAAATACTTCTCTTTCTCCACCTACAGTTTATTACTCAAAATATAATCACAGTTAATATCTTCTGATATTCTCAAAATAATATTTCTATAAAAGAAATATACACTCTATTGCACTTTAATATTTTTATCTCTACCATTTGGCTTATTAATATACTTCTTTACTTTATGTTTCTAGTGGTTCTAGTTTATAACTTTCATGTATCACAGTCTACACCAAATAATACTAGGCCGTATCATGTATATTTCTCCCATCCTGTCCTTTTTATTCTTGTCATACATTTCTTCACATGTTATAAAATTTTATTATCTTTGTTTAAAATAATCAACTGTCAAAGAAATTAAAAATGAGAAAAATGTCCATTATATGTGCCCACATTCTTTCAATGTTTTTCATTCTATTAAATCAATCCAAATTTCCACCTGGTATAATTTTTTTAACCTGAAGTTAAAAGCAGTGAAAATTTACTATTAATTCTCTCAGCTTTTATTTGCCTAAAAATGTATTTCCTCTTCCTTCATATTTGAAAGATACTTTTGCCAGGTACAAAATGCTATGCTGACAGATCTTTTTCACTCAGAATTTTAATGATGTTACTACTTTGTCTTCTGTCTTGCAAAATTTCTGGCAAGAAATCATTTGTAGTTTGTTCATCTGAATGCAATGAATCTTTTCCTCTAGCTCTTTCAAAATTTTCTCTTTGTTATTTGTTTTCAGCAATTTGATTATAATGTTTGGTGTGGTTTTCTCCTGCTCCCATCACTTCATGGGAAATAAATGGGGAAACAGTGGAAACAATGTCAGACTTTATTTTTCTGGGCTCCAAAATCACTGCAGATGGTGACTGCAGCCATGAAATTAAAAGATGCTTACTCCTTGGAAGGAAAGTTATGACCAACTTAGATAGCATATTCAAAAGCAAAGACATTACTTTGCCAACAAAGGTCCGTCTAGTCAAGGCTATGGTTTTTCCTACAGTCATGTATGGATGTGAGAGTTGGACTGTGAAGAAGGCTGAGCGCCGAAGAATTGATGCTTTTCAACTGTGGTGTTGGAGAAGACTCTTGAGAGTCCCTTGGACTGCAAGGAGATCCAACCAGTCCATTCTGAAGGAGATCAGCCCTGGGATTTCTTCGGAAGGAATGATGCTAAAGCTGAAACTCCAGTACTTTGGCCACCTAATGCGAAGAGTTGACTCATTGGAAAAGACTTTGTTTCTGGGAGGGATTGGGGGCAGGAGGAGAAGGGGACGACAGAGGATGAGATGGCTGGATGGCATCACTGACTCAATGGACGTGAGTCTGAGTGAACTCCGGGAGTTGGAGATGGACAGGGAGACCTGGCGTGCTGCATCCATGGGGTCGCAAAGAGTCGGACATGACTGAGTGACTGATCTGATCTGATCTGATCTCCCGCTCAGATTCATTGAATGTGTTTAATATGTGGGTTTGTAGTTTTCACATTTTTAACCATTATTTTTCAGACATTTCTATATCCCCACCCAGTTACACATAAGTTGAACTACTTTACCTCATTCTACTGCTCACCTATGTTGGGTCCATTTTATTCAATCATTTTCCTCTTTGTGTTTCATTTTAAATACTTTTTAATGGTGTCTTCAAATTCATTGATCTTTTCTCCCAGTGTCTGAATTTTTGTTAATCCCATCTGTAATGGACTGATTTAGATGCATGCCTGCTCAGACGTGGCTGACTCTAGAACCCTGTGGACTGTAGCCTGCTAGACTCCTCTACCCTTGGAATTTCCCAGCAAGAATGCTAGAATGTGTTGCCATTTCCTTCTTTAGGGGATCTTCCTGACCCAGGGATCTATCTCGCATCTCCTGCATCTCCTCCATTGGCAGGCAGGCTCTTTACCATGAGCCATCAGGGAAGGCTGGGCTGACTTAGGCCCCACCCAAAATTATATATTTAAATCCTAACCCCTAGAATCTCAGATTGTGATTGTAATGGGAGAAAAGGTCTTTAAAGAAAAAACATAAGTTAAATGCGGTCATTGAGAGAGGGCCTACACCAATATAACTGGTGTCCTTTTAAGAGAAAACTAAGACACAGAGGAAAGACTATGTGAAGACACCAGAAGAAGTTTGTTATCAGTAAGGCAAAGAGAGCGAGGCCTCACAATAAAACCAACTTTGCCAACACCTTGATCTTGGACCTCTAACCTCTTCTAAATAAATTTCTCTTGTTTAGGTCACTTTATTACAGTAGGCTTAGTAAAGTAATATACCATCTAATCTATTTTTTTCATTTCAAGTATAGTATTCTTTATCTGTAGATGTTCTACTGAGGTCTTACAAATATTCCATTTCTTTCCTCATCCTGTTCCAACTTTCTTCTCCGTTCTTAAATATGTGGAACATAGTTATATCTGTATAATGCCCTTGCCTCCTAATTCCGTCATCTGTATTATGTCTGGATCTGTAGCCATTGCTTGATTTCTTTTATTACAGGTCATATTTTCCTGCTTATTTGCATATCTGGTAACTTTGCACTGGACAATATATATTTTGAATGTTAATGTTTCATTTTCTTAGATGTTGTTATATTCCAATCATGCTTGGCTTTGTGATTGCATGTTTTTAACTTATTTAGAGTCATTTGTACCCACTTTGACATTTGTTTATAAGGTTTGGTCAGGTACAGAGCAACTCATAGTCTAGGATATTTCAGCCCAAGTATGAAGTATCAGTTCAGTTCACCTGCTCAGTCATGTCCGACTCTTTGTGACCGCAGGGACAACAGCACGCCAGGCTTCCCTGTCCATCACTAACTCTCACAACCTACTCAAACTCAAGTCCATTGAGTCGGTGATGCCATACAACCACCCCATCCTCTGTCGTTCCCTTCTCCTTCTACCTTAAGTCTTTCCCAGCATCAGGGTCTTTTCAAATGAGTCAGTGTTGCACATCAGGTGGCCAAAGTATTGGAGTTTCACCTTCAGCATCAGTCCTTCCAATGAATATTCAGGACTGATTTCCTTTAGGATGGACTGGTTGGATCTCCTTGCAGTCCAAGGGACTCTCAAGAGTCTTCTCCAACACTGCAGTTCAAAAGCATCAATTCTTTGGTGCTCAGTTTTCTTTATAGTCCAACTCTCACATCCATACATGACTACTGGAAAAACCATAACTTTGACTAGATGGACTTTTGTTGGCAAAGTAATGTGTCTGCTTTTTAATATGCTGTCTAGGTTGGTCATAGCTTTTCTTCCAAGTAGCAAGGGTCTTTTAATTTCATGGCTGCAGTCACCATCTTCAGTGATTTTGGAGCCCCCAAAATAAAGTCTCTCACTGTTTCCACTGTTTCCCCATCTACTTGCCATGAAGTGATGGGACCAGACGCCATGATCTTCGTTTTCTGAATGTTGAGTCTTAAGCCAACTTTTCACTCTCCTCTTTCACTTTCAACAAGAGGACCTTTACTTTTTATTCACTTTCTGCCATAAGGGTGGTGTCATCTGCATATCTGAGGTTATTGATATGTCTCCCAGCAATTTTGATTCCAGCCTGTGCTTCGTCCAGCCCATCGTTTCTCATGATGTACTCTGCATATAAGTTAAATAAGCAGGGTGACAATATATAGCCTTGATGTACTCCTTTCCCAATATGGAACCAGTCTGTTGTTCTATGTCCAGTTCTAACTGTTGCTTCTTGCTGCACACAGATTTCTCAGAAGGCAGGTAAGGTGGTCTGGTACTTCCATCTCTTGAAGAATTTTCCACAGTTTATTGTGATCCACACAGTCAAAGGCTTTGGCATAGTCAATAAAGCAGAAGTAAATGTTTTTCTAGAACTCTCTTGCTTTTTCGACAATCCAATGGGTGTTGGCAATTTGATCTCTGCTTTCTCTGCCTTTTCTAAATCCAGCTTGAACATCTATCTGGAAGTTCACAGTTCATATACTGTTGAAACCGGGCTTGGAGAATTTTGAGCATTACTTTACTAGTGTGTGAGATGAGTATAATTGTGCAGTAGTTTGAGTATTCTTTAGCATTGCCTTTCTTTGGGATTGGAATGAAAATGGACCTTTTCCAGTCCTGTGGCCACTGCTGAGTTTTCCAAATTTGCTGGCATATTGAGTGCAGCACTTTCACAGTATCATCTTTCAGGATTTGAAATAGCTCAATTGGAATTCCATCACCTCCACTAGCTTTGTTCGTAGTGAGGCTTCCTAAGGCCCACTTGACTTCACATTCCAAGATGTCTGGTTCTAGGTGAGTGACCACACCATCATGGTTATATGGTCATGAAGATCTTTTTTTATACAGTTCTCCTGTGTATTCTTGCCACCTCTTTTTAATATCTTCTGCCTCTGTTAGGTCCATACCATTTCTATCCTTTATTGTGCCCATCTTTGCATTAAAATGTTCCCTTGGTGTCTCTAATTTTCTTGAAGAGATCTCTAGTCTTTCCCATTCTATTGTTTTCCTGTATCTCTGCATTGGTCACTGAGGAAGTGATCACTTTGATCACTCTCTTTGCTATTCCTTGGAACTCTGCATTCAAATGGGTATATCCTTCCTTTTCTCTTTTTCCTTTAGCTTCCTTCTTTTCACATCTATTTGTAAGGCCTCCTCATACAACCATTTTGCCTTTTTGCATTTCTTTATCTTGGGGATGGTCTTGATCACTGCCTCCTGTACCATGGTCATGAACAGTATGTCATGAATGAAGTAGGGAAAATCTGCCAAATCCCCCGCATATTAAAAGATCTTTCCACTTTGCTGCTGAAATCACAAACTCTACTCATTCCCATACTAACTCCAAGAATTATTAAGCTTATTGCCTTTCAGGTGTTCCCTCCCCACCCTTGGGTAAATGTCTTCTTGTAGATGTATAGGTTTGTATTCAACCAAACTTAAAGACATCCAGCTACAGATATCTGGAGCACTGATATTGTGTAGTTCCTTTCTTTCTGGTACCCTGACTGTAAATTCTAATCACCTTGACCTTATAAAACTATGGTCTCTGCCTCCTGAACTCAGTAAAATCTCTAGGTGTTGCAAGCTGAAAGTTACCTCCAACAGAAAATAAGAACTCAGGATTCACCTACCATTTGTTTCCCTTCTCTCAAGGATCAAAGTTGTGTATGATCTGAGGTCTACCTGTGGTCTGAAAACCATTGTTTCACATAGTTTCTCCAGTTTTTCATTTTTCTTTTTTTTTTTTTTTGCGGGGGAGGGGGGCTCCAACACAGAGCTTGTGGGATTTCAGGTCCCTGACCAAAGATCAAACCCGGGACCCAGCAGTGAAAGGACCAAGTCCCAACCACTGGACTGCCAGAGAAATTTCCTCAGTTTTCCAATTGTTGAAGGATGGAGGGGCCATCTATTCTCTATCACTTCATTATGGCTCAGGGTGGAAATCCACATTTTCATTCTTAATTTTTCATAATATTATATTTAAACTAATCTTTGCAAAGTAGGTGTACAATAGTCCATTGGATGAATGTAATGAACTGATTAATGAAACCCATATTAAAGGACTTTCAGATTATAGCTAGCATTTTGCTATTTAAAATAACGTTGAGACTTTATTGGTGGCATAGTGGATAGGATTCTTCCTGCCGACACAGGGAACATGAGTTCAGACCCTGATCTGGGAAGGGCCCACATGCCATTGAACAACTGAGCCCATATGCCACCAACTGCTGAGGCTGTGTGCTGCAATTACTGAAACCCATGGGCTTAGAGCCTGTGCTCCACAATAAGAGAAGCCACTGCAATGAGAAGCCTGAACACTACAACAAAGAGCAGCCCCTACTCACCGCAACTAGAGAAAGACTTTGCAAAGCAATGAAGACCCAGTGCAGTCAAACAAGAATAAAGTGTTACAATACACATTCCCATGTTCACAACACAAAATAATTTTGTGATATTTTATTTTGGGAGCCAACTTCCTAGAACAGGTTTTCTGGACCACAGGGTATGAATATTTTAAAATAAATATTTCAATCTCACTCTAAAAATTTGCAAAATTATCACTACCCCTAGTAGTATAGGAAAGCATAAATTTTGCCATACTTCCACCAGCATAAGAAAATTAACATTTACCAATCTGAGAGAAAAAGTATCTTTCATTTTGGTTTTCATTTATTTGATTATGAGGAAGATTGGTCATATTTTGTATTTTATCAGCCATTTATTTTTATTTTCTGTCATTAACTATTCATATATTTGACCTTTTAAATATGTATGGGATAACTAGCATAAAGCATTTGGTTTATGTCATAGTTTTGCTACTTTTTTCACAATTTTATTTGTCTTTTGTCTTTTAACTTTGAGTTATTTATGACATATAGAAGTTCTAAATATTTATGTAATATTTTCAAATTTTAAAAATATTTTCCACTTATAGTTTTTAAGTTTTTAGGACTTCTTTGCAAGTCCTCCTCAAACATGCAATTTTTCATTTCTTTTGTAAAACTCTACAGCTTAATTTTTAAATTTTTGCTAATTTAAACTATTTTCTTTCAAAGAATAAAATAGAAATTCCAGATTTTTTTTCAAATAGCTATCAAGCTGTTTAACTCTATTGACACCCTTTCCCATTACTGATTTCACCAACCACATTTATTGTTAAAAATAAATCCTTTTCATGGACTTCATATTTATTGATTTATCTGGATATAAGTTTCTTTCTGTTATTAGATTATCTCCATTATAAGTTGTTTAGTAGCAATATGAATTTTTGAACTTCAGTCAGTTCAGTCGCTCAGTCGTGTCCTACTCTTTGCAACCCCACAAACCTGGCCTGGCACACCAGGCCTCCCTGTCCATCACCAACTCCCAGAGTCCACCCAAACCCATGTCCATTGAGTTGGTGATGCCATCCAAACATCTCATCCTCTGTCATCCCCTTCTCCTTCTGCCCTCAATCTTTCCCAGCATCAGACTCTTTTCAAATGAGTCAACTCTTTGCATCAGATGGCCAAAATATTGGAGTTTCAGCTTTAACATCAGTCCTTCCAATGAACACCCAGGACTGATCTCCTTTAGGATAGACTGGTTGGATCACCTTGCAGTCCAAGGGACTTGCAAGAGTCTTCTCCAACACCACAGTTCAAAAGCATCAATTCTTCGGCGCTCAGCTTTCTTTACAGTCCAACTCTCACATCCATACATGACCACAGGAAAAACCATAGCCTTTACTAGACGGACCT
>NW_011494886.1:528259-528654 GCF_000754665.1 Bison bison bison
CTTTAAGCCAACTTTTTCACTCTCCTCTTTCACCTTCATCAAGAGGCTTTTGAGTTCCTCTTCACTTTCTGCCATAAGGGTGGTGTCATCTGCACATTCCTCAAAACATTGCAAACTGTTCCAAAAATAATGCTATATGATCAGATCAGATCAGATCAGTTGCTCAGTCATGTCTGATTCTTTGCAACCCCATGAATCACAGCACGCCAGGCCTCCCTGTCCATCACCAACTCCCGGAGTTCACCCAGACTCACGTCCATGGAGTCAGTGATGCCATCCAGCCATCTCATTCTCTGTCGTCCCCTTCTCCTCTTGCCCCCAATCCCTCCCAGCATCAGAGTCTTTTCAAATGAGTCAACTCTTTGCATGAGGTGGCCAAAGTACTGGAGTTTCAG
>NW_011494886.1:528754-532606 GCF_000754665.1 Bison bison bison
CATTCCTTCTGGTTGGATCTCCTTGCAGTCCAAGGGACTCTCAAGAGTCTTTTCCAACACCACAGTTCAAAAGCATCAATTCTTCGGTGCTCAGCCTTCTTCACAGTCCAACTCTCACATCCATACAAGACCACAGGAAAAACCATAGCCTTTACTAGACGGACCTGTGTTGGCAAAGTAATGTCTCTGCTTTTCAATATGCTATCTAGGTTGGTCATAACTTTCCTTTCAAGGAGTAAGCGTCTTTTAATTTCATGGCTGCAGTCACCATCTGCAGTGATTTTGGAGCCCAGAAAAATAAAGTCTGACACTGTTTCCACTATTTCCCCATCTATTTCCCATGAAGTGATGGGACCAGATGCCATGATCTTCGTTTTCTGAATGTTGAGCTTTAATCAACTTTTTCACTCTCCACTTTCACTTTCATCAAGAGGCTTTTTAGTTCCTCTTCACTTTCTGCCATAAGGGTGGTGTCATCTGCATATCTGAGGTTATTGATAACATACTACTAATAATATATATATATTAGTGGAAGTGAAGTCGCTCAGTCGTGTCCGACTCTTAGCAACCCCATGGACTACAGCCCACCAGGCCCTCCATCCATGGGATTTTCCAGGCAAGAGTACTGGAGTGGGGTGCCATTGCCTTCTCCTTTAACAGCAGCTAGGCATATTATATTTACTTGGAGCTGGTATACTTGGTGACAGCCTTAGTGCCCTTGGACACGGCGTGCTTGGCCAGCTCCCCAGGTAGCAGCAAGCGCAGGGCGGTCTGGATCTCCCTGGATGTGATAGTCGAGCGCTTGTTGTAATGCGCCAGGTGCGAATATAATATGTATATATTATACTAAGCTTATTCCTTTATATTCTGACTTTCTTATATCTGTATCAGTCAAGGAAATCTAACTTCTGTGACAAGAAATTTCAAATTCTCAGCGAGTTATAAGAATAAAACCTTATTTCTTTTTCACATTACAGTACATACCAAGGTGGAGATTGGCTTTCCATAAAGGGATTCAGAGACCCAAGTTAATTCATCCTGTGGCTCTTCCTTGAATTCAAATGAATCTTCAGTACCTGTGGAGGAGTCGAGGGAAGATAGAAAGTGTAGGAGCTCATGGGAAAATAGTTGGTTGCAGGTCTAAAAATAGCATACATGACTTCTGTGAACATTCCATTGATTAAAACTAATCATATAGCTCCATCCAGCAAAAAAGATGGGAGGTGTAGCCCTCCTCTGGGTCCAAGAAGAAAAGAAAAAATTTGGTAAACATAAACATAATGCCTGCTGCAATAATTATTGTAATGGGGAATTTTTCTAGTTTAAAAAAAAATCAGGAATGAATATCAGATTTGGTCCAATAAATTCAAATTATTTATTGAATTGTATATTGAATTAATCAACAAATAAGAAGGATACTGTTGTTTTTTACCCTCATATTTAAGTGTATATATGTACATACAAGGCCTTCCCTGGTGGCTCAGATGGTAAAGAGTTCACCTGCAATGCAGGAGACCCATGTTTGATCCCTGGGCTAAGAAGATCCCCTGGGGAAGGAAATGGCAACCCACTCCAATATTCTTGCCTAGAGAATCCCATGGAAAGAGGAGCCTGGAAGACTACAGTCTGTGAGGTCGCAAAGAGTGGACACAACTGAGTGACTAAGCATGATGTGCACACATATATATGTATATATCTTCATGAAGTAGAATTTACACTTAGCATAATACACATATTAAAGTGTGTATTTGATGAGCGTTTTGACATCTGTACACACTATAAAACTATCATCACAATCTAGTTAATGGAGGTTTCCACCACCTCAAAAGTTTCTGTAATCTGTAATCCATCCTCCCTCCCAATGAGTTGCTTCAAGCCCTTTGTCAAAAAGCAATGTACTTATATGTGTGTATTTCTGGACTTTATTCTACTCTATTGATTTACGCATCTATCTTTTTGTTAAACCACACTGTATTTGCTGAAGTCTCATAATGGTGTAAGTCCTCCAATACTGTTCTTTAAAATTGTTTTGTCTAGTCTCTACCTTTCACACTTCCATATAAATTTGAGAAATAGCTTATCAGCTCTTACAAAAAAAGGCCTTCTAGAATTTTGATGGTCTGTTGAATCTGACAGATGAAGACTATCAACTGGGGAGAATTGTCATCTTAAAAATGTTGAGTCTTCTGATCTCTGGACAGAGTATTCAGTCTGTTTATTAGACCTTAATTTATTTCTCTCAGCAATATTTTGTAGCTTTCAGTGCATAGGTGATAGAAAGTTGCTTTATCAAATTTATAACTTTGAATTCCATATTTTATGTTAACATAATTGCATTGACCTTTCATTTACTGATTTTCCTTTGCTATAGAAATAGCTGTGAAAAAAGAGCAGCAAAAAGCAAAGGAGAAAAGGAAAGGTATAGGCATCTGAATATAGAGTTCCAAAGAATAGCAAGAAGAGATAAGAAAGCCTTCCTCAGTGATCAATGCAAAGAAATAAAGAAAAACAACAGAATGGGAAAGACTAGAGATCTCTTCAAGAAAATTAGAGATACCAAGGGAACATTTCATGCAAAGGTGAGCTCAATAAAGGACAGAAATGGTATGGACCTAACAGAAGCAGAAGATATTAAGAAGAGGTGGCAAGAATACACAGAAGATCTGTACAAAAAAGATCTTCCTGACCCAGATAATCATGATGGTGTGATCACTGACCTAGAGCCAGACATTCTGGAATGTGAAGTCAAGTGGGCCTTGGAAAGCATCACAATGAACAAACCTAGTGGAGGTGATGGAATTCCAGTGGAGCTATTTCAAATCCTGAAAGATGATGCTCTGAAACTGCTGCACTCAATATGTCAGCAAATTTGGAAAACTCAGTAGTGGCCACAGGACTGGAAAAGGTCAGTTTTCATTCCAATCCCAAAGAAAGGCAATGCCAAAGAATGCTCAAACTACTGCACAATTGCACTCATCTCACATGCTAGTAAAGTAATGCTCAAAATTCTCCAAGCCAGGCTTCAGCAATATGTGAACCGTGAAATTCCAGTTGTTCAAGCTGGTTTTAGAAAAGGCAGAGGAACCAGAGACCAAATTGCCAACATCCGCTGGATCATCAAAAAAGCAAGAGAGTTCCAGAAAAACATCTATTTCTGCTTTATTGACTATGTCAAAGCCTTTGACTGTGTGGATCACAATAAAGTGTGGAAAGTTCTGAAAGAGATGGGAACACCGGACCACCTGACCTGCCTCTTTAGAAATTTGTATGCAGGTCAGGAAGCAACAGTTAGAACTGGACATGGAACAACAGACTCGTTCCAAATAGGAAAAGGAGTACACCAAGGCTGTATATTGTCACCCTGCTTATTTAACTTCTACGCAGAGTACATCATGAGAAACGCTGGGCTGGAAGAAGCACAAGCTGGAATCAAGACTGCCGGGAGAAATATCAATAACCTCAGATATGCAGAAGACACCACCCTTGCTAGAATGTGAAGAGGAACTCAAAAGCCTCTTGATGAAAGTGAAAGAAGAGAGTGAAAAAGTTGGCTTAAAACTCAACATTCAGAAAACGAAGTTCATGGCATCTGGTCCCATCACTTCATGGGAAATAGATGGGGAAACAGTGGAAACAGTGGCAGAGTTTATTTTGGGGGGCTCCAACATCACTGCAGATGGTGACTGCAGCCATGAAATTAAAAGATGCTTACTCCTTGGAAGAAAAGTTATGACCAACCTAGATAGCATATTGAAAAGCAGAGACATTACTTTGCCAGCAAAGGTCTGTCTAGTCAAGGCTGTGGTTTTTCCAGTAGTCATGTATGGATGTGAGAGTTGAACTGTGAAGAAA
>NW_011494886.1:532759-536704 GCF_000754665.1 Bison bison bison
TGACTCATTGGAAAAGAGTCTGATGCTGGGAGGGATTGGGGGCAGGAGGAGAAGGGGATGACAGAGGATGAGATGGCTGGATAGCATCACTGACTCCATGGGCATGAGTCTCAGTGAACTCTGGGAGTTGGTGATGGACAGGGAGGCCTGGCATGCTGCAATTCATGGGGTTGCAAAGAGTCAGACACGACTGAGCGACTGAACTGAACTGAATATATATAGATGGGGCTTCCCAGATTGCTCAGTGGTAAAGTATCTGCCTGCAATGCAGGAGACCCGGGTTCTATCCCTAGGTCAGAAAGATGCCCTGGAGAAAGAATGGCAACCTACTCCAGTATTCTTTCCTGGGACATCCCATGGATAGAAGAGCCTGGCTGGCTATAGTCCATGGGGGTCACAAAGATTCAGACATGATTTAGTGACTAAACAATAATGTATGTAGACATTGCATTCTGCAATATTGCTAAACTGATCTATTTGTCTTAAACACCTTACTTGTAGGTTTCTTGGGATTTTCTACATAGATGATTATACTTTGTGTGAATAAAGATGGCTTTTTCTTTCTGTACAATCTCTATTTTTTTTTTATTTTTCTTCCTGTCTGATTGAAATGGCTATGACCTATAGTAAAATATTAAATAGAAGAAATAGAAATGAACAAACTATTCTTATTCCTAACTTAAGGGGCAATCACACCCCACTCCGGTACTCTTGCCTGGAAAATCCCATGGACAGAGGAGCCTGGTAGGCTGTAGTCCATGGAGTCACGAACAGTCGGACAGGACTGAGCGACTTCACTTTCACTTTTCACTTTCATGCATTGGAGAAGGAAATGGCAACCCACTCCAGTGTTCTTGCCTGGAGAATCTCAGGGACAGGGGAGCCTAGTGGGCTGCCGTCTGTGGGGTCGCACAGAGTCGGACACGACTGAATCAACTTAGCAGCAGCAGCAACCTAAGGAGAAAACATTCAGTCTTTCATCATTATATATATTAGTTGTAAATTTTTCAGGAAACCCTTTATCAAGTTGAGAAATTTCCATTTTTTACCTAGGTTCTTGAGAGTCTTCATCATGCTGCTGCTGCTGCTAAGTCACTTCAGTTGTGTCCGACTCTGTGCAACCACATAGAGGGCAGCCCACCAGGCTCCCCTGTCCCTGGAATTCTCCAGGCAAGAACACTGGAGTGGGTTGCCATTTCCTTCTCCAATGCATGAAAGTGGAAAGTGAAAGTAAAGTCATGGATGGCTAATTTTTTAAAGGCCTTTCCTGCACGTACTGAATGATCATATAGTTTTTCTTTCTCACTTAGATAATTATGTGAATTACATTGATCTATTTTTAAATGTTCAATCCAACTTGCATTCATTAGATAAAGCCCACGTGGTCTTTTCCCCCCTCAAACAGTATTTACTCTCACATGTCAATCATCATTAGCTGTACCCCACTACCCTAGGCCCAGGCCTTGTATAAAACCTACAATGAACCTTATGAAATATCTATAAAAATCCAACAGGCATGTTTATAAGTACTTGAGTCTATAGTTCCTTTGAATAATTTCTGCTACTTTCATGATGTTTGGAGGAGAAAATATGGCCCTTTAGGTATAAGCGGGAGAGAAAAGGAAAAAGGAAATATACACAAGGAAGTGAAATTCTATGTTAAAATACAACTCTGCCTCAGTATATTATACAATAGCAATATATGTATTAAAATCAGAATAAAATAAAATATTAAAATAGTGTAATATATATATTGGCCATACATAACAGATGCATACTCAGATTTATTTAGAGATCATGAGACTATATACAGCTTTGCCTAACAATCTTTCCTGCCCTTTTTAAACTTTGTTTCAGCTTTTGTTTCTTTAAATACTATTAACCATTTTAAGCATACAGTTCAATAATGTTAAGTATATCCACAATGTTGTGAAATATATCACTAGAATTTTTTCAGAAAAGAAAATTTGAAACTCTATACTCATTAAGCAACTCCTTACTCCACCCCACCCTCAACTCTTGGTAATCACCGTTCTACTTTTTGCTCCTATGAATTTGAGTATTCTAGATACCTTATACATGTTAATTCAACAGTATCTGTCTTTTGGGGCTTCCTTGGTGGCTCAGACATAAAGAATCCACTTGCAACAAGGGAGACCTGGGTTCAATCCCTGGGTTGGAAAGACCCCCCAAAGGAGAGCATGGCAACCCACTCCAGTATTCTTGCCTGGAGAATTCCATGGACAGAGGATCCTGGTGGACTTTAGTCCATGGGGTCGCAAAGGGTCTGACATGACTGAAGCGGCTGAGCATGCGTGTACAGCCTTGATGGCTAGAGCTGTAGCACACACTGAATATGAATTATTTACAGGTAGTAACAGTGGTCTCCTTAAAAAAACAAAGACCACATTGGTTTGGACCATCAATGTGTACCTAGAGCTTAGCAGACAGAAGACACTTAAAAGCTATTGATTACTGAAATAAAAAATAAAGAGAAAGAACAAGATAAAAAGCAGACTGAAAGAGTTACAAATGAAAGCGGTTTCAGTTAGTCATGGATGCATTCTAGTGTTAGGTCCTGGGTCCTTAAGAAACATTAATGGATGGAGGATGGATGTGAGCCCTGAAGGCCCCTTAGATAGATAAATAAGAGCCTGGGGAAAGAGTTTCAACCAGGCAAGAACTGAACTCTGATCCTCTGACGGAGCCTGGCACTGGCTCTCCAGGGATGTCAGGTCAGAGGCCCAACGGCTCCTCTTGAGCTTTCCTTTAGCCTCAGAAATGGGGAGATATTTGTGAAGAGTTTATAATACTGCTCTTTTGAAGATAGTTCAAGGTTCCAAAAGCTACATATGTTAAAGCACTGGTAGAATAATAGTGCTGGGAGACTCCAGGATTTGCAGATGAGGAAAGCAGGGATAACATCTATAGGCTTGTAGATGACAGGACATTGATATTGCTACCTGAATATTCTACAGCCATGCTTATCACTCTGACTCTGAATCAGAATCACCAGGAAGATATTGAAAAACTGCAAAACAAATCAACTCTGAATGAACTGGTGCAGGACCCAGGCACTAATATTTTTTGAAACTCCCAGATGGTCTTTCGGTTAAGTGTACTGGTGAATCTTCAGAAATAATACATTGTGGATTATGAGGTTTGTGGCTGGACATAAGAGCTTTAGAGAAAGTATCTAGTGTTTGGGGGTAAGAATATCTGGAAAGCAGTGGCTTGATAAAGGAGAATGTTGGACATTTTACGTAATTTTATGAGATAGATTTCAAGTACTGGAATTTTCCACATCCTTTAGAAGCTAGTAGATTTGTGGAGAAAGCACAGGTTCTACAGTCATATACCATGTATTAAAATTCAGTCTTCATCACTTATAAACTGACTTACTTTTAATAAGTTACTCAGCCTGATTTTTTTTATCCTCTGTAAAGGGGAAATAATAATTTAAAAACCAAACAGTCACTGGGAAAGGAGGAATTGCTATAATGTCTATGCTAATGCTATTTCTGCTTTATTGACTACGCCAAAGCCTTTGACTGTGTGGATCACAATAAACTGTGGAAAATTCTTCAAGAGATGGGAATACCAGACCACCTGACCTGCCTCTTGAGAAACCTATATGCAAGTCAGGAAGCAACATAACAGGACATAGAACAACAGACTGGTTCCAAATAGGAAAAGGAATACATACAAGGCTGTATATTGTCACCCTGCTTATTTAACTTATATGCAGAGTACATCATGAGAAATGCTGGGCTGGAGGAAGCACAAGCTGGAATCAAGATTGCCGGGAGAAATAGCAATAACCTCAGATATTCAGATGACACCACCCTTATGGCAGAAAGTGAAAAGGGACTAAAAAGCCTCTTGATGAAAGTGAAAGAGAAGAGTGAAAAAGTTGGCTTAAAGCTCAACATTCAGAAAATGAAG
>NW_011494886.1:536953-540840 GCF_000754665.1 Bison bison bison
CCAACAAAGGCCCGTCTAGTCAAGGCTATGGTTTTTCCAGTGGTCATGTATGGATGTGAGAGTTGGACTGTGAAGAAAGCTGAGCGCCAAAGAATTGATGCTTTTGAAGTGTGGCGTTGGAGAAGACTCTTGAGAGTCCCTTGGACTGCAAGGAGATCCAGCCAGTCCATCCTAAAGGAGATCAGTCCTGGTTGCTCTTTGGAAGGAATAATGCTAAAGCTGAAACTCCAGTACTTTGGCCACCTCATGCGAAGAGTTAACTCATTAGAAAAGACTCTGATGCTGGGAGGGATTGGGGGCAGGAGGAGAAGGGGATGACAGAGGATGAGATGTCTGGATGGCATCACTGACTCGATGGACGTGAGTCTGAGTGAACTCCGGGAGTTGATGATGGACAGGGAGGCCTGGCGTGCTGTGATTCATGGGGTCACAAAGAGTTGGACATGGCTGAGTGACTGAACTGAACTGAACTGAATGCTACTTATTAAATTCTAAAAGGCTTTCCCAAGCTGAAGTCATTGTCAATTTAGGGACTTTGTCCACAAATTTAATTCCAAAGTAAGAGAAGAGATGGGCAAGAAGCACAATGATAATGAGAAAGCAGAAACAAAAGTATATGGAGGCAGAAATCTGAAGTAAGCGCTCCATGATTCAAGGTTGCGGGATCAGACAGGAGAGAAAAGCCAAATTTAGATACAAACATGATTTGAGGATTAAAAAGATAACATGACTTTCTCTGAGGCAGTTCAAAGATGAAGTAAATGGAAGCTACAGAGAACAGAAGAATTGTCACTCAAAAGCTGGGCTTTTCCTCTTCGTGAACTGCCTTGCAGGGCCACCATTTCCACATACCTCCCTATTTGTGTACAAAGCTTCATATTCATGATTGCAGACCCTATGTTGGATATTTTAAAAAGGTAAAGATTTCATCCTTTCCAATATAGCTTCAAATGAGGAAAAAATTTCTTTTCTAAATAGGGAAGTGAAATTTGCTCATTCATGTCCAACTCTTTACAACCCCATGGACTATATGGTCCATGGAATTTTCCAGGCCAGAATACTAGAGTGGATAGCCTATCCCTTCTCCAGCAGATCTTCCCAACCCAGGAATCGAACCAGGATCTCCCGCATTGCAGGCAGACCCTTTACCAACTGAGATATGAGGGAAGCCCTTTCTAAATAACATGGTCCCAAATTTTGAATATAAACAAGAGACTCTAGAAAATAAACAAAGAAAATTCAGCCTTGCTCTATGACCAGGAAGAACCCCAGACCAGGACTAAAGCAGTTGATATTTTCCAAAAGTTCACATCACTAGCTTGGTTACCATAAAACAGGACACTATGTCTGTGAAATTGAAAATGAAAAACAAGCATTCTCTAAAAATATATTATGATCTGTTCATTTCAGACTTCCACTTTTCATTGAAGCATTTGGTTTAAACTAATTTGACCTTCCATCTGTGAAATTATTGTTTTCCATGGCCTTGGCCATATGATCATTAAATGGTGATTTTAGTTCCATCACCTTCTTTTATGATAGTTTAATATCAGTGTTTTATTATCTATGTAGAAAGTAAGACTGAGAACTGTAAGTACATTCATCACATTTCTGCTATGAGAAAGCATTTAATGAGCTTCACATGAAATGCTACTTTGAGAAAATGTCACAGTGAAAACTGTACAGTCGCTTTGAATACATAAACTCTCCCACCAAAAAAACAAAAGCAGGTACACTTTAAGTATTGTCACTGATACTGTCATCATTACGACTGCTGTTCGGTAGTCCCACCTCCCCTGTCTCCTCATCCATGCATTGCTCCCGGTTAGCACTGAATAATCACACAACTCAATATACACACTCAGTAGTCAAAAAGGATTGCGTGAGTATGAAAGTCCACCCTGTAATTACACTTACACCCTTAACGTCCTGCTTATTTGTTATCTGCCTGCCACATCTTACACTTCAAGATCACAAGCTTAAAAACATTAAATAAAAGTTTTTCTATTCCCCACCTTCAAGATACTTTGTGAGAGGAGATAATATTCAAGAATATTGTATGATACACGTTGTCTTTCCTTTCGTTTGGCTAGAGGAAAACAAAAGATATAAATTTAAAGGAGGTAAAAATTAGATAAGTAATACCATTAAAGTAGATTTCAGGTAGGATATCAGCTGAGTCTCCAGAGATAGACATCACCCCAGCCCCTCCATGTGGTGTGGGGCATGGGTAGTGTACAGAGCCTAGGAGCTAGCTGGGATGCTAGCTCTCTGACACAGCTTTCTCTGACTCTGCTGTCGACCCGCAAAATAGGTCAGACTCTGAGGCACACCAGTAGCACGCATATAATCATTACAGGAAATTTATGAGTTATTTACTCAGCGAGCTTGGAAATATCAAAGGGTGAATTTGGCTCTTATTAGCATGAAGCTTTTTAAAATGACACTCAGGAAATTCTTTTCTGCTCTTTTATTTGCAATTCATCTTCTGAGCACCTTTGTACCACCTCTTGAAATTACAGAACACCCACAGATTCCATCCTCTTCTTTTAGACAAATATTGATTTTGCTTGTCCTTCTATGCCCAAGTATTCACAGTGGGATGAAAATGAATGTCACATATCTCTTTCAGGTTGTAAGTACTTAAGTGTGAGATGCCCTATGGTGCTGTGGCACTAGCCATGGAGTCAGTCATGCGTCTTGGAGGGCAGAGTCCAGATGTGGAAAGCAGCTTTATTATTTTTTAAGTTCTATTACTTTTATGGTCTAAAGCTCAGATGATGTGGTATTAGGGCTGGGAATGCTGTCACACTGCTGAAAAGCCACCCTTCCCAGTTCTCTGGCCTCAGACAGTCTTCTGGAGAGTAAGCAACTTCAAAGGCATTTGGGCTCTACTGCAGAGGTTCTGTGTGACTTCTCCTCTGGACAGAGGCCCCAGGCATGAGAGTTGGTCAGCTCAGAGTTGAAATGTGCTTTCTCATATGCTGTCCACAATAGGGCTAGTTCTTCCCAGGAATCTATGCATCTCTCCTCCCAGTTGAATGCGTCCGCAAAAGCTATGGGAAGGGAGGATACACATGTCTCAGGAGTTAGCTTAGCATTATCAGAACTGACCGTTTCTCCTGGGAAATGGAGCAGGACAACAAAGGAAAAGGCCACAGAGAGGAGAAAATATGAAAATGAGCTAAATAAAAAACATTTCAATACTAAAGCAGAAGTTCGGTTCAGTTTAGTCGCTCAGCCATGTCCAACTCTTTGTGACCCCATGAATCACAGCACACCAGGCCTCCCTGTCCATCACCATCTCCCAGAGTTGACTCAGACTCACGTCCATCGAGTCAGTGATGTCATCCAGCCATCTTATCCTCTGTCGTCGCCTTCTCCTCCTGCCCCCAATCCCTCCCAGCATCAGAGTCTTTTCCAGTGAGTCAACTCTTCACATGAGGTGGCCAAAGTACTGAAGTTTCAGCTTCAACATCAGTCCTTCCAAAGAAATTCCAGGGCTGATCTCCTTTAAAATGGACTGGCTGGATCTCCTTGCAGTCCAAGGGACTCTCAAGAGTCTTCTCCAACACCACAGTTCAAAAGCATCAACTCTTCGGCACTCAGTTTTCTTCACAGTCCAACTCTCACATCCATACATGACCACAGGAAAAACCATACCCTTGACTAGACGGACCTTTGTTGGCAAAGTAATGTCTCTGCTTTTGAATATGCTATCTAGGTTGGTCATAACTTTCCTTCCAAGGAGTGTCTTTTAATTTCACGGCTGCAGTCACCATCTGCAGTGATTTTGGAGCCCAAAAAAATAAAGTCTGACACTGTTTCCACTGTTTCCCCATCTATTTCCCATGAAGTGATGGGACCAGATGACATGATCTTCATTT
>NW_011494886.1:541094-541620 GCF_000754665.1 Bison bison bison
TTCAGAATTTTCCACAGTTTAATGTGATCCACACAGTCAAAGGCTTTGACATAGTCAAGAAAGCAGAAATAGACGTTTTTCTGGAACTCTCTTGCTTTTTCCATGATCCAGCAGATGTTGGCAATTTGATCTCTGGTTCCTCTGCCCTTTCTAAAACCAGCTTGAACATCTAGGAAGTTCACAGTTCACGTATGGCTGAAGCCTGGCTTGGAGAATTTTGAGCATTACTTTACTAGCATGTGAGATGAGTGCAATTGTGCAGTAGTTTGAGCATTCTTTGGCGTTGCCTTTCTTTGGGATTGGAATGAAAACTGACCTTTTCCAGTCCTGTGGCCACTGCTGAGTTTTCCAAATTTGCTGGCATATTGAGTGCAGCACTTTCACAGCATCATCTTTCAGGATTTGAAATAGCTCCACTGGAATTCCATCACCTCCACTAGCTTTGTTCGTTGTGATGCTTTCTAAGGCCCACTTGACTTCACATTCCAGGATGTCTGGCTCTAGGTCAGTGATCACACTGTTGTGA
>NW_011494886.1:541720-550811 GCF_000754665.1 Bison bison bison
CCATTTCTGTCCTTTATAGAGCCCATCTTTGCATGAAATGTTCCTTTGGTATCTCTAATTTTCTTGAAGAGATCTCTAGTCTTTCCCATTCTGTTGTTTTCCTCTATTTCTTTGCATTGATCGCTGAGGAAGGCTTTCTTATCTCTTCTTGCTATTCTTTGGAATTCTGCATTCAGATGCTTATATATTTCCTTTTCTCCTTTGCTTTTCACTTCTCTTCTTTTCACAGCTATGTGTAAGGCCTCCCCAGACCACCATTTTGCTTTTTTGCATTTCTTTTCCATGGGGATGGTCTTGATCCCTGTCTCCTGTACAATGTCATGAACCTCATTCCATAGTTCATCAGGCACTCTATCTATCAGATCTAGGCCCTTAAATCTATTTCTCACTTCCACTGTATAATCATAAAGGATTTGATTTAGGTCATATCTGAATGGTCTAGTGGTTTTCCCTACTTTCTTCAATTTAAGTCTGAATTTGGTAATAAGGATTCATGATCTGAGCCACAGTCAGCTCCCGGTCTTGTTTTTGTTGATTGTATAGAGCTTCTCCATCTTTGGCTGCAAAGAACATAATCAATCTGATTTCAGTGTTGACCATCTGGTGATGTCCATGTGTAGAGTCTTCTCTTGTGTTGTTGGAAGAGGGTGTTTGCTATGACCAGTGCATTTTCTTGGCAAAACTCTATTAGTCTTTGCCCTGCTTCATTCTGTATTCCAAGGCCAAATTTGTCTGTTACTCCAGCTGTTTCTTGACTTCCTACTTTTGCATTCCAGTCCCCTATAATGAAAAGGACATCTTTTTTTTTTTTTTAAGTAGAAGAGGAGGACACAAATCTTGCCTAGCAATGCAATCATTTGGAAGGATCTGAGGTCCTATGGAGGGTGGGATAGAGTTAAGGAGGAAGTGAGAATATGTTCCTTAATAGCATTTGTGAAGTGCTTTAGAGCTAACAGAATGTTTTTATACACCCTTTAGCTTGCAATCATCACTGTAATGCCATGAAGTGAGGATGAGGAGAAGGAGGAGAAACATCAGTCAGCTGTTACTGACAGTTCTGTTCTAAGTGCTGTACTAAGTGTTTACTAATGTTCACCAAGTCCACTAAGTGTTCACTCTGCCTAGTGCTCTAAGTGTTCACTAATGAAGTAGCAACTGTCATTAAACCCACTTTGTAGAAGGGAAGTGGAGGTGAGGGGGGTACCTAATACACCTGATGACACTCTGTAAGTTTGGACAGAATTCAAACTGAGTCACACTGGCTTGAGATCCCCAAATCAAATGCATTATTATTGCTATGCTTGCAGGACAATGATAAAAGTATGATGACAGAGAATCACTACAGAAAGAATTCTGCGGAAATCAAATTCTATTTTCTCAGCCTCTAAACTACTTTCCTCCTATAAACAAAGCATTTTTGAGAGCTCCATGAATTCAAGTCAGTCAATCTCTGTAGCAAGTGGCATCAAAGAACTGTGCACTTTCCAGAAGTACTTCATATTACCCAGAACGCTGGGGAAAGTCACTTCCAAGGCAAGAAGAAGGTAGGTGTTATTACTCTCATTATTCAGTTGATTAAGCCAAGGCTTCCTGTCCCTTATTCACACAAATATAATGAATGGTGTGAACAGCTACAATGTAGCTATATCTCAGTGATAGCAAAACACAGTTTTGTTCTAGAAACACCTTTGGGCTGAGTTGAATCCAGTATTTCCCTCTTACCACACTCCCTGGAAATTCAACTGGTAGGAGTCATTAAAATTCATAGAATACTCTGATTTTTCTCTTTCTTCTCACAGGATAGGATTGCCTTTCTCTGCTCCTTGAAGTTAGGCACAGCCATGTGACTTCTTTTAGTCAAATAAGAGCATAAGTGACTTATGTCATTTCTAAACAGAAGTTTTAAGAGTCAGTGTGTAATTAGACATGTTCTCCTCTTTTTCAATGTCATGGAGACCATTAAAGGTTTACATAGAGGTCCTAGGACGCTAAGTAAGGAGATATGGAACAATATGTCCTGCTGACCTGCTTTAGATGTTTAATGTGAATGAGAAATCATCTTTTACGGAGTTAAGTAAAATCATTGAGATTTGGGGACAGCTATTAATACAGTGTAATCTAACCCGTCGCGACTGATATACAGCCTTATGAGCCAGAGTTCAGTGCAAGAACCAGAAAACACTCTACATATTATTTTAGCACAAACATTATTAGTAAAGTGAATAAGGTGTTACAAAATCACTGGAAGGCTTTAAAGAGAAGCATTTAGGCCAAAGAGTGCCAAACTATGGTCTTCAAGACAAAACCATCCCTGGCACTTGTTTTTATAAATAAAGTTTTATTGAAACAGTCATGCCAATTTATTAATATATTGTATATGGCTATTTTCAAGGTACAGCCCAGTTGAGTAACTGCAACAGAGATTTTATGGTCTACAAAGCCTAAAATATTTGCTCTTTGTTCTTTATAGACGTTTTCCTATCCTATTTAGGCTACGCTTTCTGGAATGGTCCCAAGATTCAGAACCTACCAACTTAGGAAGCTACTGCCTCTGAGACCACAGCTAGAGTTTTGCCAGAAGAAATAAAGCAATTCTGCCCACACTCTATCTGCCCAGAAATAGAAAGCTGAGGAACAGACACTGGAAAGCTGATGCATGAAAAACCCTCCTATTTAACAGAGCTGCCAAAGATAGCATCTGCTTCACTTCTGCCTCCCAAAACATCTGTAAGTAAATTTAATTGGTGAGACCCACTTCTAATCCAGAATTTGAGCTAGTTGGCTGCAAGAAAAGTATAGAGTGAATTTTTTACATTTCTAGCTTCTTTTCTAGAAGTACAATGATAAACGGGTTGAATGAGCCAGTCCAGAGCATTTATTTGGCTTATAGGAACTGTTTCCTGTTCTATTTCTGGGACAGTCTACCCTTTTATGACTGCACAGGAATCCCTGAGACACATGCTTCCTTATTTTAGCTAATTTGAGTACATTCTTTGTCATCTTTAGAAAATAATTTGAAATCAAATTACCAAAAAAATGAGTACTATCTCAATTGTATAAAAATGTACATTTTTGTATCTTTGCATATTCACTTATGTCTCATTCATTCATTTATGTACCATTAGTAGTTATCAGCTAACAAGTGGTTGATGAATGTACATTACATTAAGTTATCAAAGACCTTCTCAGTCTATCCATTTCTCTCTACGTCAAATAAAATTCTCCCCATTTGAATTTTGGGTCAGTTAATCTGGCCCTATCAGACCTAACATGTGACTATCAACTCTTAACTAGGTTTCCCTGACTCTGATCAGACTGGTCTGACTACTTACCTTCTGTTGTATAAACATACCTCTGTGTCTTCCCCAATGTTTTCTTCCCTTTCCCCTTTTCTTTCCCTTCAGCCCTTCTAAATTCTTCAAAGCCAACTTCTAGAAGCAGTTGTCTATATTTGTTGTCTCATTTCCACCCAGACATCCAGTTCTATCAGTCTATAAGACAGCAAGTCATCCAAATCATTGAATTCATGGACAATTCATGGATGTTATAGTCCTCTTAATACTTGACCTCTCAGCTACATTTGAAACTGTCAACTGCTCCTTCCTTGTGGAAATTCCCTTTGCCCTCAGTTTCTGTGACAACACCCTTGCTTGGCACGCCCCTTTCACCTCTACTAGCAAGCTTGCTATCTTCCTGTCTTAGATTGGGCTGCCACAACAAAACTCCACAGACTGGGTAACTTAGACAACAGAAAACAGAACGTTATTTTCTCACAGTTCTGGAGGCTAGAAATCTGAGAGTAGTTGTCAGAAAATTCTGTTTATGATGAGAGCTCATATATATACTCTCAATGAATTAGACAGCTAGCTCTTTCTTATTCAGTTTTTTATTTGATCAACAATTATATACTGAGCATCTGCTCTATGTGCTTGATATATATAAATTAAAACAAATGGATAAAGATGAAATGTGAATACTTGTGGAACTTTGTCTTATTAGGTGAAAAGAAACAACAAATATAATTAATAAACTACATGACCTATTAGAAGGCGTTAGATGCAGCAACAACAAAAAAGAAACAATAGAGCAGAGTAGGTGATCAGGATAGTTGAGACTGTGTTCTTATTTTTAATAGGTTGATCAAGGTAAGTATTGTAGAGTGGTTAATGTTTGAGCAAGAAGTGGCAGGAGGTAAGGAGTTAGCCTTGCAAATACCTGGGGAAACTATTTAGACAGAAAAGCCAGAGTAAAGGTCTCTAGACAAGAGTGTCTAGCGTGCTGTGGGAACTTTAAACAGGCCTGTGACTGGAACAGAGGAAACAAAGAGGATAAATATAGGCAATGCAGGTAGACACAACCTTGAGGCCAGACATGTCATGTCTTTCAGGCTACTGTAGCAAATTTAGTATTTAATGGAATCACTCCAGCTGCTGTGTTAAGAATGGCTCATTGAAGGAAGGATAGAACCTGGGACACCAGTTAAGATGGCTTTTTCTGAGAGAGGAGAAAGGGTCAGACCAGGCTTAGAGTAGAGGAGGTGGCAAAAAATGGATTCTGAGTATAGTTTGATGTTAGAGACAGCAGGATTGCTTGAACAACTGGATAGAAGGTGTTAGAGAAAGGAAATCTATAGATGAAATCAGAATTGTTTTTGCTTGTCAACTTTTAGTGTTCCATTTTATCTTCTCTTTTGGCTTTTATTTTGCATGATTTCTTTGTATTAATTGCTATTTTATTCATTTCTTTAGGAATTAAATAAATATGCACTCTTTATTTATCATAGTGTATTTAGAATTACTATTGTATCACTTCATAGGAATTGTTAAAACCTTTCAACAGTACAAGTCCATTTATTCCAGTCCTTTACATTTTGTTGATGTTCAATCTCTCAGGAGTGTCCAACTCTGCAACCCAAAGATTGCAGCACGACAGGCCTCCCTGTCCTTCACCATCCCCCAGAACTTGCTCAAACTTATGTCCACTGAGTCAGTGATGCCATCCAGCCATCTCACACTCTGTCATCCCCTTCTCCTGCCTTCAATCTTTCCTAGCATCAGGGTCTTTTCCAATGAGTCAGCTGTTCACATCAGGTGGCCAAAGTACTGGAGCTTCAGCTTCAGTTTCAGTATTTTCAATGAACATTCAAGGTTGATTTCCTTTAAGATTGACTGGGTTAATCCCCTTGAAGTCTAAGGGACTCTCAAGAGTCTTCTCCAACACCACAGTTCAAAAGTATCAGTTCTTTAACCCTCAGCCTTCTTTATCATCCAACTCTCACATCCATACATGACTACTAGAAAATCCATAGCTTTGACTATACAGACTTTTGTGAGCAAAGTAATATCTCTGCCTTTTAATATGCTGTCTATGTTGGTCATAGCTTTCCTTCCAAGGAGTAAGTGTCTTTTAATTTCATGGCTGCAGTCACCATCTGCAGTGATTTTGGAGCCCAAGAAAATAAAGTCTGTCACTGCTTCCATTGTTTCCCTATCTATTTGCCATGAAGTGATAGGACCAGATGCCATGATCTTAGTTTTTTGAATGTTGAGTTTTCAGCCAGCTTTTTCACTTTCCTCTTTCACTTTCATCAAGAATTTTAGTTCCTCTTTACTTTCTGCCATGAGGGTGGTGTCATCTGCATATCTGAAGTTACTGATATTTCTCCCAGGAATCTTTATTCCAGCTTATGCTTCATTCAGCCCAGCATTTCACATAATGTACTCTGCATATAAGTTAAATAAACAAGATGACAATAAACAGCCTTGACATACTCCTTTTCCAATTTGGAACCAGTCCATTGTTCTGGTTCTAACTGTTGCTTCTTGACTGAATACAGGTTTCTAGGAAGGCAGGTAAGGTGGCTTGGTATTCCCAACTCTAAGAATTTTCCACATTTTGTTTGTGATTCACAAAGTCAAAGGCTTTAGCATAGTTAATGAAGCAGAAGTAGATGTTTTTCTGGAACTTTCTTGCTTTTTCTATGATCCAGTGGATATTGGCAATTTGATCTCTGCCTTTTCAAATCCAACTTGTATATCTGGAAGTTCTCAGTTCACAATCTCTTTTAGCCTAGCTTGGAGGATTTTGAGATTTACCTTGCTAGCTTCAAACTGTGTGGTAGTTTGAACATTCTTTGGCATTGCCCTTCTTTGGAATTGGAATGAAAACTGACCCTTTCCAGTCTTGTGACCACTGCTGAGTTTTGCAAATTTGCTGGCATATAGAGTGCAGCACTTTAACAGCATCATCTTTTAGAATTTGAAACAGCTCAGCTGGAATTCCATCACCTCCACTAGCTTTGTTCATAGTGATCACGGGTCACTGTGATCATGGGATCCACATAGATCATAGCCTTGTCTAACTCAATGAAACTATGAGCCCTGCCATGTCGGGCCACTGAAGTCTGATGGGTCATGATGGAGAGTTCAGACAAAACATTATCCACTGGTGAAGGGAATGAAAAACCACTTCAGCATTCTTGCCTTGAGAGCCCCATGAACAGTTTGAAAAGGCAAAAAGATATGACAGTGAAAGATGAACTCCCCAGGTTGGTAGGTGTCCAATATACTACTGGAGAAGAACAGAGAAATAGCTCCAGAAGGAATGAAAATGCCCAGTGTCTGGGTGTGTCTGGTGGTAAAAGTAAAGTCCCATGCTATAAGGAATAGTACTGCATTGGGACCTGGAATGTTAGGTCCATGAATCAAGGTAAATTGGAAGTGCTCAAACAGAAGATTTGAACGTTGACATTTTAGGAATCAGTGAACTAAAATGGACTGGAACAGGTGAATTTAATTCAGATGACCATTATATCTACTACTGTAGGCTAGAATCCCTTATAAGAAATGGAGTAGCCCTCACTGTCAACAAAAGAGTCTGAAATTCAGTTCTTGGGTGCAATCTCAAAAACTACAGAATGATCTCTGTTTGTTTCCAAGGCAAACCATTCAATATCACAGTAGTCCAAGTCTATGCCCCAACCACTAATGCTGAAGAACCTGAAGTTGAAAGGTTCTGTGAAGACCTACAAGACATTCTAGAACTAACACCCAAAAAAAGATGTCCTTTTCATCACAGAGGACTGGAATGCAAAAGTAGAAAGTCAGTAGATACCTGGAATAACAGGGAAGTTTGGCCTTGGAGTACAAAATGAAGCAGGGCAAAGACTAACAGATTTTTGCCAAGAGAACATACTGGTCATAGCAAATACTCTCTCCCAACAACACAAGAGACGATTCTACACATAGACATCACCAGATGGTCAATACCGAAATCAGATTGACTACATTCTTTGCAGCTGAAGATGGAGAAGCTCTATACAGTCAGCAAAAACAAGACCGGGAGCTACTGTGATTCAGATCATGAATTCCTTACTGCAAAATTCAGACTCAAATTGAAGAAAGTAGGGTAGACCACTAGACCATTCAGGTATGAACGTGAAAGTGAAAGTTGCTCAGTTGTGTCTGACTCTTTGCGACCACATGGACTATACAGTCCATTGAATTCTCCAGGCCAGAATATTGGCATGGGTAGCCTTTCCCTTCTCCAGGGGATCTTCCCAATCCAGGGATCAAACACAGGTCTCCCGCACTGCAGGCAGATTCTTTTCCAGCTGAGCCACAGGGAAGCCCAATTCAGGTATGACCTAAATCAAATCCCTTACAATTATACAGTGGAAGTGACAAATAGATTCAAGGGATTAGATCTGATCGACAGAGTATCTAAAGAACTATAGATCCAGGTTCATAACATTGTACAGGAGGTGATGATCAAAACCATTCCCAAGATAAAGAAATGCAAAAGGGCAAAATGGTTGTCTGAGGAGGCCTTACAAATAGCTGAGAAAAGAAAGGCAAAGGAGAAAAGGAAAGATATACCCATCTGAATGCTGAGTTCCAAAGAATAGTAAGGAGGGATAAAGAAATCCTTCCTAAATGAACAATGCAAAGAAATAGAGGAAAAGAATAGAATGAGAGAGACTAGAGATCTATTCAAGAAAATTGGAGATACCAAGGGAACATTTCATGCAAAGATGGGCAAAATAAAGGACAGAAATGATATAGACCTAACAGAAGTAGAAGATATTAAGAGGTGGCAAGAATACCCAGAAGAACTATACAAAAAAGATCTTAATGACCCAGATAACCACAATGGTATGATCATTCACCTAGAGTCAGACATTCTGAAGTGCTAAGTCAAGTGGGCCATAGGATGCATCACTATGAACAAAACTAGTGGAGGTGATAGAATTCCAGCTGAGCTGTATCAATTCCTTTATACTATTGACATCATATATTTTACCTGTATTTACATTGGAAATGCCATAAGAAATTATTTTATTTTCATTTTAAGCCATCGTTGTACATTCAGTTCAGTTCAGTTCAGTCGCTCAGTCATGTCTGAATCTTTGCGACCCTATGAATCACAGCATGCCAGGCCTCCCTGTCCATCACCAACTCCTGGAGTTTACCCAAACTCATGTCCATCAAGTCGGTGATACCATCCAGCCATCTCATCCTCTGTCATCCCCTTCTCCTCCTGCCCCCAATCCCTCCCAGCATCAGGGTCTTTTCCAATGAGTCAACTCTTCGCATGAGGTGGCCAAAGTACTGGAGTGTCAGCTTCAACATCAGTCCTTCCAATGAACACCCAGGACTGATCTCCTTTAGGATGGACTGGTTGGATCTCCTTTCAGTCCAAGAGATTCTCAAGAGTCTTCTCCAACACCACAGTTCAAAAGCATCAATTCTTCAGCGCTCAGCTTTCTTCACAGTCCAACTCTCACATCCACACATGACCAGTTTGTTGGCAAAGTAATGTCTCTGCTTTTGAATATGCTATCTAGGTTGGTCATAACTTTCCTTCCAAGGAGTAAGTGTCCTTTAATTTCATGGCCGCAATCGTCATTTGCAGTGATTTTGGAGCCCTCAAAAATAAAGTCTGACACTGTTTCCACTGTTTCCCCATCTATTTCCCATGAAGTGATGGGACCAGATGCCATGATCTTAGTTTTCTGAATGTTGAGCTTTAAGCCAACTTTTTCACTCTCCTCTTTCACTTCATCAAGAGGCTTTTGAGTTCCTCTTCACTT
>NW_011494886.1:550911-571557 GCF_000754665.1 Bison bison bison
AGGCTTTTGAGTTCCTCTTCACTTTCTGCCATAAGGGTGGTGTCATTGGCATATCTGAGGTTATTGATATTTCTCCTGGCAATCTTGATTCCAGCTTGTGCTTCCTCCAGCCCAGCGTTTCTCATGATGTACTCTGTGTATAAGTTAAATAAGCAGAGTGACAATATGCAGCCTTGACATACTCCTTTTCCTATTTGGAACCAGTCTATTGTTCCATGTCCAGTTCTAACTGTTGTTTCTTGACCTGTATATAGCTTTATCATTAAAGAAATCATAAAAAGAAAAAGACAGTCATTTCATATAGGCGCCATTTCACAAACACATTATTCCTGCCTATAAACCTGAACTCTACCTGCTATTATTTTCCTTCTTGTGCAGGTCTGCTGACAACAAATTCTGCTGGTTTTTCTTTACTAAAAAAAACATAAGTTTATTTTACCCTCATTTGTGTGAATGTTTTTTCAGTGACAACATAAACTGAGTTGATGATATTTTTTTTTAGCACTTTAAGAGTGTTGTTCTTATTATTCCTCTGTATGTGCTTTTTCCCCTCTGGCTATTTTTTATGATTTCAAAGGTTTTTGAAACTCTCTGTTTTCAGCAGTTTGATTGTGTTGTGCACTGGTGTGGCTTTCTTTTTATGTGTCCTATTTGGAGTTTGCTGAGTTTCTTACATTTGTAGGTCAATGTTATTATCAAATCTGGGGAAAGTTTGACCACTATTTCTTTAAATATTTGTCTGTCTCTTGTTCACTCTTTCCCTTCTGGGACCCCAATTTCACGCCCTTTGTACTTTCTGATGTTCAATAGAAATATCTTCAATAGGTCACTGAGGCTCTGTTCCTTTTTGTTGTAGTTGATGATAATCTTTTTTTTTTTTCCTGTTCTCCTATTGCATCATTTTATATTATTATTTCCCATAAGTTCTCATTAAAAATTTTTCCACATATATGTCAGGTTTAACAATCTATCTCAACAGCAAAACATTCCGTATTTTCCACGGTGGTATGGAGGAAAGACTTCTAAGAAAAACACCTAGAAAAATTTATAGCTGCTTTTGGAAGAAGATAATTATCTCTCTCTGCCAACAATGAACTAAATTAAAGTCTAGTGTGAGAATTTTGGCAAATATGTGAAACCTTGTTGCCACAGATTTGAAGAATGCTTCACATAGCAAATTGAAAGACATTTCTGTATTGGGTATTCTATCCAAAATATGGCTCAATTAGTTACACAACTGCATTCAATGATATTTACTTTGCCAGGATTTGAAGTAGCCATTAATTTGTAATCTATTATTATAGTTGCAAAAACCTCAAAATATTTTTAGTGAGCACATTCTGATAACTAAAACAATATTCTTTAAAAAGAAAAATATTTACTTCCTACCCTCAACCACCTCCTTTCATTCTCCCAAATTGGTTCTTATGAAAGAACTTTTTGTTCCTTGTTGTTGTAATAGTGATCCAGGCTTGCTGCATAATTCTCTTTTCTATTTCTCACTTGATTGTTAATCACAGGGCCCAAATAAGATGCATATAAACAAGACCAAAGCCCCAGTGTTTCTGATGCATTACAGAGTCACTACATGATCTAAATCAGCAGAGTGCTTCTCTGACCATTATTTATGAACAAGGCCCTGAAGATGTCATCCTGGAGTTTACCTGATTTAAGCAAAGTGTTGATTTGTCGCTGAAATCACAAGAGAGGATTATACTGATGGGGACAATCAAGGGTTAGGAATGAGTCTGGAAATCTCCTCTGAAATGAGTGTGGGAATCAGGCTGCTAATTCATTGTTGGATGATTATTGCAAATCCAAAGTATGTGAGTTGGGAATGGGGTAGTAGGGGGAGGAGGCAGGCGAGTTACTGAACTATATAATTCCACTAAGGGACAAAAAGACAAGAAAGTCATGATTCTTAGCCTTAAAATTCTCAAAATCTATTAATGGAGACAAGACATATGCAAATACATACAAGGAAAAGAGACAAAAAAAAAAAAAAAAACTATGTATAAAATCAAGAATAAAAAATATTTTAACTAGAAAAATAGATTAAAATTCTAGAAGAATTTGTTTTTCAGTATTAGAATTATAATTGATGTTTTTAGCCTCTTTTCAAATTGTGAGTAAAGTATTTTATGACAGAAATAATACATTTATCAAGATTAAAAATACTATGAACTAATGTATTAAAAACAGATTTGTATAATAGAAATCAATTAACCAGTATCTGTTGCACACCTACTCTGTGCCTAACGTCCAGCATATGTACTGAGTACTACTGAGACACAGAAGGGCCAATCTCAAAGAGCTTACACTCTCATGGAGGATATAAAGCTAGGAACCCCAGAGCAATGAGGCATTCTGTGCAGCAAACTGTAAATCATGGGGGTAGATGATTCATTCACTGATTAATTTTCTCACTAAATATTACATATCTTCTGTGGCTCTAAAACAGTTACAAAAGAGTTGATCCCTATACTCATGGAGCTTATGGTTTGGTAGAAGTAAACTTATATTAGCCAATTAACCATAATAAGTGAATATAAGCTCCCTTTCTTCCTTGATTTCAGTATAAAACCTTCTTAGTTGTTTTTCCCTACCTCGCTGATTACTTGTTTATAATCTTCTTTCCTAATCTTTGAACCTCTTTTCTTAAAAAAAAAAAAAAAATTACACTTGGTTCCTATTATGGGTTGAACCATGTCCCTCTAAAATTCATGTTGAGGTCCTACTAGATAGCACAGGAAACTGCTCGGTGCTATGTGGCAGCCTGGATAATCTCCCTGGAGGGGAGACTGGGGGAGAAGGGATACATGCAGTGAATGGCTGAGTCCCTTTGGGGTCCTTCTGAAACTATTACAACATTGTTAATTGGCTATAGTCCAATTCAAAATAATTTTTTAAAAATTCATGTTGAAGTCCCAATCCCAGTGCCTCAGAACCTGACTTTATTTGGAAACAGGGTTGTCATAGATGTAATCAGTTAAGATGAGGTAATACTGGAATAACATGGGCTCCTAATCCAACATGACAGATTCCCTTATGAAGAGGAAAAATTTGGACTTAGACACATACACAGGGAGAATGTCATGTGAACATGAATACAGAGATCAGGATAATGGATCTACAAGCCAAGGAATACCAAAAACTCCCCGCAAACACCAAAAGCTAGGAGAGAGGCATGGAATGGATTCTCCCTCACAACATTCGAAGGAACCAACCTTGATCACACCTTGATCTTGGGCTTCCAGTCTCTGGAACTGTAAAACAATAAATTTCTGTTTAAGCCACCCAGTCCATGGTATTTTGTCATAGCACCTTGAGCTAAGATATACTTGACTCCTGTCTCTCATACTTCATAGTCAATCTTCAAAAAAATCCAGTTGGCTCCACCTTCAAAACACATTTTTCTGCTCGCTATTTCCACTGCTGTCACCTTGATCTGAGCTATCATCTCTTTCCCTTAGATTCCTGCACTAACTGATCTTCCTGCTTTTACCCTTAACCCCCTCAGTTCACTCAACACAGCAGCCAGTATGAACCTCTTACAATGTATTTCACATGGTATTGATCTTCTAACTCATGACCTGCAATGGCTCCTGATTTTCTTCAGCAGAAGTGTCAAAGCATTTGCAGTGGCCTAAACTAGGTGTTCTGGCACCAGGCTTATATACTCTGTTATATTTTCCTCTTTCACACTGATTGAACAATACATCAAAATACTCAGATACTAGAAAATGGTTTGAGTTAGAATTAATTGCATTGATTGAACTGTCATATATGTGAGCCTCAGTTTCTTAACGAACAAACTAAAAGAGGTATAAATAATCTGTAAAAATCCTTCCAGCTCTAATATTTAAAATTTTTATTAACAAAAGAATTTACTCTGTTCTGTCAAGTGCTGACACTGTATTGAAGGAGACCAAAATGAAGTGACTATTTTGCAGTGACTGTGTTGATCTAATCAAAGCAGACAGCACACTAGGTAATTTAATCCCTGTAGTGAATTTTATTCACTTCAGATCTCTGCATTCAATCAAATTAGAGAATCTCAGCCATTATGTAAGAAACTAGCATCTTTAGACAGTCTACATGCTCATATGTGATGACCACATTTCACATGGATTGAGATGACATACATATATGTAAGAATACCCACATGTTTATATTGACATGACTAATATAAATATGCTAGATTTCACATAGGGAAAAGATGGCTAAAAATCCTGACTCAGGTCTTTAAGACGTGGAATGTTTTTTAATGCACATTTAGTTAGCATTAAATTAAAAACAAGTTGATAGAATTATTTTTAATTTGTTAAAATATGTTTTCAAAACATATTTTATGCACTTGTTTTCTTTTATTTCATCAAATTAAAGACTGATTTTAATACTTAAGCATTTATTTATTTCTGAACTTGAAAATTAAAGAATCTCTAGTAATTTTCCTTGCTCCTTCTCCTCCAGCAATAATACTTGCTTCTTACTCCTGGAGCACATCAGTATTTTATTTGATATTTCATTTTTTATTGGAGTATAGTTAATCTACAATTTGTGTTAGTTTCTGCTGTACAGCAAAGGGAGTCACTTATATATACACATATATCAACTTTATTTTCACATTCTATTCAATACAGGTTATTATAGAATACTAAACAGGGTTCTCTGTGCTGACAAAATGTGGTCCACTGGAGAAGGGTATGGCAAACCACTTCAGTATTCTTGTCTTGAGAACCCCATAAACAGTATGGAAAAGCAAAAAGATAGGATACTGAAAGAGGAACTCCCCAGGTAGGTAGGTGCCCAATATGCTGCTGAAGATCAGTGGAGAAATAACTCCAGAAAGAATGAAGAGATGGAGCCAAAGCAAAAACACCCATTTGTGGATGTGATTGTTGATGGAAACAAGGCTCAATGCTGTAAAGAGCAATATTGCATAGGATTCTGGAATGTCAGGCCCATGAACCAAGACAAATTGGAAGTGATCAAACAGGAGATGGCAAGAGTAAACATTGATATTTTAGGAATCAGTGAACCAAAGTGGACTGATGGGTGAATTTAACTCAGATGAACATAATATCTACTACCGTGGGCAAGAAACCCTTAGAAGAAATGGAATAGCCATAATAGTCAACAAAGAGTCCGAAATGCAGTACTTGGATGCAAAATATGACATCTGTCTCAAAAATGACAGAATGATCTCTGTTCATTTGTAAGGCAAACCATTCAGTATCATGGCAATCCAAGTCTATGCCCCAACCAGTAATGCTGAAGACCTGAAGTTGTATGATTCTATGAAGACCTACAAGGCCTTCTAGAACTAATACCCAAAAAAACATGTCCTTTACATTATAGGGGACTGGAATGCAAAAGTAGTAAGTCAAGAAACACCTGGAGTAACAGGCAAATTTGGCCTTGGAGTACAAAATGAAGTAGGGCAAAGGCTAACAGAGTTTTGCCAAGAGAACACACTGGCCATAGCAAAAACCCTCTTCCAACAACACAAGAGAAGACTCTACACATGGACACCACTAGATGGTAAACACCAAAATCAGACTGATTTTATTCTTTGCAGCCAAAGATGGGAGAAGCTCTATACAGTCAGCAAAAACAAGATCAGGAGCTGACTGTGGCTCACATCATGAACTCCTTATTGCCAAATTCAGATTGAAATTGAAGAAAGTTAGGGAAAACTACTAGACCATTCAGGTATGAGCTAAATCAAATCCCTTATGATTATGCAGTGCAAGTGAGACATAGATTTAAGGGACTAGATCTGATAGACAAGAGTGCCTGATGTACTATGGATGGAGGTTCATGACGTTGTACAGGAGACAGGGATCAAGACCATCCCCAAGAAAAAAAAATGCAAAAAAACTAAAATGGCTATCTGACAAGCCCTTACAAATAGCTGAGAAAAGAAGAGAAATGAAAAGCAAAGAAGAAAAGGAAAGATATGCCCATTTGAATGCAGAATTATAAAGAAAAACAAGGAGAGATAAGAAAGTCTTCCTCACTAATCAGTGCAAAGAAATAAAGAAAAACAATAGAATGGGAAAGACTAGAGATCTCTTCAAGAAAATTAAAGATACCAAGGGAACATTTCATGCAAAGATGGACTCAATTAAAGGACAGAAATTGTATGGATCTAACAGAAGCAGAAGATGGTAAGAAGAATAGGCAAGAATACATAGAAGAACTGTACAAAAGAGATCTTCATGACCCAAATAATCGTGATGGTGTGATCACTCACCTAGAGCCAGACATCCTGGAATGTGAAGTCAAGTGGGCCTTAAGAAGCATCACTATGAACAAAGCTAGTGGAGGTGATGGAATTCCAGTTGAGCAATCTCAAATCCTAAAAGATGATGCCGTGAAAGTGTTGCACTCAATATGCCAGGAAATTTGGAAATCTCAGCAATGGCCACAGGACTGGAAAAGGTCACTTTCCACTCCAATCCCAAAGAAAGGCAATGCCAAAGAACACTCAAACTACTGCACAATTGAACTCATCTCACATGCTAGCAAAATAATGCTCAAAATTCTCCAAGCAAGGCTTCAACAATACGTGAATCATGAACTTTCAGATGTTCAAGCTGATTTTAGAAAAGGCAGAGGAACCAGAGATCAAATTGCCAACATCCACTGGATCATGGAAAAAGCAAGAGAGTTCCAGGAAAACATCTATTTCTGCTATATTGACTATGCCAAAGCCTCTGATGGTGTGGACCACAATAAACTGTGGAAAATTCTAAAAGAGACAGGAATACCAGACTACTTGACCTGCCTCTTGAGAAACCTGTATGCACATCAGGAAGCAACATTTAGAATTGGACATGGAACAACAGACTGGTTCCAAATAGGGAAAGAGTACTTCAAGGCTGTATATTGTCACCGTGCTTATTTAATTTATATGCAGACTATATCATGAGAAATGATTGGGCTGGAAGAAGCACAAGCTGGAATCAAGATTGCCGGGAGAAATATCAATAACCTCAGATATGCAGATGACACCACCCTCATGGCAGAAAGCGAAGAAGAACTAAAGAGCCTCTTGTTGAAAGTGAAAGAGAAGAGTGAAAAAGTTGGCTTAAAGCTCAACATTCAAAAAACTAAGATCATGGCATCTGATCCCATCACTTCATGGCAAACAGATGGGGAAACAGTGAGAGACTTTATTTTGGGGGCTCCAAAATCACTGCAGATGGTGACTACAGCCATGAAATTAAAGGACGCTTGCTTCTTGGAAGAAAACCTATGACCAACCTAGACAGCATATTAAAAAGCAGACACATTACTTTGCCAATAAAGGTCCATGTAGTCAAAGCTGTGGTTTTTCCAGTAGTCATGTATGGATATGAGAGTTGAACCATAAAAAAAGCTGAGCACTGAAGAATTGATGCTTTGGACTGTGGTGTTGCAGAAGACTCTTGAGAGTCCCTTGGATAGCAACAACATCCAACCTGTCCATCCCAGACGAAATCAGTCTTGAAAATTCATTGGAAGGATTGATGCTGAAGCTGAAACTCCAATACTTTGGCCACCTGATGTGAAGAGCTGACTCATTTGAAAAGACCCTGATGCTGGGAAAGATTGAGGGCAGGAGGAGAAGGGGACGACAGAGGATGAGATGGTTGGATGGCATCACCAACTCAATGGACATGAGTTTGGGTAAACTCTGGGAGCCTGTGATGGACAGGGAAGCCTGGCTTGCTGCATTCTATGGGGTTGCAAAGAGTCGGATATGACTGAGTGACTGAATTGAACTGAAGTATGTATGTTAATCCCCAAACTCTTAACCTATCCCTCCCCTGTATTCCCCTTTAGTAACCATAATTTTGTGTTCTATATCTTTGAGTCTTTTTCTGCTTTGTAAACAAGTTCATTTCTTTAACTTTATTTAGATTCCACATATAAGCAAAATCATATTATATTTGTTTTTCTCTGACTTACTTCACTTAATATGCTAATCTCTAGGTCCAAACATGTTGCTACAAATGGCATTAATTCATTCCTTCTTCACGGTTGACTAATACCCCCTTGTATATATATACCACATATTCTTTATCCATTCATCTGTTAAGGGATATTTAGTTTGCGTCCATGTCTTGGCTGTTATAAATAGGGCTGCTGTGAATACTGGGGTGTATATATATCATTTGAAATTAAGAGTTTTCTCTAAATATATGTCCAGAAGATGAACTGAATTAAGCTCATACAGCTTAATATTAAGAAAAAAAGAAAGACCAAAAATCTCAATCAAGAAAAAATGGGCAGAAAACCTAATCAGACATTTCTCCAAAGAAGATGGAGAAAAGGCACATGAAAAGATGCTCAAAATCACTAATTATTAGAGAAATACAAATCAAAATTACCATGAGGTATCACCTCACACAGGTCAGAATGGCCATCATTAAAAAATCTACAAATAATAAATGCTAGAGAGGGTATGGAGAAAAAGGAACCCACCTACACCATTGGTGAGAATGTAAATTCATATAGCCACTGTGGAGAACAGTATGGAAGTTCCTAAAACACTAAAAATAGAGTTGCCATATGATCTGTGAGGTAATTTAGATGAAATGAGGTGTAGTAGATCTGTGAAGACTACTGTGACCTTCACACTCAACCTGATCACCCATGTTTTGCTGGAACTTGACTTTACCTATGTCAGTTAAAAGAGAAAATTCTCTGTGAAGGTCTCACATGTGTGTTCATAAGTCATCCACTCCTGTCTTTTCTCTACAACCTCCATATTGATGCTAATGGCTTGATAAGACCCTTGAGGGGGCCAGCTTACCACTGCCACTTCTGCCAGGAACCACCAAAGGGAATTCCAAGGGTACTTTTTCCTGAAGCTCACAAAGCACCCAACCCTCAATACTTCATAGCCTCTCAATTGAGCTAAACCATTAGCACTCCAGTGTCCCCACCCTACTCATAAACTCAAATTGCTGAGATGCCACTGTGTAGGCCTCAAAGTCATAGCCAGATGGCAGAAACTGAAGCAATCATAAGACATGTAGCTGGTATATTTTAAGAGTATGCAGGGGTGACTGGAGTAATCATATTTGGATGACTTTAATCCAGAAAGATAACAAGAAGGAGGGGAGTTTTGAGCCAAATTCTTAAGGAAGATTGAAAAGCAGGAAGGAGTTTGGACATTCCCATCAGTGATAATAAAACTCAGTTATCTGAGATGTATAAAAGAAGCACATTTGTTTTGCTGGAGTAGAAACTGTGTCAGATGGACACTGAATCATTCCGTAGTAAAAAACAGAAGGCAGCTGTGGAGGAATTATTTGATATTCTTTCCTTAAGGTCAAACCTCCCTACCTCACAAAAAGAGTATTTCACACTTCTGAGGCAAAACTACATCAAGGATCACCTTTCATCTGAGATTATATATATAGAAGCCTATTTATTTTTTAAATACTTCTTCAGAAGAATTTTATCCCTTGGGAGTATTATTAAAACTATTGTAATGAAACTTCTCAACAACTGTAGCTACATTTGTAATGCTTGAGCAGTGCTTGGCTGAGGTACCATGACACCAGAAAACACAACAAATCCTTTGGAGGGACAAGGAGTGGCCTCTATACTTAGCAACACTATGACTACATATATCAGGGATGGAAAAGCTTCCTAGAAGAAACTTTGAATAACAAGGAATTTGGTTGGCCTTTGCTGAAAATTCTGATAAAGAGGCCGAGTTTGACTTGCTGGCTAACCAAGGCAACAAGTATATTACTACAGAAGTTTTGAATATGCATGTGTGCATAGAGTTCATAATGTAAATTTTGTATATAAAAATATACACACATAGGGACATGAGCACAAACATATATATGCATTTGTGGATGACAAACTCACTTTTGTTTGAGGATTATCTTGGAGAGCAACTACATCAAAATGACTCTAGATCAGTCAACCAATATTATTGAAAAACCTGTAAATTATGTCTTACATGAGGTGGGAGCTTCAAACACAATTTCAGACTCTCAAAGAACTAACATCTTTCTTTGCTGAGAGCAGCAAAGACAAGAAGACAAAGTATGAAGCTTGGACATGACAGCCTGATGTTCACAGAGCTTGACAAGATCAACCATGCTTCAGGCAATGGTGAGCACTTTACTGCCAAGAGAAGGCTGGAAGTTCCAAGAAGTATATACTTTTCCTCCTAGGAAGTCCAAGGCAGAAACATTCAGTTTGCCTTCAGTGATGGAGGCTTATCCCAGAATATAAGAACACAAAGTCACACACAAGTTACCCTACCAGCCTAAGAATTATGTTGTGATTCAAATGTATAGGTCAATCAGGAAGTCCATAGAAACCTAGAAAATGTGTTCAGCATCTGTGATAAGACATCCTAAGTACTGGAACTCTCTCAGAAGTTATAAGAATGTATAAAATGTCATTAGGATGGTTTGCCATCACTCCCTATTGTACACTCTTTGGATAGGGTTTACCCCAAGCCACCTTGGAGGCCACCACAGATGATCCCTTACATGTACCCTTAACATATACTTCACATCTCTATCTCTAACTCAACTGTATCTTGTTAGTGTACCAGAGCTATTTTGGTTAAAAATCCATACTGCAGGAAAGAGAAATTTCTGACTATTTTCTCTTTCAAAGGAAGTTGCATAGGAAACATGCCTTTGAGGCAACATTTGCCTCCATCAGCCTGAAATACCAGACAGCACAGAATGAGAGATGGGGAAGAACCCATGAGTTCATGAAGCAGGAGTTCACTTAGATAGAAATCTGTCTGGGGGTGACCTCATCCAATGAAACTGAAGGGAACAGTTATCACCCATCGGGAACCCAAGCAGAAACCCAGTCCTGGGCAGTGAAATGGCAAAGCAAAGTTCATCAGTGGGGCACTAGAGCTCGGCCAGGCTGTAAACAATATCTTGGGTATCAAACAGTTAAATCTTCAGGGGAAAAGATGGATGGACTTGTCTGAAGAGTGGGGATGATAAAGGCAGATGAAAAAGATAAAGTCAATAGAAGCCAAATGGAGAAACTGCAAAACAGGTGAAAAGCTAAATAGCAGTTTGGGTAATAGATCTCATGGCACCAGGGTAGTACTGGTGCTTTTCAGGCCTCCTCCAGCCACTGCCACTGCCATCACCACTGTAGCTACCATCACAGATTAAGCTTAGTCAGGAATGAGTAGGTGTTCATCAGGCAGTCGGGGGAGAGGGGGAGGCATTGAGGGGATCAATGTGCCTACAGTGTAGGGTGGGTGCAGGGTAGTCAAAAAGATAAATCTTGTATGAAGAAATAAAAGATGAAAGCAGGCACATCACTGAAATAAAGCTTGACTCAGCTTCATGAGACCTAGGTGTGAAACTTACTTCATACCCAGTTATTTGAATATTCAGGAAGAATATTCAGAAAAAACTTCATAATCGCATTACATTCTTCTCACTAAACTTAAAACAAAAAATACAAGGCTCTCCCAGATGTAGTTAGTGTTAAGTCTGCCTTAATGAGGCAGGGCAGAGTCCGTCAACTGATTCTGAAATTGAGCACCCTCCTTGTCCCCCATCCCACCAGCCAGTCATGTCAGGAAAACACTGCATTAGATGTCTCAGTTCATCAATCTAATAAATGAGTTCTCAAATGTCATTTTCCCTCCATATGCAGCAAACATTTCTCTATTATTTAGTTATGCTGTCTTAATTGGGTTAACTCTCAGTGCACCAGCACAGTTCCATCTGTGAGGGATGCTTATGTCATTGAATGGAGAGAGAGAGAGCGGAAACAGAGAGAACGGAAAGAGAAAAGGGATGACAGTTCAGAATGACATGTGGTAGGTGCTTGTTAGGATAGAAAAGAAGCATGTTAAATTCGTATTTTTCAATTAGGCATCATAAAATCTGCTGGTGATATGCCATTTATTTCATTAAGAGAAACATTATCCATCTTGACTATCCCTCAAAGCAAAAGAAGTATTTTAATTAAATCCTACAAACATGGGATATTCTCCTAGTCTATTTGCCCTAACAATTGTAATGGAGTTATAGACAGCATTTAGGAAAATGTACAAAATGATATGTGCAGGGTTTAAACCAGGATGAAGTATCTACAAGCTGGTACATAGAATTGAAGGACAGTAGAATATACCATGCTACATTGGCATCTGAATTAGTTTTAGCTGAAGATAACTGAGAAGTAGATACAAGGAAAGCTCTCTGCTCTTCATCTATTTGCTTAAAAGCAGAATTTAAATTTGTAAAGACATTCCCCCTCTCTTCTCTACAAGGAAGAAGAGAATTTAACCAGAGGAGACAACTCTAGACTCTTATCAACCCAGAAGAATCTACCTAACAAACCCTGATAAAACTAGCTTCTAGCTACAACTGTTGCTGTTCAGTGACTAAATCCTGTCTGATTCTTTGTGACCTCATGGATCACAGCATGCCAGGCTTCCTTGTCCTCCGCTATCTCTCTGAGTTTGCTCAAGCTCATGTCCATTGAGTCAGTGATGCCATCCAACCATCTTATCCTCTATCACCCTCTTCTCCTCCTGTCCTCAACCTTTCCCAGCATTAGTCTTTTCCAATGAGTTGGCTTTTCTCATCAGGTGGCCAAAGTATTGGAGCTACAGCTTCAACATCAGTCCTTCCAATGAATATTCAGGATTGATTTTCTTTAGGACTGACTGGTTTGATCTCCTTGCTGTCCTAGGGACTCTCAAGATTCTTCTCCAGCACCACAGTTTGAAAGCATCAATTCTTCAGCGCTCAGTCTTTTTTATGTTCCAATTAGCTATAATTCAGTTCAGTTCAGTTGCTCAGTCGTGTTTGACTCTTTGCGACCCCATGAACTGCAGTACACCAGGCCTCCCTGTCCATCACCAACTCCCGGAGTGTACCTAAACTCATGTCCATTGAGTCTGTGATGCCATCCAACCATCCTATCCTCTGTCGTCCCCTTCGCCTCCTGCCCTCAGTCTTTCCCAGCATCAGGGTCTTTTCAAATGAGTCAGTCTTTCGCATCAGGTGGCCAAAGGTTAATTAGTTTTTCCATATTTGCAACCCCCAAATTTGCCACCCCTAGAAACTCAAAATCCTTTCCTTTGTCTTGTCACCTCTCTACAAAAATTATTTTCCTTCACTAAGATGTTATGTAAGTTCAAGTCCTAACCACCCTTTTGAGTTATTCATCACTGAATTCTATGTTTATGTGCAATCCATCTGCTATTAAACTTCTGTTTTTCTCTTGTTAATCTGCTGTGGGTTTATTTCCAGTCTAATTTCAGGGCCCAGCCAATGAATCTGAGATGGCAGATGAAAAATAATTTTATCCCTTCCTTCTCATGTGCAGCAAAAATCCTGAATGGACATTTAAAATGATTACAAATTTATTTATTAAAACATTGTGCTACTTTAGAAGTGGTTAAGTCGATAAAAAATACTATTCATGAAAAGAAATTTTGCCAAGCCCCAAAATGGTGTAGTAACTTTTTAAACTTAATATTAAATATGTTTTATGTCATTTTCCTTTATCATTTTGAATCTGAATCAAATTTTCCCATCACTTGGTGGTTTTTTATGAGCTTAACTATACCAACCACTTTCACATATATAAGTATTAGCTGTGTATGATCCACATGAATGTGGACAAATCCATTCAGAATCTCAACTTGAGTGCAGATTGATTTCTCACTGAATAAAATTCACTTCAGGGATTGAATTACCTAATTTGGCTGTCTGCACTGATCAGATTTACTGTATAATGATAAAATAGTAATTTCAATTTGCACTAGCTCAAATAGATATACTACATACACAGCATATTACCTTGTTCACAAAGAATTACATAATTTTTGTGCTAGAGGGAACTTAGACATTAACTCTTTATTTTAAAGATGAAGAGACTGAGGAGGCAAAATTTACCCAATTCAATTAGTGTAGCTAAATCAGGAACAAAACAGTTTCTGGAATCTAAAATCGTCTCAATTAGCTTTTTAGAACTAGTGTGGTAAAATAGTATGTTAGGCCACTTAGATTCTAATTTTGAAACTACTGATTAGTAGTAATTTTAGGCTAGATTTTCCCAAACAAGATGGCATAAAAGAATGAAGCTGTTGATCCTTTAGGCCCTAGCATGCCTGGGTAGGACATGAAGCAGCTTGAACTCTTGGGCCAGTTGTCCAAGCAAACTTCATTCTTTATCCAAGGGTGCCAAACAAACATTTACCTATTAGTGTTGTGATGTGACAGAGAAGGCAATGGCACCCCACTCCAGTACTCTTGCCTGGAAAATCCCATGGATGGAGGAGCCTGGCAGGCTGCAGTCCATGGGGTCGCTAGAGTCGGACATGACTGAGCGACTTCACTTTCACTTTTCACTTTCATGCATTGGAGAAGGAAATGGCAACCCACTCCAGTGTTCTTGCCTGGAGAATCCCAGGGACAGGGAAGCCTGGTGGGTTGCCGTCTATGGGGTCGCACAGAGTTGGGCACGACTGAAGTGACTTAGCAGTAGCAGCAGCAGTAATGATGTGAAGAAACTGCAAAGGACTTGATATTTAATTCTTGAAGCAATTAAATCTAACATATCCATTAGCTGCAGAAATATGAAAGTCTTTTCTTTCATTATATTCTGCTAGATTCTTGGGATGATATGATGATATGATGATACAGTTATGAGTAAGACACAGTGTATTCTATTGGTCAAAATAGGTAAGGTTATGCTGTGGTAACAAACAAATACCAAAATCTCAGGGGCTTAATCTAACTCATATTGATATAATTTGAGATACCCTCCTCCATCTGGAATATGTGGCATCCAAGATGATGGCAGCAAGAGAAAAGATAGATCCAAGATATACACTGGTTCTTGACTGCTTGACTCAGAAGTTATGCACAGTAATTCTGCTCTCATTTCATTGGCCAAAATTAACTACACATTCCTGTTCTAATTGCCAGGGTGGAAAATACAGGGAATCATATGGATATCCGGTGACCTCTAAGAACCTCTCCTTTATTCATGAAGGAAAAAAAAACAGGTAAATATACTTTATTTTATACCAACTTTATTCTAAGATAAGATACCACATTCTGATTTTCCTTATATAGCTTCTAATTAGCATGATATTTGTTTACCCAATGAATCCTGGTTTACCAACCTCAAGACACAAGGAAGTTGGGGAGATTCCTATCATAAAAACACAGTCCTTTAATTTAGATGAAATATGACACTAATAATAATGACTCACATCACTATAGCTCTTTGAATTTCTAAAATTCTTTGGCATATATGGAAAAAACACCAAACATGCAAGAATCTACAAGAATTAATTTTAAAACATATTTTTAAAACTTAGCACAGAATCTAGCCATGGAAAGGCTAAATAATTAGTTGTTAGCATGGTCACAAGTGGCATCATTATTGTTTTGTTATTAGGTCTCATTTGATTCTCTGCAAGACATGTTTAACCTCACTAAGGGAAGTTAGATTCAAAAGGCTAAGTCCTTTGCCCAAGAACACATAGCTGAAATACAAAAGCAGGGTTGTAAATCTAACTATTCTGATACCAAGTCCAGTGATCTCTGTACTTTTTAACAGGAAGAAGCAAAACAACTCTTTGTTTGGAGCCCTAGTTTATCTTTAATTTCTGAACAATCTTTTAGTTGTACAAGATAGTGAGTTAACTAGGGGACAGTTTAAGTCCCTTTCCTATTCTGAGATTTTAACAATTGTTCAGTTTCTAAGTCATGTTTGACTCTTTGTGACCTATGGACTGAAACATGTTAGGCTTCTCTGTCCTTCGCTATCTCCTGGAGTGTGCTCAAATTCACATCCATTGAGTAAGTGACCATAACCATCTCATTCTCTGTCACCCTCTTCTTCTCCCACCCTCAATATTTCCTGGCATCAGGGTCTTTTCAATGAGTCAGCTCTTCCTACCAGGTGGCCAAAGTATCGGAGCTTCAGCTTCAACATTAGTCTTTCCAATGGATATTCAGTGTGGATTTCCTTTAGGATGGACTAGTTTGATTGCCTTGCAGCCAAGGGACTCTCAAGAGTCCAGCACTACAGTCTGAATGCATCAGTTCTTCCACTCTCATAGCCTTCTTTATGCTCCAACTCTCACATCTGTGCATGTCTACTGGAAAAGACATAGTTTTGACCATAATGTGGACCTTTGTCAGCAAAGTGATGTCTCTGCTTTTTAATATGCTGTCTAGGTTTGTCAAAGCTTTTCTTCCAAAGAGCAAGCATCCTTTAATTTAGTGGCTGCAGTCACCATCTGCAGTGATTTTAGAGCTCAAGAAAATAAAATCTGTCATTGTGCAATGTCCAATTATTTTATAATCATATGAATAACAGCATAAAATTTTAAAACTTTAAAAAGAAGAAAGATAACTGATATGGAAGTGTCACAATTCTTATGATATCCTTGCTTACACTGATGACTGTAAAAGTCCCTCCAAATCTAAAAATTTGATGATTCTGCATTACTTAAGTACACTAGAAAAGTTTCTCTTTATTTATTGCACTGTGTGTATAACATTCACACTCACTGGTAATACAAGCTATTGCTTAAACTCAGGTAATAAAAGATATTTGTTACTTTTTAAATGAAATATACTATCCAGGATTCAAATTCTGAAAACTCTCTTGCAAATTTTCAGACCTATTAATTTTATTCTTTATACTTTATACAGGTTTTTAAAATTATCTAATATTTCACTCCTGCAGCATTGATCAGTGCTGCTATTCTGTTTTTCAGTTGCAATACTTACTAACATTCTAATATCATTTTATATATTATGAGGCAAACTTAACCCAACAGAAAATTAGTATTACCCTCCTTTCTTATTTCCTTCTTTAAAAATGGTCCTGTATGTCTACAGGATCAAGATACTGGAAGATTAAGGAATAGCAACAGCCTCCTCCCCATCCCTCAACCTTAAGAATCAGAATTAACCAAAACGCTTAAAATTCAAGAACCAAATAAATGTTTAGTAAATTTACATATGAGTAACCAATCTTACAGCTAGTTCTTGATAATTTTGTAGTTCAGTCAGTTCAAAATATTAAATGTTCTGTTTCTTCATAGGTGCTCTTAAAACATATGACAACTTAGGAGGATATGAAGGAGACAATTTTCACATTTGTTCTTTCTTGTCTATCCTATGATACAAAGAAAAAAAGCAGATAGTGATGTATCCTATAAACCTTTGTATCAGTGAGTAAGATAAATATGTACAAGATAGCCATATTCAACCTGCAGATGATACCTGGAAGAGAAAGTTAGATTTTATGATGAAAGCTAGAATCATATTCAGAATGATTTAAATGGATTGGAGCAATATATAAGAACCAACAAGAAGAAATGTAAGAGATACTCATTATTTATTTATTTATCTAACAAATATTTATGGGGCATATCACAGATAATGTTTTATGGGCTATATGTAGAGAAATAAGACATGTGTTCAATCTCAGGAAACTAAGGTCATGGAGTAGGGATACCATACTTCTCAGTTTTATAGATAAAGAACTGGAGAACCAGACCTTGATCAATTTTTCATTCCAAAACAATTGAATGAAAGTGATGAGACCAAACCTAGAGTACAAGGAAATCCCTACTATTTCACATAACTATTGCATAGGTGAGAAGAGACAGAAGAACAAGTAATGGTCTCCTCCAGCATATCTGCTAATCTCTCCCATATTTGTAGAATAAAGTATGATTAGGGTGACTGTCTGGTGCATAATTGAAAATGGCCAAGCAGCACTCACACAAGATTGCTAGGGTAACACAGAAAACAACTTGTGGTTTAGTTCAGTTCAGTCACTCAGTCGTGTCTGACACTTTGTGACCCCAAGGACTGCAGCACGCCAGTCCTCCCTATGGACCACAACAAACTCTGGAAAATTCTTTAAAAATGGGAATACCAGACCACCTGACCCACCCCCTGAGAAATCTGTATGCAGGTCAGGAAGTAACAGCTAGAACTGGATATGGAACAACTGGATCCAAATAGGGAAAGGAGTATGTCAAGGCTCTATATTGTCACCATGCTTATTTAACTTCTATGCAGAGTACATCATGAGAAATGCTGGGCTGGATGAAGCACAAGCTGGAATCAAGGTTGCCGGGAGAAATATCAATAATCTCAGATATGCAGATGACACCACCCTTATGGCAGAAAGTGAGGAAGAACTAAAGAGCTTCTTGTTGAAAGTGAAAGACGAGAGTGAAAAAGTTGGCTTAAAACTCAACATTTGGAAAACTAAAATCATGGCATCTGGTCCCATCACTTCATGGCAAATAGATGGGGAAACAGTGGAAACAGTGAGAGACCTTATTTCAGGGGCTCCAAAATCACTGAAGATGGTGATTGCAGCCATGAAATTAAAAGACATTTCCTCCTTGGAAAGAAAGTTATGACCAACTTAGACAGCATATTAAAAAGCAGACACATTACTTTGCCAACAAAGGTCCATCTAGTCAATGCTGTGGTTTTTCCAGTAGTCATGTATGGACTACACACTCATGTATGGACTATAAAGAAAGCTGAGCACCAAAGAATTGATGCTTTTAAACTGTGGTATTGGAGAAGACTCATGAGAGTCCCTTGGACTGCAAGGAGATCCAACCAGTCCATCCTAGAGGAAATCAGTCCTGAATATTCATTGGAAGGACTGATGCTGAAGCTGAAACTCCAATACTTTGGCCACCTGATGTGCAGCAGTGACTCATTTGAAAAGACCCTGATGCTGGGAAAGATTGAAGGTGGGAGAAGAAGGGGATGGCAGAGGATGAGAAGCTTGGATGGCCTCACCAATTCAATGGACATGAGTTTGAGTAAACTCTGGGAGCTCGTGATGGACAGGGAGGCCTGGTGTGCTGCAGTCCATGGGGTCACAAAGAGACAGACAAGACTGAGCGACTGAACTGACTGACTGAATTGTCTAGTGGTTTTCCCTACTTTCTTCAATTTAAGTCTGAATTTGGCAATAAGGAGTTCATGATCTGAGCCACAGTCATTTCCTGGGCTTGTTTTTGCTGACTGTATAGAGTTTCTCCACCTTTGCCTGCAAAGAACATAATCAATCTAATTTCAGTATTGACCATCTAGTGATGTCCATGTGTAGAGTCTTCCCTTGTGTTGTTGGAAGAGGGTTTTTGCTATGACCGGTGCATTTTGTTGGCAAAATTCTATTAGCCTTTGCCCTTTGTTTCATTTTGTTTCATTTCATTCATTTCCAAGGCCAAATTTGCCTGTTATTCCAGGTGTTTCTTGACCTCCTACTTTTGCATTCCAGTCCCCTATAATGAAGGACATAATTTGGGGGCATTAGTTCTAGAAGGTCTTGTAGGTCTTCATAGAACCATACAACTTTAGCTTCTTCAGCATTACTGGTCGGGGAATAGACTTGGATTACTGTGATATTAAATGGTTTGCCTTGGAAATGAACAGAGATCATTCTGTCATTTTCAAGACTGCATCCAAGTACTGCATTTTGGACTCTTTTGTTGACTATTATGGCTACTCCATTTCTTCTAAGGGATTCTTGCCTGCAGTAGTAGATATAATGGTCTTTTAAGTTAAATTCACCCATTCCAGCCCATTTTAGTTCACTGATTCCTAAAATGTCGACATTCACTCTTGCCATCTCCTGTTTAACCACTTCCAAATTGCCTTGATTCATGGACCTAACATTCCAGGTTCCTATGCAATATTGCTCTTTACAGCATCAGACCTTGCTTCCATCACCAGTCACATCCACAGCTGGGTATTGTTTTTGCTTTGGCTCTGTCTCTTCATTTTTCTGGAGTTATTTCTCCACTGATCTTCAGTAGCATATTGGATACCTACAGACCTGAGGAGTTCATCTTTCAGTGTCCTATCTTTCTGCCTTTTCATACTTCATGTGGTTCTCAAAGCATGAATACTGAAGTAGTTTGCCATTCCCTTCTCCAGTGGGCCATGTTTTTTCAGCACTCTCCACCATGACCCGTTCATCTGGGGTGGCCCTATATGGCATGGCTCATAGTTTCATTAATTAGACAAGGCTGTGGTCCATCTGATCAGTTTGGTTAGTTTTTCTGTGATTGTGGTTTTCATTCTGTCTGCCTTTTGATGGATACAGCTACAGGCTTATGGAAGCTTGCTGATGGGAGAGACTGACTGAGGAGGAAAGTGGGTCTTCTTCTGATGGGCGGGGCCATGCTCAGTAAATCTTTAATCCAATTTCTGTTGATGGGTGGGACTGTGTTCAGGTAATTAAGTCAACTATAACTCAGTCAGTTCAGTCAGTCGCTCAGTCCTGTCTGACTCTTTGCGACCCCATGAATCGCAGCACACCATCACCAACTCCCGGGGTTCACTCAAAATCACATCCATCGAGTCGGTGATGCCATCCAGCCATCTCATCCTCTGTCGTCCCCTTCTCCTCCTGCCCCCAATCCCTCCCAGCATCAGAGTCTTTTCCAGTGAGTCAACTCTTCACATGAGGTGGCCAAAGTACTGGAGTTTCAGCTTTAGCATCATTCCTTCCGAAGAAATCCCAGGGCTGATCTCCTTCAGAATGGACTGGTTGGATCTCCTTGCAGTCCAAGGGACTCTCAAGAGTCTTCTCCAACACCACAGTTCAAAAGCATCA
>NW_011494886.1:571758-590913 GCF_000754665.1 Bison bison bison
GTAAGCATCTTTTAATTTCATGGCTGCAGTCACCATCCGCAGTGATTTTGGAGCCCAAAAAACAAAGTCTGACACTTTCCACTGTTTCCCCATCTATTTCCCATGATGCCATGATCTTCATTTTCTGAATGTTGAAATTTAAGCCAACTTTTTCTCTTTCACTTTCATTTTCATCAAGAGGCTTTTTAGTTCTTCTTCACTTTCTGCCCTAAGGGTGGTCTCATCTGCATATCTGAGGTTATTGATATTTCTCCCGGCAATCTGGATATCAGCTTGTGCTTCTTCAGCCCAGAATTTCTCATGATGTACTCTGCATAGAAGTTAAATAAACAGGGTGACAATATACAGCCTTGACGTACTCCTTTTCCGATTTGGAACCAGTCTACTGTTCCATGTCCAGTTCTAACTGTTGCCTCCTGACCTGCATACAGATTTCTCAAGAGGCAGGTCAGGTGGTCTGGTATTCCCATCTCTTTCAGAATTTTCCAGTTTATTGTGATCCACACAGTCAAAGGCTTTGGCATAGTCAAAAAAGCAGAAATATATGCTTTTCTGGAACTCTCTTGCTTTTTTGATGATCCAGCAGATGTTGGCAATTTGGTCTCTGGTTTCTCTGCCTTTTCTAAAATCAGCTTGAACATCAGGAAGTTCACAGTTCACGTATTGCTGAAGCCTGGCTTGGAGAATTTTGAGCATTACTTTACTAGCGTGTCAGATGAGTGCAATTGTGCAGTAGTTTGAGCATTCTTTGGCATTGCCTTTCTTTGGGATTGGAATGGAAACTGACCTTTTCCAGTCCTGTGGCCACTGCTGAGTTTTCCAAATTTGCTGGCATATTGAGGGCAGCACTTTCACAGCATCATCTTTTAGGATTTGAAATAGCTCAACTGGAATTCCATCACCGCCACTAGCTTTGTTCATAGTGATGCTTTCTAAGGCCCACTTGACTTCACATTCCAGGATGTCTGGCTCTAGGTCAGTGATCATACCATCGTGATTATCTGGGTCGTGAAGATCTTTTTTGTACACTTCTCCTGTGTATTCTTGCCACCTCTTCTTAATATCTTCTGCTTCTGTTAGGTCCATACCATTTCTGTCCTTTATCGAGCCCATCTTTGCATGAAATACTTCCTTGGTATCCCTAATTTTCTTGAAGAGATCTCTAGTCTTTCTCATTCTGTTGTTTTCCTCTATTTCTTTGCATTGATCACGAGGAAGGCTTTCTTATCTCTTCCTGCTATTCTTTGGAACTCTGCATTCAGATGCTTATATATTTCCTTTTCTCCTTTGCTTTTTGCTTCTCTTCTTTTTCACAGCTATTTGTAAGGCCTCCCCAGACCACCATTTTGCTTTTTTGCATTTCTTTTCCATGGGGATGGCCTTGATCCCTGTCTCCTGTACAATGTCACGAATCTCAGTCCATAGTTCATCAGGGACTCTATCTATCAGATCTAGTCCCTTAAATCTATTTCTCACTTCAACTATATAATCATAAGGGATTTGATTTAGGTCATACCTGAATGGTCTAGTGGTTTTCCCCACTTTCTTCAATTTCAGTCTGAATTTGGCAATAAGGAGTTCATGATCTGAGCCACAGTCAGCTCCTGGTCTTGATTTTGCTGACTGTACAGAGCTTCTCCATCTTTGGCTGCAAAGAACATAATCAATCTGATTTCAGTGTTGACCATCTGGTGATGTCCATGTGTAACGTCTTCTCTTGTGTTGTTGGAAGAGGGTGTTTGCTATGACCAGTGCATTTTCTTGGTAAAACTCTATTAGTCTTTGCTCTGCTTCTTTCCATATTTCAAGGCCTAATTTGCCTGTTACTCCAGATGTTTCTTGACTTCCTACTTTTGCATTCCAGTCCCCTATAATGAAAAGGACATCTTTTTTGGGTGTTAGTTCTAAAAGGTCTTGTAGGTCTTCATAGAACCGTTCAACTTCAGCTTCTTCAGTGTTACTGGTTGGGGCATAGACTTGGATTACTGTGATATTGAATGGTTTGCCTTGGAAACAAACAGAGATCATTCTGTCATTTTGGAGACTGCATCCAAATACTTCATTTCAGACTCTTTTGTTGACCATGATGGCTACTCCATTTCTTCTGAGGGATTCCTGCCAACAGTAGTAGATATAATGGTCATCTGAGTTAAATTCACCCATTCCAGTCCGTTTTAGTTCACTGATTCCTAGAATGTCGACATTCACTCTTGCCATTTCCTGTTTGACCACTTCCAATTTGCCTTGATTCATGGACCTGGCATTCCAGGTTCCTACGCAATATTGCTCTTTACAGCATTGGACCTTGCTTCTATCACCAGTCACATCCACAGCTGGGTATTGTTTTTGCTTTGGCTCCATCCCTTCATTCTTTCTGGAGTTATTTCTCCACTGATCTTCAGTAACATATTGGGCACCTACAGACCTGGGGAGTTCCTCTTTCAGTATCCTATCATTTTGCCTTTTCATACTGTTCATGGGGTTCTCAAGGCAAGAATTCTGAAGTGGTTTGCCATTCCCTTCTCCAGGGGACCACATTCTGTCAGATCTCTCCACCATGACCAGCCCATCTTGGGTTGCCCCACAGGCATGGCTTAGTTTCATTGAGTTAGACAAAGCTGTCGTCCTAGTGTGATTAGATTGACTAGTTTTCTGTGAGTATGGTTTCAGTGTGTCTGCCCTCTGATGCCCTCTTGCAACACCTACCATCTTACTTGGGTTTTTCTTACCTTGGGCGTGGGGTATCTCTTCACGGCTGCTCCAGCAAAGCACAGCCACTGCTCCTTACCTTGGACAAGGACCACCACCCTTCCTGACTTTCAACGTGGGATAGCTCCTCTAGGCCCTCCTGCGCCCGCGCAGCCACCGCTTACTTTTAGTTGAAGTAAGTCAACTATACTTCAACTAAAACAGATTTCTGGGGTGGCATTTATCAGGAAAAAAATCACAAAGGCAAGAATTACTTTTTCTAGGATAGTGACTGGAGCCCTAGATTATGAAACATTAACTGCATGACTATGGACATGTCAATCCCTCCCGGGTATGATCAAGAGCTAGAATATAATAGTACTATAAAGACAAAGGATCCCTGCTCCTTGGAGGAGGCCAGGAAGCTATGCTGCTGATCGTGGTTAGCAGCACAACCTCCACATGGAAGTACAGATAATGGCCCTATTACACTCTCCAACTAGACACCTCCAGTGCTATTCAATGGCCATTTCCACTCTGCCTTAGGCAGACATGAACTGTGCTTTTCAGCTGTTACTCAACCATTCCCAACTGTCCTCCAGTATCAAACGCAGTGATCCTGTGACTAGCCACACAACTCTCATGGCTTAGAATGATAGGTTATGATGCCAAACCATCACTTCTTGGTTTGGAAAAGAGGGAAGGACTGAGTAAAAGGTTAACTTGACAGGTTCTCTGAATGCTAGTCTCACATGAAAAGAGTGGATCTCTTGCAAATTTCCATAGAAGCTGGCCACTTTCCAGTGATTAAGGCCATCAACCACTGTCAACTGCAATGACTTGTTCAGATCCAACTATTCATGGAAGGAACTGACACTACACCCAAGCTGAAGCTCAGAGATGTGACAGGATAAGGCTCTAGTCAATGTGCTACCATGTCATGTAGCTTTTGTATCTCAGCCTCTGAACACACCAAAGAGTCAGACACGACTGAGTGACTGAACTCTGAACACACCAGAAGAGCTGATACTTCACTAATTGTGCTGTTTAAAAGCCCACAGTGCAAAGGGCAGGGATACCTCTGATGGAGTGTGATGAAGAATCCTGATATATTTTTGTGCACTGTCCCAAAAAGAATGGGTGTGGGAAAGCACAGCCCACACATCTGAATTTTACCAGTGAATTTTCCAGAATGCTACTCCGGTAGGCCTTATGTGACTGCTGATTTGAAATTCATCTTTATTTGCACAAGAGACATTATAATTTATCACTTAAACAAGAACATGGTAAGGGTGAAAGAGAGCATTGTTACTATTTACACCTGGACAACAGTACTGTCCCTGGAAATCCAGGCCACGAGGTCACCTTAGATATGTTACCTTTTAGAGGAGAAAAATCAGTCAGTGAAAGGCCTGGAATTCTGGAAATCATATCAGCACACTGAAGACATTCAGGTGGAAAGAAACTTGATAGTCCAAAGCTGTGTATGCGCATTTGTGTACAATGCAGGCAAAAGAGGGGCAACATAAACTTACTCAAAGGGCCAGCAAATGGCAGAGTGAAAGGTTTATTCCCTCCTGTTCCACAGAGCAGAATTGTGATCAAGATGCAGATTCAGACTCAATATAAGAAATCAACCACCAGAGCTCCTCAACAACAGGGGAGGCAACCTCATCAGAGCATTCTGGATACCATTCATGGATACAGTGGTGTTTTCTACAATGACCATGGAATTATATGTATAGCTACAAAGACTCTGAAGATTTTAATTTGCAAGTGGTTATTATCGTGAAAACAAATGATCTTATTGGTATTGTAATATCAAGAATCTCACACACTAGTAAGCAGTCTACACTCAGACCAAAGCAGAGAGATAACCTAATGCAGGAAAGGAAGATTAGAAATTTTCCAGTGTGTGTGACTGGTCATCCAAGACAGGCCACAAAAGATAATACAATTCCATGGCTGATTTGCATGCATGAAGGAAAATCATAGCAATACATTGTTACAAAGGACATAATTAACTGGTATTACTTCAAAATGTGAAAGTTCAGAATTTCATTCAAAATCTCTATTTACTTACATGAAATTAAAAGATTTAAGCACTAATTGAACAATGATGAAATTTTATTAACTCTTGAATCCTCTGGCTAAATGGCGTATTTGTGTATAATATTAATTCTTTTGAAATAGGGTTGAACTTTGGTGAAATTATGAAGGTGGTAAAATTTGTCTTCAAATAAACTTCATCTCCTTATTCTCCACATTGTCCTCCTTGAGGCAACCCTTCTCTAAAACTTCCTAATGTTTCCCACTTGTCCTCTTTTCTCTTTTACTTTCAGGAAATGATGGAATCAAATCAGGTTGCCCACAATGAAAATGACTAAAAAAAGTGACATCTATCATCCATCAACTATCTTATATTTTAAGCACATTAAATTCAGTGTGATAAAAATCTAATAATAGAATTCCAGGAATCAGTCTTATCAATTAAGAGCTGTTTGGAGGAGAATTCTTGGTTTCTGAATTTTTGCTATGTAGAAAATTATCAATTCTTCATACTAGTTAATCTTGTTCTACTATTATCTACTTCAGTAACACCAAAGAAAGGCTATTATGGTCTTCATTGATTTTAATACTAATATCTGGGTATTTACACAGAAGTCTATGTGCTAAGCACTGCACAGATCATATATTATCTCATCTTTTAATCTTAACAACCATATAAATTATATGTTATTGTCACAGCACAGATAATGAAAGAAATTTTGGTGAAAAAATGTTGAGAAATGTGTTTAAAACTATATGAGAAGTGGTATGTTTCGGAACTTATCACTTGGTATGTCAAGTTCCAAACTCTGGCTCTCAAACTATGGGCTCTATGCCACATTAGCATGCTGAAACTATCCACTAGTATTTCAAATGTGTGTACTGGGAAAATGTGTGGAAAAGGGATAATGCCCTTTCTCTGTAGCTTGTCCAATGTCTCATCTTGTTTTCTTCCATTGATGCTTATGCCTGTGGAAAATTTAATCAGAACTCAACTAGATATTTCAGGATGAATTAGAGACCATTAAGACCCTCTCAAGCTTCAACACCTTGTTCTCCGACACCACCCCCCTTCATTTTCAGAATTACATGAGTTTAATATCTCATTCTTCTTTTTTATTAAATTGTAATTTCTCTCTTCTGAAAATTTAAACCTATGACTTCCTTCCACTGGTCATTTTAAATAGAAGTCTGGGTGATTTAACAGAAGAACAGAATCAATAATCTCCTTATTAACCCAGAGGGAAAGATAGTTGAAATGGAAACATTCTAACTGATCAATATCGATCATCTGACCAAATTGTATGGCCAATTAGGCACTAAATGGTCCTCCACTTTTCTGCCTGTTAATGAGGAGAGATTGAAGAGACAGTTGCAGATTGAATACCAGAAAGTAGGTTCAAAGACAGATGCTCATAGAGGAGGAGGGAGACTTGTTCATCATTCTAACAGCCTCAGGCTTATTCCCATTGTAATAACCATAATGGGCTTCACTGGTGGTTTAGCTGGTAAAGAGTCTGACTGCAATGTGAGAAACCTGGGTTCAGTCCCTGGGTTGGAAAGATCCCCTGGAGAAGGGAACGGCTACCCACTCCAGTATTCTGGCCTGGAGAATTCCATGGACTACAGTCCATGAGGTGGCAAAGAGTCAGACACAACTGAGTAACTTTCACTTTTACGTTAGGTAAGCATGAGATGGTGTCCCCACTTAAACAAGTTATAGAGAAGTGCGCTCACACAGAGTGTGAAAGGAGGGAAGTCTGTGACCACTGTAGAGAGAAAGCAAGTAAATCTTTACAACTTTGGCTGAATCAAGTGGAATATGAGGGAGGGAACCATACAGTGCTTATTAAAAAAGGTTGGCAACATCTGGGCAGTATACAACTCAGCCCCTCCAGCAGTCTGGTGTGGCAATCTTCAATCCATTCAAAGCCCATGGAGTAAGTCTGAGGGACTTTTCTAGTGGATCCTGGCTGCCAAAAGGAGTCTCTTCTTAGGAAGATTTCTTTGGAACAGGCAAACATTTGTAGGAAGCCATGAATGAGGCATTGGCTAGTATTCAGGCTCTTAGTGCCCTGGGGTGGGTTTATAATGTTGATAAAGGAAAATCACTAGACAGTGAGAAAGTAGCCCAAAGAAATCTGGATAAATGTTTGCTATCAGCCTTGCTGCCTTGAAAAACTCCCCTAATCCTATGTTGAAACTGAGTGAGATCTTAAGAAAATTTGATGATGTGACAGTGTGTACTACAGTAAGGTAGACATCTTTATAAAAATTATCTCAGTGAGAATAAAGACCAACCTGGGCAATAGACATAAACCCCAAGACCACAAGTAGGAATCTATGTTTCTGTAGTAGGTGAGTTAAAGGGTCTCCAAAGCTGATATTGATGTTGTTGATTATGATGAACTTGCTGCTTGGTAATGGATTTTGATTGAATCAAAACCATTGGAGGTTCATTTGGTTATGTGTAGCTGCTCCACCACTCAAAATGGAAAGTACATATGACTTGTTCACTGGAGCTGAGTCATTCTCTCCCCTGTAAGACCTTTCATTCTCTCTCCTCCTCTAATCCAAACTCATCTACTTTAAAGAGAAAACTGATTAGGGGTAAAGTGAAAGTCTCCCTCTCCCCAAGGGGCACCAAAGGCCTTCTGAACCAGCCCAAGTAAGCTGAGGGACAGCAGAGAGAGAAGGACTCAAAGTTGTATGCTTTGTTGCATACACAGAACAAGTCACCCTGTCACCCTTTCCCCAGTGGGGAGCAAATGCCTGGATTCAGATCAAGGGGTCTGGGTAACATTCACGGAGAGGAAGGGAAACTAATCAGACCTTGTAGGGGGGCCCTTTGGAATGATTCAATGTACTGTCACTGTGCCTTGCACTACAGAATGCATAATTGTTATTGATATTTTACATGCCTGTACTGTGAATGCTTATAAGCACCAACAGGGTTTCTTCTATTCAAGAAATACTGCATGCAGAAACATGTAAGTCATTCTTCAGTGTTCCATCCCAAGTGGTCAAGCAGAAACAATAGAATCTCAGGAGAAAAAGAGAAATCACAGCTCTGACTGAGGACTTAAGGCAGCAGGGGTAGTGCAGAATGCTATGTTCCTGAATGGCTAATACAGAGAGTCAGCATGAGCTGGAGCTTAAGAGGAGCTTCACATCAATGAATTCAGTAGTTGCTCCCATAGCCTTGGCTGTTTAAGACACTGTGACTGGAACTGAATCTACTGCATAGACTAATGGCACTTGATGTGCTACCTAGGACACTGCCAATGCCTTACTTTCTAGCCACTGGTACCTGATTGTGGAAACCATCACATCATGTGGCTAGGCTTCCAGGATATATTTGTCAAGGCTAACTAAACTCTGCTGCAATATGCCACCAAAGAGTGAGTCAGGATTTAGCACAAGTGCCTCTACCTTATGATGTCCAAAGTTTTCACTCTATTATTGATGTCCTGGGGCTGGCAAAGTAGAAGTTTCAGTCTAAATAGCCCTGACTACATTGTTATCATAGTTCTACCAATAAGGGTAGCTGATAAACCTCAATGAAATCAGGGGCTTATTCATCAGGTAAACACTCTTAGGACACTATGTGGGCAAATTCATAACACTCAATCTCTCAGGCAGTCAAGGAAAAACTATTGTCTCTGTGCCTCTCCTATCTCTCCACCAAAAGAAGGCTCATACTTTATATGCTCTTTGAACATTGTAGACAATGTATCTCACTTGGCCCTTCTGTCTGCTAACCTGTAAATAAATATCCTTTGAATGGAGACCAACCAACATCAAGGTAGGACATGTTCTTTACTTTTGAGGTTCCCAAGAAACAACCACCTCTTCAAACCACCACAATTCTCGGTGATTGGTTGGAGCCTCTGGCAAAGGGCATCTATGAAACTGTGGCAGGCTACTTTGTTAGCTTGCAAGTGGAGTAAAATTTTAGGCCGTTTGCAGTTTATGATATCTAACTGATCTTGAGGCCTCATACTAGAAGTTCATGAAAATATACACTACACTGATTTCTAGTTTTGAAAAAGCATTGCTTTGGGGGATGCAACATTCCACTACACTATATTTTTCAAAACAACCTTAACACAGTCATTCAATTTAAATAAAGCTTCTATCTCAAGTCTCCTCTGATAAAAACAATAGTTTATATGTCAGAATAAATTTAGGAAGATATATAAATGAGCGTTGAAGGAAAATAGCAGATTTTCATCTGATTCTGTTTATTAAGAAGCATTACTAAAGATAAATGATTAAATATTTTATAGAAATTACCATGTTAATTAAAATGCAGACTGGAGAATTTAGTATATGAAGAGGAAACACTGGAGGCTTAATATCCTTGAAAACATCAGAATTTAAAGCTATTAGTTTTCAGATTATCCTTTGGGCCATCTATTAAGTTCCTAGCTGAATATTAAAATGTATTAATAAAAGAACAAATTATTGAATCCCTTCATATATTGTATTACTATAGATTATAGATAGAGCTGAGAATACATTATTTCAAGTCTGCCTTAAGCAGTGCTGATGATCCAAATGAATTTCAATTTTATTTTATTCACAAACAGTAAAATTCATTTTTTTTAATGTATAGTTCTGTTATGTTTTAACATGCATACATTCTCTAATCATACTGCCAAAGAATGCAGAAGAGTTCTAGCAACCAAAATCCCTCAGGCTGTCACTTGTATTCAGGCCCTTCTCACTTCTAAGATCTAGCAAGCATTGACCTATTCTCTATTCCCCTTTAGGGGGTAGGGGACATTTCCAGAATCTCATGTCAATGGAATGACACAGTATATGGCCTTGTGAGTCTAACTTTTTTGACTTAGCATAATATTCTGGATATTCATCCAAGTTCTGGCATATATCAATAGTCCATTCCTTTTTATTAGTGATTAGTACTGGTGAATAGATACTATTGGTGATTAGTATTTCATCTAAACATCTACTCCTGGTTCGTTGACTATGCTAAAGCCTTTGACTGTGTGGATCAAAGCACACTGTGGAAAGTTCTTCAGGAGATGGGAATAGCAGACCACCTTACCTGCTTCCTGAGAAACCTGTATGAAGCAACAGTTAGAACCAGACATGGAACAATGGACTAGTTCCAAATTTGGTAAGGAGTATGTCAAGGCTGTATATTGTCACCCTGTTTATTTAACTTATATGAAGAGTCAACTTATATGAAGAGTTTCATAAGAAATGCTGGACTGGATGAAGCACAAGCTGGAATCAAGATTGCTGGGAGAAATATTAATAACCTCAGATACACAGATAACACAGAAAGTGGCAGAAAGTGAAGAGGAACTAAGGAGCCTCTTGATGAAAGTGAAAGAGGAGAGTGAAAAAGCTGGCTTAAACTCAACATTCAAAAAACTAAGATCATGGCACCTGGTCCCATCATTTCATGGCCAATAGATGGGGAAACAAAGAAAAGAGTAACATACATTATTTTCTTGGGCTCCAAAATCACTGAAGATGGTGACTGCAGCCATGAAGTTAAAAGCCACTTGCTCCTTGGAAGAAAAGCTATGACCAACCTAGATAGCATATTAAAAAGCAAAGAGGTTACTTTGCCAACAAAGGTCCATAGAGTCAAAGCTTTGGTTTTTCCAGTAGTCATATATGGACCATAAAAGTCTGTATGGTCCATGAGTTGGACCATAAAAAAGGCTGAGCACCAAAGAGTTGATGCTTTTGAAGTGTGGTATTGAAGAAGACTCTTGAGAGTCCCTTGGACTACAAGGAGATCCAACCAGTCTATCCTAAAGGAAATCAGTCCTGAATATTCATTGGAAGAACTCATGCTGAAGTTGAAGCTCCAATACTCTGGCCACCTGATGCGAACAGCCAACTCATTTGAAAAGACCCTGATGCTGGGAAAGATTGAAAGCAGGAGGAGAAGGGATGACAGGGAATGAGATAGTTGGATGACATCACCGACTCAGTGGACATGAGTTTGAGCAAGCTCTGGGAGATGGACAGGCAAGCCTGGTGTGCTCCAGTCTATGGGCCCCCAAAGAGTTGGACACAACTGAGTGACTGAACAACAATAGTGAAAGAGATAGGATGTAGTGTGTGTGTTCCACTATGTCTAGAATTAAAAGTCCCATTTAAAAAAAATTCTCAGATGTGAATAATAGAGGGAAGAGGACACTTACTTTGTGGGCATTTGTATAGCAAACAGAATAAGTGATAGAATATGTTTGGCAAGCTACAGTGCTAAAAATAGAGTAATGCATTACAGGACAGGGTAAGGCACTTTCTCCCTCTCCTGTTGTGTCCTCCCATGGAACACATCTGGCTTCTCTCTTCCTTCCTCCTTACCCACTACTCCCACAGGAGTTAGAAGTGAGTTGAAATCATGGTGAGTTTAGAAGGAAAAGCAGGGCATGCACTTCCTCTCATCCACAGAAAGCTTGTGTTCTTAATTTCTCCAAGTTATATGATAAACCTGGTGGCAAATACCTTGTCCCTATGGGACAGGTGTGCAACAGTGTAACACTTATTGTGCCTCACTGAGTTGGTTTCACTAATTCTGGAATTCAGTGTTGGGAAACTTATAGGTATAAGTCAAATTGTTCCATTTCAGTGAATTACTTTGGATATTCTGGTCTCCATTTGATTTATGCACTCATCTTATTTATTAGCTTGGTACTCCAGTGAGGAAAAATGAGGGTAAACTTCTTAAAAACACTGACATACACTAATAAAAGTTAAATTATTGAAATAACTTTCCCTTTGAATAACAGGGTACAGTTATTATGTGACTATAGAACATGTTCCTTAATGTTCCATTTTGAAGAATTCTGCTGCTGCTGCTGCTGCTAAGTCGCTTCAGTCGTGTCCGACTCTGTGCGACCCCATGGACCTGCAGCCCACCAGGCTTCTCTGTCCATGGAATTCTCCAGGCAAGAACACTGGAGTGGGTTGCCATTTCCTTCTCCAATGCATGAAAGTGGAAAGTGAAAGTGAAGTCACTCAGTCGTGTCCGACTCTTATCGACCCCATGGACTGCAGCCTACCAGGCTCCTCCATCCATGGGATTTTCTGGGCAACAGTACTGGAGTGGGGTGCCATTGCCTTTTCCCCTTTTTATCCCTAGTGCTTAGCACATTGCCAAGTCCAATGAACACATAGTAAATGCTGAATAAGTGCTATTAGAAAAACAAATGATTCAATGAGTAAAAGAATCCCAGTATACATAATGTTAAATGTACCATTCATAAGAACTACATTCTTACTTTAATTTCCATCTCAAATAGTTCCTACTTCCTCAATAGATTGAAGACATAGGGGAATATCTAGTATTTCCTATATCCCAATTAAAACAGTTTCCAACTCATTTAATGTACACAGAACTCTTGTGAGGCAGATATCATTACTGTCTTTTTTTTTTTTTTTTTAAGAAATAAAGAAGTGATGATCAGTGATAATAGATGATCAGAATGGTCTGATAGCTAGCAAGTGACAGATTTGTGATTTCAAACAATGAGAATGTGGCCCTGAGGTCTGGACAGATACTGAACACACCAGACCATCTATGAAGGCAGACTCTAGAAAGCCCTCTTCAACATCTTATTCATGTGTGGCCCAGCCTTAGGCTTACAGTCAACAACCCCACCTCCCTTTCCTTTATGTTCTGCAACATTAGCACACCTTGGGACCTAGTCTCACCCCATTAACTGCATCATTCCTCCCCGTTCTTCTAACCATCAGGGCTATACAACCACAGCCAACACTCCCTCCACAAATTATTAGTCTCCATTTCAAAGGATTAACCTCCCTCCCACCCACCATTACCAGCTCTGCTGCAGGGCTATTAAAAGTCATTTGGTTCTTTGGGTCTTACCAGTTTTAAGCAATGGGTGCAGGGAATTGAGAGCAAATAGAAAGTTGGACAGGAATGATAAAGCATAAAGGAATGATACAACAGTAGAGCAACTGGAGCACTATAATATAAGGCCTTAAATTTCTCAGTATCATTTCTCTTGACTTAAATACTAAATACTTATAAATTTTGTGTGTCATTACAGAAAACTGATTTTTGTCATCTGCTACCTAACAGAAGCAGAAGATATTAAGAACAAGTGGCAAGAATACATAGAAAGAACTATACAAAAAAAGATCTTCATGACCCAGATAATCACGATGGTGTGATCATTCACCTAGAGCCAGACATCCTGGAATTTGAAGTCAAGTGGGCCTAAGGGAAGCATCATGATGAACAAAGCTAGTGGAGGTGATGGAATTCCAGTTGAGCTTTCTCAAATCCTAAAAGATGATGCGTTAAAGTGTTGCACTCAATATGCCAGCAAATTTGGAAAACTCAGCAGTGGCCACAGGACTGGAAAAGGTCAGCTTTCATTCAAATCCCAAAGAAAGGCAATGCCAAAGCATGCTCAAACTACTGTACAATTGCACCCATCCTACACGCTAGCAAAGTAATGCTCAAAATTCTCCAAGCCAGGCTTCAACATTACATGAACTGAGAACTTTCAGATGTAAAAGCTGCATTTAGAGAAGGTAGAGGAACCAGAGATCAAACTTCCAATATCCGCTGGATCATAGAAAAAGCAAGAGAATACCAGAAAAACACCTACTTCTTCTTCACTGACTACGTTAAAGCCTTTGACTGTGGATCACAACAAACTATGGAAAATTCTTCAAGAGATGGGAATACCAGGCCACCTGACCTGCCTCCTGAGAAATCTGTATGCAGGTCAAGAAGCAACAGTTAGAACTGGATGTGGAACAAAGGAGTGGTTCAAAATTGGGAAAGGAGTACAGCAAGACTGTATATTGTCACCCTGCTTATTTGACTTCTATGCTAAGTACATCCTGCAAAGTGCCGTGCTGGATAAAGCACAAGCTAAAATCAAGATTGCTGGGAAAAAATATCAACAACTTCAGATATGAAGATGACATCACCTTTATGGCAGAAAGTGAAGAGGAATTCTCCAATGATTCTGAAACCCATAAAATTTGAGAAGCACTGATATATACTTAATTTTCAAGACTGAAAGATTCGGGGATAGGTGAAATTTAAATTAATTAATCTTTGTAACATTCCTACTCCAACATTAACCTCTTATTCATATTGACCTTTGTGTTGACGTCTTTCCCAATTTTCTACAGCTTAATATCTCTTTGGGGAAAGTATAGTAGGTTCTCCAATAAAAATATGTGTTTTCTCACAGTTCTTTCTAGAACAAAATAGTATATAAAAACATATTTAGAACTTAAAGAAGAATCTGGTTCTAACTGACAGACAAATGTAATACTTCATTTTGTTTATTTATTTGTGATTTATGATCTTTCTTTTCAATGTATTTTATAAATATATATGTATATATATATATATATATGAATATACAGGCATTTAAAAAGATTGGCATCTAGACAATTAAAAAGCTTTTCTTAACTTGTAGGCTTGTAGCTTTTTATATATCATCTGCTAAAACTCAACCAGCTAATAACAACAAAAGATTGTGCTGAAATCATTGAATAAATACTTAAATATGTCATGTGCATTTGGTTCAAAAACATCTTTAATAACTCTATTAATACTTGTCAATCAGCATGTGTTCTTGATCTTCTTGATTATTTAAGAATAATTTCCAGTTACTTGTTGAAATCTTTTTCTAGTTCCTTTAGTTTCTTTACATAACTGCACATTTTTCATATTAAAATCAAAATTCCTTTCCATTTGATTTGTCTTCATAGCCCATCAATTGCTAAAGTTGCTACTATAATTCACAAAATATTCCAATTTCAAACTTTCTTGTCATTTGTTGAATCAAAACAGTCACCTGAATGCTTTTTGGATAATTTTATTGTATGTTTATTTCTGCCAGGCAAACCATTTCAGAATGCCTAACAATAAATTACCACCTGTCTAAAGAAGTCATGCTGTTTGAAGGGTTTGTCTAAGCTTAACTCCTTAAAGTAAAATGTAACAGGTTCATTTAACATTTCTCCAGGAAGAAGAGCATGCACAATGAAAAATCAAATTGTTTATATGGCATGTCATATTAGTATCTTAAGACATGTTACTGTGAATTTTCTGAAAGTACTGGTAGTCACTCAAAAACAGAAATAGAATTTAAAATATAAAGATAATTAAACATGAAGAAGAAAGACAGTGCACCGAACTTCAAAATAACTCTTTTTGGAGTATGCTTCCAAACACAATATTAAGTGCATTCAATCAGTTCCAGGTTGGACGTTAAAGAACTTGTGGAATTCACAGAAAATGTACAATTTCAACTTCATGGACTGCCATCACCACATACTGAAATTTGTTTTCAATCTCTGCCTAGTGTCAGGGAGTGTAACCCCAACTGCATAATTTCTATGCCCTGGCAGAAAGTATTGAAATTTAGATGCTGTGATCAAAACAATGCCTTTAATCATGCATATGAAGTTGCCTAGACTCAATAAATTAACAGATTCTAATCAGTGTATAGCAAGATGGCTTAAATGATACTGGCAGTCATATGATCCTACTCCTAGGACTCTGCCTCAACTCCTTAGGTACATGAGTCCACAGCTCCATTCATACATAGAAGTACCCAGGTAAGGAGATAAAAATCTTACTTTCATTGCACATTCCCAGTTCTTTAGGTCTAACACTTTCCATTCTACTCAAACTATTCCTATCCTGACAATAGTGGTCAGACATAAAGTATACATAGTTGTCATAAAGGAATCATCATTTATCTACTCCTGATTCTTCTAGGGACTAAATTATTAAACAAAAGAAAATTATGGAACATATGGGATAACTTAAAATAATTTAATTGTGAAAAATGAATAATGGAGGACTTTTCAGAGGTTAGTAAAGTAAGAGATCAACCATGATTATCCTCTCCTTTGCCCGAGCAGATTCTGGTCTGACAGATCAGCAGTTTATAAGGAGGAGAAAAGAACTCCCATGTTGAATCATAACTTGTCTTTGACAGTCTTCTTTGGGTGGAAGGAAGCCAATTGAAAGCAACAAATATATTTTGAGGAAGAAAATGAATTCTTATTGGTTTCTGTTTTCACCCCAAATTCTAGACAGAGAAAGGATATAGCTTTCGGGGAAGTTATCACTTGTATGCTGTTACTTCATTATACAAATCAATACCAGTTCCGTTGTGAATAAAGTAGATGCAGGCAGAGACTATGAAAAGTCATCCAGGCCAGCTGGTATAGATTTTAGCAAACTGATTTTGCTGGGTTTTGATGCAAAGTCCTAAAGCAGATAATTTTTAAAACCATTTAAATGCCTTTCCTCTGGCAGAGAGGTCAAAACTGCTGGCATTTGATTTGCTGAATACTGCTCTCAGCTAAACTCTAATCTGCCTTGAAGGAAAACTGCAGTCATTATTTATATTTCACCTGTGAGAGTTAAATAAATATTTACTGACAAAAGAATGTTGATATATACTTCAGATACAGATTTTCCTACAATTTTTGTGTCTATTTTCAATTTAGTGAGTAAGATTTTTGAGCCTTTAGTCATGATGGAAAATTTTATTCTGTCACAGATAGAAAAAAATTAGGCTTAGCTATGCACACTCTGCTATATCAAAGTGGTCATAGCTGAAGGTCCTTGATTATTCAGTATATCCTCTTCTGGTATTAAGAGACACAAACCTCTAGTTATATAATAAATAGTCACAAGGATGTGATATACAGCATAAAGAATGTGATCATCAATAATATTATAATAACTTGGCATGAAGACAGATGGTAACTAGACTTACAGTAATCATTTCATAACTTATGCAAATGTCCAATCACTATATAGTACACCAGAAGCTAATATAATATTATCAACTATATTCCAATAAAAAAGAATATCCTCTTCCAGTGGCATCAACAGAACAAGATGAGGATTCCTAACTATTTTGTTAATTTTTGACACTCAGCTCTTCATGCTAAATAACCTAAGCCAGCTAAGGCCCCCCCCTTCCCTTTGTCCTATTGATATTGTTGGGAACTTTCTTCAAAGATAGGTATAATGGCACAACTTATATGTAACTGAAACCATCATTTACAGTGAAAAATATCTTCTCCATTTGAGTATGCCTATTCCAGAAATTATTTCCTACATACCAGAATATTCTTGTCACTCTGTTGTTGTTGCTCAGATGCTCAGTTGTGTCTGACACTTTGCAGTGCTATGGACTGCAGCACACCAGGCTCGCTTGTCCTTCACTATCTCCCTGAGTTTGCTCAGATTCATGTAAATGCCCTCTGCTCTTCCCCGGTAGCATATTGGACACCTTCCAACCTGTGGGGCTCATCTTCATGTCATATCTTTTTGCCTTTTCATACTGTTCATGGAGTTCTTGCAGCAAGAATACTGGAGTAGTTTGCTATTCCCTTCTCCAGTGGACCACGTTTTGTCAGAACACTCTATGACCTATCCATCTTGGGTAACCCTACATAGCTTAACTTATGGCTTCATTGAGTTATGCAAGCCCTTTCACCATGACAAGGCTATGATCCAAGAAGGAGTCTTGTCACTTTGGGACTTTCAAAATTTGAATTAGCATTTCTTTAAGTACTGACTGTCCTTTTCCAAGAAGATCACAAAAAGATCTCCCATTCCACACACTCATCTTACAATGTGACATTGATACTCCTCCTCTGGAGCTTGGGGAGGGTAGGGGGGGGGTGGGCGGTGCTTGGGATAGGGGATGGTAAGAGTTGTGTCTATTTCTTTGAATCTGGTGGCCTATAATACAATTGACATTACCTGCTGAGACTAGATCATAAAATGTAGCGTCTACCTGGTTCTCTTGGGAAACTCTTGAAACAGCCACCACGGTGTAATGGATGACAGTCTATGAATAGACCACACTTGGAAAGGAATTTAGGCCCCTGGCCTACAGCAAGACTAAGCGAGCAAATGACAACCAGCATTAAATTGCCGATTATGTAATTATGTGAGTGTACCACCGTGGATATGAAACCTTCAGTCAAAAAAACAAAGCTGCCCCAGCTATGCTGAACAGAACACAAGAGATTTCCTTGTCAAATCCTGACCGACTTACAGATTTATGAATTAAATGCATGTCATTGTTTTAAATTGGTAAGTTCTGAGACAGCTTATTATGCAGGACTTAACCAAAATTAATAAATGGATATTGTAACTGTGATATATTTGTATATTTGTGCCCATGCAAGTGTCTGCACATGTGCATTTTAAAGCAAAGTACTGAGACTTGAAAACAGGAGTGCATTTCTTCTTCTTAATCACTGAATATAGCAGCTCTGAATCTATTTTTTGAATCAGCCTGAAGCAGATCCCGGCTTCAGGGACAGAAGCTGGGAGGACCCCATGTCTGAGAGGTGTGGCAAGAGTCAAGAGGAGCTACCCCACGTCTGCGGTCAGGGGGGGCAGCCGAGAGGAGCTACCCCACATCCGAAGTTAGGGGCAGCAGCCGAGAGGAGCTACCCTACGTCCGAGGCCAGGGGCAGCAACCAGGAGGAACAACCCCACCTCCAAGGAGCGGTGGCTGCATGGGTGCAGGAGGGCCTAGAGGAGCTATTCTTCGTTCAAGGTCAGAAAGGGCCGCGGTGAGGAGATACACCTTGTCCAAGGTAAGGAGCGGCAGCTGCACTTTGCTGGAGCAGCCGTAAAGAGATACCCCATGTCCAAAGTAAGAGAAACCCAAGTAAGACGGTAGGTGTTGCAAGAGGGCATCAGAGGGCAGACACACTGAAACCATACTAACAGAAACCTAGTCAATCTAATCACACTAGGACCACAGCCTTATCTAACTCAATGAAACAAAGCCATGCCCCTGGGGCCATCCAAGATGGGTGGGTCATGGTAGAGAGATCTGACAGAATGTGGTCCACTGGAGAAGGGAATGGCAAACCACTTCAGTATTCTTGCCTTGAGAGCCCCATGAACAGTATGAAAAGGCAAAATGATAGGATACTGAAAGAACTCCCCAGGTCAGTAGGTGCCCAATATGCTACTGGAGATCAGTGGAGAAATAACTTCAGAAAGAATTAAGGGATGGAGCCAAAGCAAAAACAATACCCAGCTGTGGATGTGACTGGTGATAAAAGCAAGGTCCGATGCTGTAAAGAGCAATATTGCATAGGAACCTGGAAGGTCAGGTCCATGAATCAAGGCAAATTGGAAGTGGTCAAACAAGAGAAGGCGAGTGAATGTCGACATTCTAGGAATCAGCAAACTGAAATGGACTGGAATGGGTGAATTTAACTCAGATGACCATTATATCTACTACTGCGGGCAGGAATCCCTCAGAAGAAATGGAGTGGCCATCATGGTCAACAAAAGAGTCTGAAATGCAGTACTTGGATGCAATCTCAAAAACAACAGAATGATTTCTGTTCGTTTCCAAGGCAAACCATTCAATA